>NC_133030.1:11018392-11337857 GCF_048771995.1 Taeniopygia guttata
TATGAGGAGCGGGATAAACAGATTATGAACACTGTTAAAGAAATACAAAACCAGAATCCTGCACCAAAAAATGACTGTGGTCCAAGAGGCTGAAGACTTGGAATTCCCTACTGCTGTAAACCCTAACCAGTTTGATTAATCTCAGAGTCTCAGTCTGCTTATCTAGAAAATGAGGATATTGCTTCATTCCTGGTAAGGGTGGTGTGATAGCAGCAGTGTTCTTGCTTCATTTCTCATCCTCAACTTACTCCTTCATGCTGCTCAACATTCAGCAGTGTCCCCATTTCTCATATGTGTCAATCACACATTTTTTGCCCATTACCAACAGCTCTTTTTTCATTTACAAAGCCCTTTTTCTCTTCAACAAAGTACCCCAAGATGTAGCTACTTCTGAGATTAAAGGACAGATATTGCGACAAGATTTAATTGCACCTCAGTGGAGTTTATGACATCAGAAGAGAAGCTTTACCCAACTCTGAGAGGGTTAAGGAAAGCAAAATTATTTCAGCCCTGTAGAGATTTGGATGTGGATACAATACTGGACAGTTGCTCTGACAAACAAGAGCAGAAATACTTGCATATAGCTTGCATATATATCTATATATATATATAGATATATAGATATATATGTTGTTTCTTTATAAGAAATTACCAAGAAACAACATATATATATGCAAGCTAAAAAAATAAGCTTTGTTTTTGAAAGAGGGAGAGAGGTATGATAGGTAAACAGTGGTAAGAGTCCTTTAGTGGCACTGCTGTGGGGATCAAAAAGCTTAGGAAGAAGAGGGTCCTGTCTGCATTCCCCTGTAATTCTTTAGAAGTCTCCCATTTAGGTGCTTTTACAGTAAAACCAGCTTCATTTGGTGCAAGCAGTGGGACTGCAGCAACTGCAGGCACCAGCTCGAGCCCTCCTACCCTCCACAATACCCTCTTCTAATCCACTCCTTATTGTTCACTGTCCTTCCTGTAATCTGGCCTTTGAATCATGCCCAGTTCCCCAGATGTGCTCTGAGTAAGCTCTTTGTACATCCCATAATGACCTCTCTTTACTTGCCTTCAATTCTTCTATTTATACATCCCATGATCTGTATGCTTGCAAACAAAGAGGATAGTAAATTTATATCCTCAGCCACTCCCAGTTCCTTTTCTTAGGGAATGTCAAGATGGAGACTCTGACCAGGGAAGTACTCCAGAATAATCCAGTGCAATCCCTTCTAACGTATTCCAGAGCAATTTTTTGGAAGAAATAACCCCTTCATGGCAGCTTCTTTATACAGGTGAGACCTTGGCCTGATAAAATCTACCCTCCTTAGCCTCTCCTGGCTGTTGCAAGCCATCAAAATCAGATTTCAGAAACCATGGTCACTTAATAATAAGCATCAAGACTACAATTACATCAGTTAATGACCTAAAATATCAGAGTGTCATAAGAGCTGATTACTCTCGGTTTATTTTTAAAAAGCCATGAGGAAATAGGAACTTAGCAGTAACCAACTTACTGCTCCTAAAGGAATTTTTTTGGCAACTCAGGGCCTGTCTCCTTTAGCTGTCAGCAACAGCAGCTTGGGTTCTGTCAGGGTGAAATATGCATCTGTCACTCAATATGAAATTGAAATTTTATCTAAGAGAAACACAGTGCAGTGCTGAGACCGTGAAGTCTGACCTCAGGAGGGCAAGGCTTGGAGGCTCCCCAGGATGAGGACATTCCTACTCTGCCTGCAGACAAAAATGATTCAGGTTTTGAGTCACTGGCCAGACAACACAAAACTTGGGGCGGGTGCATGGTGAGCAGTTCAGGAGAAAAGAGACAGCACCAGTGTGGATTTGATACCTCCAGTTTAATCTCCAGTACTGTTTCAGCACTGTAAATTGCTCACAGCAGCGTTTACGTGCATGAGTAATTCATTAATCACAAGTTTTGTCATTTTTTACCCCAGCTCTGCCCGAAGCCCCATATTAGTGCAAGCTTTTGGGACAAGACAAACACAAAAAGCTTCACCATCCTGACAACAATGTTTGTGTTTGACAAGCACCATTAGGCAGGGTTTGCTCTCCAAGAGTATTTTGATAGCACTAAAGACCAGCAGCAATTCTAGCCCAGGACAGAAGCTATGCCCCTCTTACTTTTCATTTCCTCAAACAAACACTTGGAAGTATTTGGCAGTTTCCCCCCCAGTACAGCTGATTAGTCTCTTACTAATGATAGTATTTTGCAACTTTCTGCTTCCTCACATCAAAGCATCCTGGAGATCTTGTCAACAATGACCAATTGTTTAGACACTCAGAAGTGAAGCTGAGGAATTCCACTTACTCACCGACTGCTCAAACCTTACCCTCATCTGCAACACTTCTCACATCGTGTGTAGCACTCAAGGACCATCTCATACCATCCCCATTCATGCCTGGCTTCCTTCCACGACGTCTTGCTCTGGTTTCAGCACCTATTTTTGCATCTGAATTCCTCTTTCTTGTCCCCCATCACCTCTTCATTGTCATCACACTTGCACTCAGACTTCAACCTTTCCAAGGCTCCACACCAGTCCTAAAGGAGAGCAGATCTAACATCTATTTTCGACAGTGCCCTTCAGGGGTGGCAACATGTAAGAATTTGGCAATATTTCTAAAGCTGTTAGGAGGAAAAAAAAAAAAAAAAAAAAAAAAAAAGCCCAACTGTACTACAAGGCTCTAGCCTGTCTCTATTGCACAACTGCCAAGTGCATTTCAAAGTCTAAGTCTCTTGGTTGTAGCCATTTATAGTTTGTATAAAAAGCATAACTTGTACACTTCCATTAGAGCCCTAAATATAACTGCCCTGAGCAAGTACTTGCTGCTCAAACAGGACCTCTTTGAATTTTGTTTCCAAAAGAATGCTGCTGCCACTATATTATTTATAGACATTTACATTAAGATCTGAATACCTGGTCAGGAAACCACTCTGATTAATGCATCTCCAACGTTGTTTTATAACTCGGAAGAAAACTAGTATTTTTATTTTAAAACATAAAAAATTGCATAAGCATAAAAAGCAGCAGTTCTCAGGATGGCCATGGCTCTTTGAAGAATTTGGAAACACTACCACATGTTCTGGGTTTTTAACACAGCATCTGTGTAGGGGATGAAAATTAGAATTCCAATCTTGTGTTTTATTTTAAAAATACACTTTGATATCTCTATCACACCCGTGCAGTAGGTCCATAATGGATTCAAGCATTCAGCCCAATGGATTGTGACAGCGTGCTGCTGTCTCAGGGCTCTCCTGCATGGGACTTCCAGTATCCCATTTCATAGCATGCAATTATTTTCCTGACACTTGGAACACTGTTATTTGTAGAGGTGAAATGAAGGAAAAAAAAAAAAACCCAAACATTTTTCATCATTTCAGGCAAAATGACGGAAAAAAAGGGAAAATTGTCTCACAGCAGAAGAAAATGGAATGAAAATGAAAGAACTTTTTAGAGCAAGATCCTTTACCTGACAAAAACTACACAGCTAGGAAAAAACTTCTTTATTTTAATGAACTATCATAGCATTACCTTTGTCCATAAAACTTCTGCAGTCACTAAGGTGCAAAATAAAACCTCTATTTTCTATTTTGTTGGTTCTGTGTTGTTTTAAATTATGATTTTCTCTCTGAGGTCAACATGGAGCATCTCCACTGCTGCAAGGCAGAGATGCACAGCATGGAAGGACTTGAAAAGCAAAGGTCCATCCCACATAAATGACCCCATTCCACAGAAGTAATCACTTTTTGGATCCAACTGTTTGTCTGCAACCACCATATCCCAGCAATATTAATAGCTTTGATTATTGCCAAGGGGAAAAAACATCTCAGAAGGCTTTTTAAATTTGTTATGGAATAAAGCAAAAGGCAGAACCATGGCAGAGGCAGATTTGGGGAGGCTAAACTGTCTAAGAATGCTTTTTTCTGTTCTTTTCACCAAATTATTGAAGTGACAGCTCAAATAAGAGACTGTTCTGTTAAAAAAGGACAAGCTGGTAAAGGCTAAAACTGGGCTGCCCTGCAGCTCCACTTATGGGTGGGAACAGACTGGAATAGGAGATAGGGAACATCACTTGGAACTGAAACAGAAACTTATTTGAGTTCAAACTGTACTTCAGAACAATCTTTTCCCCCAAAGTAATACAGTAATAACAAAAGGGAAGGGAAAGGAGCACACAGAAAACTCAGAGAGGTTGGAAATAGATATATGGAAGAAGGACGGTGGAAAAGGAACAGGACAAAAAAACCCAAACCAAACCAAACCAAACCAAACCAAACCAAACCAAACCAAACCAAACCAAAACAAATCCAAAACAAAACCCAAACCAAATCCTAAACATTCCCTGATGGAAGAAATCAGTGAAAGAACAGGAAACAGTCCTATAAATAAGAGCCAATTCTGCACCTTTACCTTGGAAATATTTTATTTCCCCCAAAATTCTTGAGGAACGTCTAACACTCTGTATCCTTTAACCCCCAGTATCATTTGTCTCCCTTCCCCTCATCCCATTCCCTGAAAAGTGGCACAACAAACAAAGAGTGATTGAGCAGAGCTGGACATGCCTTGACTCTGTGCTGATGGAACTTGATACCCACTGTAGCCGTGTGGGCAAAATCAGCTTCCAATGCCCCTTCCCGAGCTAATTTCAAGATCACCATAATAAGATAAAAAAATAAATTACTCAATTTTTTAACACCATGCTTTGAAACCTGAAGTTACTTGGGTTTCATTTGGGGTTTTTTTTGCTGTTTTATAGTTCTTCAGGGCAGAATAATCAGACAAACACAAAAAAGTAGCAGTCTCCTCGCTACCTATTTTCAAGATGATCTTCACCTTCCTGCCCCGTTCTTCCTAATAAATCACTGTTTTACTGTTAGGGCCCTGCAGGCTCGACCATTGCTTCTTCATCTCAGTGGGAGCCAAATGATGATTGAGATGCCAATATATTAGGCTGTCCTGATTCAAAGCAGGGTAAGGAACAAAGCATTTGTGCAGAGTGAAGATAAATGAATATAAATCAAGTGCTAAGCCATTTTCTGTGATGGATTAGCACCTTTCTTTGACCCAATAATGTCAAGGGGTCTCCAAGCTGACAGGAACTAATGTGGAAATCTGTGCTGTGCAAAGCCAGGAGGAATCCTGATCTCCAGCTGCACTGCTCCTCTATTTGCATTTTGCTCTCACTCAGGTGTGAGCAATCCATCTCCCCTTGGGAAATGTCACTACAGTGCCCACCAAATCTGTCTCTACAGTATAAAATACTTGTATTCTGACTTTCTGCCTGTAATCCCATTCTTATCAGTAAACCAGCAAGTCATAGATAGTACCTAGGAAAGGACTGGAAGGAAAAGCGTTTTCAGTATCTCACAGAATGGTCTGGGTTGGAAGGGATCATCTCAAGGAATCATCTCATTCCAACCCCCTGCCACATCCATCTTCCCCTGTCCCAGGTTGCTGCAAGCCCTGTCCAACTTGGCCTGGAAAAATTCCAGGAACGAGGCAGCCACAGCTTCTCTGGGAACCTGTGCCAGGGCCTCTCCACCCTCACAGGAAAGAATTTGTTCCCAATATCCCATCCAACCCTGTCCTCTGTCAGTGTGAATCCATCGCCCCCCCCATCCTGTCACTTCAAGCCTTTGTCCAAGGTCTCTCTCCTTTCTTGTAGCTCCCTCCAGGTACTGGAAGCTGCAATTAGGTCACCCCAAGCCTTCTCCCTGGTATCTGGTGATGTTGCCAAAGCACAAAACTATACAAAGCCAGCAGCAAAAAGCACATGTTTGGATCAAATGCGGCTACTGCGATTTTGCCAAAAACAGATGTGAGGGAAAAAAACATTAGTGAACACAGAGAAAACTTAACTGGGAGTTGAGGCCAAACCTCTCAGCTCTGGCCATGTGCAGTAGCTGGAGCTGTATTGTATTATAGTACAGAGTGGTTAAAATGCACTGCATCACTGACTGGTGGCAAAGCTGCAGGGTTTGAGAGCAGGAAACACATCCAAGCCCTGCAGCTATTGCAGCCTCCACCATTGGCATTTTCCAGATGAAAAAGTCGTGGATGACTTGCCCAAAACAAGAAAGAGCCGTGTTTGTCCTGTGCCACGAGCCTGGACACGAGGCTCTGTAAAAACAAGGGCTCTGTGCCTGGGCTGCTCTCCCAGCTCGCTCTGGATCTGGTGCAGGCAGCCTGGGAAGCTCAATCCCACAGGTGAGTGCCACTTGTTTAACCTGTTGGAGACTGAGTCACCTCTCACCCTCTCTGATTAAAGACCATCGATATTATGTGCTCCAGGCTGGATTCCACCCTCGTGTCTCCACATTACACTGATAAGAGGCATATCTCAGAGACCCAGGGCACTAAAAATGAGCCGAAGGTGCTCTCATTACCACCCACATTGTTTTAAATTCCCAGTGAACTACATCCTAAGTGACAGCAGCCCTGCTCCCATGTCCCAGGCTTTGTACTCCTGGCTTCTGCTTTTGTCAATATTCTCCCTCAGCAGGCTCAGCTTTGGCTACATCACTTCTTTGCCTCAGTGTAAGTACTATACAAACACCTAAATGCAAGTGCAGGCATAAAAAGGCAGTGGGGAAATGTTTGGGGGTAAAAAAGGATGGGTGAGACTGCAGCATCCCCGATTTAGTTCAGTTTAAACTGCCACAAAATCACACCCTGCCAGTGCCACCACATCTTGTAGAAATAACAGAAACTGCTGAAGTACTGAAAAAAAATCATAAATTAAATAAAACCCCTTAAATTTAATCTCTTCTGCTTTCAGAGAAAATAGTGGAAGACTTTTAGAAGTCAATAGAAAACTTATCCACAGTTTTGGCATTCTGAAGCAAAAGGAATTTGCCAAGTGCAAGAAGTTGTTTATAAGAAAAGAAACAGAGAACTGGAAGTGGTTCCAGAAAATTTATTATGACCCACCTGACTGTAGCCAAGAATATTACATCAGCCCAGATAGCCTGAGAACTGGAACAATATTGCTCTCAAATTAGCAAGTTGCTGGTACCACAGGCAGGGAGAAATGGTTTTGCAGGAGGTCTGGGTTCTCTCCTCAGCTCTGATAGGCAAGGCTGCTTCTAAACTCACTCCCTGTGACCAGAAACAAAGGATTTCTTCTCTTTATTCCTGAGGTTGGTTGGTTGGTTGGGGAAATGGTGTTTGTTTTAACAACATCTTAAGATTCTTAGGGTACTGCGCATCTCTTAGTAAAGCCTCCAGAACTCACTGTACTCTACATGAGCTTTCTTGGTTCATGCTGAAAGAGGGATGACTACAAGGTAACTCCAGCCCAAAAGCCACAGAGCCCCTGGTGCTGATGGTGAGTTAGAATTAAGTATAGTGCCAGCAAGCCAATGAATTCTGTGGTGCCACGTTCAAAAAGAGAAAGCACAGCACAGGCAAAGAGGTCAGCTGACACTTAAGAAATTCAAAGATCATAATTAGAGAACACCTCTGCAATATTTAGACAATTTCTCTCCAATATAAAACACAGCACTGAGCAGTCAGAACATGACAGCTCATCCAACAACTTCCTCTCCCACTGCAATCAAAGCCTGAGTGTTCCCCACTGCAGCTGCAGGGTGATTTCTCTCATTTAGCAGCACTGATAAATTACCTATTTTATGAGAGTCTAAGAAGCCAAGACTCATAAACTCTCTGATGGAGCTGGCATGACATCATTAATTCTGAAGCAGCATTATAGATGCCTTTTATCTTGAAGCATCTAAAAGAACTTATACATTAAACAAGGTGGTTCATCAGCAGTGCTTCCTGGAAAGAGGCTTTCTCTCCCTTCTCTTTCTCTCCCCTCACACTGGAGCATTCTGAGGAAAAACAGTCTAAAATTAGGTTCTGCTTTGGAACATTCAGTTCTTACAATGGTGAATCCTCTTTAACAGCTCCAGTAATCTCTTATTAATCTCCCACCAGAGTTAACTCTGGGGCAAAAATATAAACATCTTCAATCCTTTTGGGCCGGAGGAAGTTCCAGGATAAAACCCTAAACCAAAAGCACTTAGTGCTCGAGCTAAAGCTTTCAGTACACCATCCCATGAGGAAGATGCTCCTTCCAAGTTATCAGCATATCCTGACCCAAAACCTCCATGAATACCATGGGCATCCCCAGATGGAAAAATACCACTTAAGCATTGACTCAAGTAAGAACCACATTGCATCCAACCACAGAGAGCTCAGTTCTTACAAGCCTGGTCACATCATCCATAAGGCCCACGTTAGGTCTAAATCATACCATAGTTCATATTTTATGTGATTTTTTTTTTATCTATAAAATACATAAACCACATAAGCAAATAGCTAATGAAAAGCAGAATGCAGGAAATTTTACAGGGCAAACAGAGGTCATCTGTTTCAAAGAGGTTATGTTGTCATTTGTGTTTCTGCTGCCAAATGTCTTCTCCACGAATAAAAGAGCATTTGTTGCATCAGGTTTCATTTCCAATTTCACTTTCTGTATTTTGTCATGAAAAAGGAAATGCACTTTAGATACATCAGTATTTCTCTTCTCCTCACCAAGCAATGAGGAGGAAAATCATGGGGGCTGGTGATTATTTGTTTATTTAGGGGTTTTTTTTTTGTTTTTATCCACACCTGCCTGAAACCAGAGGCGTGGATTTCAAACTAACACAAAAAGCTGTGAAGGAGCATTTGGGCCCACTACACAAACATAGTATTTTCTCAAAATTAGGTTCATATTTAGGCTTCACTAAAGTCATCATCACGACCGCTCTCATTTCAAACAAGGTTAAAAAGTTGAGGTTTGGGTCTGACTGGAGCCTTTAGGAACTGTTTCCATCTCTGCACTTCTTAGGTAGGAAGGAAAAGGTCTCTGAATTTATTTTCATGTAATAGACTGAAAAAACAAACTGACAATTCCTCTTTTCTTCTGGGATGCAATGAATAGACTCAAACCACTCTTTGCAGAAACACTGATTTATGGATTTGAATCGCCTTGGCCCTTCCTCCTTTTAAAGCAGTTTGAAGTTTCAAACAATACCTGGTACAAAGCAAAGATCCGTATCACTGCCTTTGTTTTCCAGCAGGAGAAACAGAGGCACAGCCATCAAAGTCCTTGGAAACCCAGTGCCCTGGAAGTCAGGGAAAAGGGTGGGAGAACAGAAAGGGTTATCAATAATTCTTTTCCTGTTTGCACATCTTTAGTCACCACATGGCACCGGGTGCCATGTCCAGGTGAAATCCATCTCCCCTGAGTAGATTTATGCAATATCCTCCATGGAACCTGCCGGACAGCCTAAAAGCTGAAGGCATTTCCATATGGATATGGTTTATTCAATGTCTTCAGCTGGGAGGTACAAAAAAAAAAAAATAAATCATTTAAATGCTAGCCTACATCAGGATTGTTTTGGTTACCCTCTGGCTTGTTTTCTCTATGTGCCCTTTCTCCTGAGGGATAGTGCCAACAAGACATGCACCTCTACCTAAAAGCAATGGAAGAGTCTAGAAGAAATGGACACATTCAGTCTGCCACTCTCCTGTTTTTTCTCTTTGTTAAACAAGCACCCCTGTTTTGCTTCACTGCTCCTGTGCACCAGGCTAACGGCTTCCAAGATTTTTCCACAACAACATCCAAAGCCCTGTTCAGCACAGTGTTCTGGATGGTTTTTCCAGTGCACACACATATTCCCCCAGCTGACTTCTTTCATTTCCAAGTTATTGTACCATTAGAATGACAAGATGAGATTTATTGCATGGCAGACGTATCTTAAATAACCCAGAGAGGCGCTGACATTCCCAGCTCTGGATGGGGCCTGTGCAAACCCCTCTCTCCTGCTGGAAGGACAAGCTGAGATCAGATTGATGTGGAGGTTTTCAGCAGGGAATGATTAAAAATTTAAAAAAACCCCAAAACTGGGGGAGGGAAGGTATTTTGAAGAAAAACTTCTCTATTATCAGAAAGGGACAGCTATTTTGAGGCAGCATTAAAAACCCTAAGCCTGTGCTGAAACAGAGGTTGGAGTGGGAAAAGCCTTTGGAGATTGGAAAGGCAACAGTAGGTTTAGTATACAGCTCCTGGGACCCAGCAGCAGAAAACTGAATTTATTCCAGTCTGCCACTAAATCATGTGGCTAAGGCATTTCCCTCAGCTTTCTCATCTGTTAAACAGTTACTAACCCTGCTTCCCACAGCCCATGCCGCAGAGGTGCTGGAAAACGCTCCGAGATGCGAGGAAGGAAGCGGCAGGGCAAGACAAAAGCTCTCAGTGTGTGCAGGGGAAAAGCTCTGAACTGAACACTAAATTCCTGATCCACTGAGACCAAAGCTGAGCATTAGTCTGCTGCTTTATATAAAACAAAATGCTGTAATATCGGCCTCAAAGCAAGGCAACTTCAGAATTCTGGGTTTCCTCCAAAGAACTCTTGGGGGGAAAAAAAAGCCCAACCAACACAGAGCAAGACAACTCTCAGTGAACACAGCCATGACAAAGTCAGCAGCTGCTTCAAGACAAGTATTAACCTGAAAAACAAGCACTTTCATGTCTATGGCAAGGCAGGTGTTGCTGCAATTACAGAGTTCTGGTATTTGTAATTAAATCCTTAATTCTCAATCAGTGCAGGGACAAGGTAGAGCTGGAGAAGGACCCAGGAGTTCTGTCCAGATCCACCAAAGGGGCTGTGTTTGCGGCAACATCTGTGTCCTGATAAAAATACATTTTTTTTACATTTCCAAACCAAATTACACAGCAAAGAAGCTGTTTTACAACAAATTATGAGATAAGGCTAAATCTCTCTCCGGTGTCTCCCCAGCCTTTAAAAGCCTGAAGGGACATGAAAAGCAAATCAGGGCATGCCAGTGGGAGCAAGCAAATGACTTCAAGATCACCAGTCACACACATAGAAAATTCCCTTTACTGTGTGACCAGAGGGGGTGAAAAAATCAATTAAAAAAGATTAAAAAAGAAGATCAATCCGTTGTGGTGCGACTAAAAGGCACCCAGCTTCACCAACCATCTTCACACAAAGCTCCACTTTGTTTGAAACTTGGAGCCTTAGAGCAAGAGATGAGCACGAGGCTTGCTCTGTCACAAGGTAGAGCACAGAAGGATGTTGTTTTGGGGAGATTATATCCTCCAATTAGGTCATTTTACTCCATGCCTCCTTTTCCATGCCTGGGAACTGAGGAATAACATGGGAATTTCTGTTCAGTATTCACAGTTTCAATTCTCGACGGGCAAGGCTCATTTCTGCAGCACAGCTTCTCTCTGAGCAAAGTTCTGTTTCAGTTTGACACAGAGGCTGCAGAGAGGACAGTTTGCCATAATTCTGCAATGAATAATGAACCCACAGGGCTTCCATCTGCAGCATGTGACCCATGGAACTTCCCAGAGGAGGAAAAGGCCTTTTTCTGCAGCCCAGCCTGGCTGGACTGCATCAGCAGCTACTCCCAACCCATGTGCTCCTGCATCTCCCTCTTGCATGGAACCAATCCATGTTGAAATTGTACTTATCACCCTCAGCTTTTACTCCTGACTTCAACTGTCATCTCTAAAAAGAAAGTTCTTTCTTTCCTTGCAGTTTTCCACATTCCCTGCCTGGTTCTGAGCAACTCCCATCTCCATCTGACATTAATAACATTGCCACTGTGAGGACCTGCTGCACCATCCCTTGGGGATGAACTGCAGACAAGTTTGTGACAGGCAGAGCCAAAAAAAAAAAAAAAACACAAACAAAAAAAAGTTTATTTTATCACATAAGAGAATGATTTTTACTTTAATTCCAGACCAATCCCTTCCAAAAATAAAAGGCAATTAAATGGTCAGTTCAGCTTCTCTGCTGCCTTTTCCAAGGTCATGACCAAGGGCTGGCAGGCTCACAGCCAGGCTGTGAAAGGGATGAATTTCCCCTTCCTGATCTCTTAAAAAGTGCAACATCTTGGCTCACCCTTGTGCCTCTTTAATCTCTTTGCTGTATTCATACGTTCTCCTCACCTCCTCACCAACTAGAATGCAATTGCTGCTCCACAGTCTTTTTTTTTTTTTTCAATAAACATTCCTTGTTCATTTTATTATTTCACATCACCTGATCCTGCACCCTGGAAGCAAGAGTGATTTTGGAGTGCCCATAAATCACATCACAAACTGGACTGAAATAACTTTTATTATTATTATTATTCCTGATGTTTTACAGCCTATTATTGCAAGCAGCTTATCCTGCCACATATAAAGTCTAGATGTGAAACAAACAAACAACTCCAAAAGCCAAAAAGGAAACAACAGAAGACCCAGGTACCACCTGTACTCATACTGGTGGAAATAAGGGCTGAGGAAGTTGCAAGGAGGCAGCTGTTGTTGGAATTTCTACACTTCCACCTTCACTGGAGTATTTTCTGCTTTGTGCTGGCCAAGAAAATAAGAATCATCTTCTCACATAGTATTTCACCAACTAAAGTTCACACATAGAGTCTGCAAGTTTGCATGGTTAGAACCACTAAGGCAGAAACCAGAAGTGAAAAAGGTTTTCTGGCGATCTCTCTAGATTGTCTGAAAAATAAACTGTATTAAGACAGTGGTTCCCTGCCAGTTTAAGGCAACAAAAGTCAAACTAGGAGTCTGCAATACCAAATTAAAGAACTAAAATAAGGTGTTATGGATAATAAAGAACTGGGGGGAAAAATCCTCAAACCAAGAAAGCACTTGGTATCTTTGCCTCATTAGATCACAAACTGAAGCCTCATGGAAAGCGGTGGAAAAGGCTTATTCACACTCAGTTCTCTTCCAGTTTTTGTGGTTTGCAAGTGACATTTCTCTGCTTCTCTGTATTTGTGCTCAGGACAGAGCTTTGCCAACAATTAAGTGGTTTAAATGACTATGCAGGGTTTCATTGAAACAATAAAATTCCAATGGCATTGGGCCACCAGAATATCTGTGCTTTAGCTCTGTCCTGGAGCCTCTTAGCAGAATCCTGGATCTGTATCCCTTCACAGGTATCCAGTGGAATACAGCACAGTATAACCAGCAATCAGCCTCAGAAGTTCCTGTCCCCTTGGGTAAGGAGCACTGTCCATGTCCAGAGCATCTCCAGAAGAGCACCCAGTGCAATGCCACCCACAGGGCCTGGCTGCACTGGAAAGTGCCCTGGAGAATCCCAGGTGGCTGACTGAAGATAAGGAGCAGGATCCCATCCCCACAGGGACACACACCAGCTCAATCCCCAAGATTAGAGGCCGTGGCAGGCAACCTCCATGCTTAATTCCTGTGAGAAACCACCTTTCCCTGCTGCGTGGGACCGATTGAGGGTAAAACTGTTACACTTGGAGATGAGGGGAGCCAGGCTTAAATCACTAATGTCACATCAGCACCAAGTCTGGTGGCTTTTGAAGCTGGCACTGTGTAGAGAAGGCTCAGGAAGGTGCAGAGCCTGCAGGAGGCTTGTATTAACAGCTAGGTTTGGGTTTGCAGCTGAGGAAAAGTGGGAACAGCTCAGGGATAGAGTGTAATTGGATCCTGGCTCAGGGAGGAAAGACAAGGCTGTGCTCTGTGCGTAAACACACATGGAGGAAAAGAGAAAGCAAAGCCAAAGAAACCTTGTCGGAGCTGATCACACTTGCTTTCCACAGCTGAGGTTTCCAGCAACCCTTTTTTATTACAAAAGAAACAAAATAAATACAAGCAGAGCAGAGGATTTCTGTGAGCACAGTGGGTGTGGGAGCAGGACACATATGACATAAATTGGTGGCACAGCAGGGCTGTGAATCATATGGTAATCAGAGAAGTTTCTGCCCAAACAATGCACACAGTGTTGGGCTACAGGTTGTGTAGGCAGCAGCCCTGAGCTCATGGACTGAGAGCTGGAAAAGCCCCCAAAAGAGTCTGAACAGCAAAAAAAAGTGGAAGAATCCAGGCTCTGGAATGGTCACACTTTATCTGTCTCCCCGAACACAAGAACCTCAAATCTACAGAGAAAACTCTGGCTCCTACTTCACTCTACCATCCCTCTCTACTGAAGACTTCTTTCAGAACTTTGTAATAATGAAATAAATAAAAAAGATTTACTCAGATGCTTTTGAGCACCACCAAGCTGTTATTTACTACCTTAAACAGCTGAACACCCTGACTACAATTACCTACCCATTACTAAAATAGTTTCCCGAGTATTTTTCAGCAAGATAAAAAAGGCAGCAAGGACTCCTGAGTCAAGCAGGAGGTGCTGAGCCAATCTGGAATCTGTCTCTGCCCAGGATCTGGAAAACCTGTACTCAGGAGAAAGACAAAGGCCTGAAAGTCACCTAAATATAACAAATCAGAGTAGAGAAAAGTAGTAACACACCAAAATGCAAAGAACACGCAAGCTTACCCAGCAAATGCCAGAGCAGGAGACCAAAATAAATCACAGCTGAAGCAAATCTAGTGAAAACCACGGCATAATAAAACCCAGACAGTAAAAAACAACGTAGATGGATCGCTAGCTCCGAGTTTTCTCTGGTAATGTTTCCAGCAAGGCCCAGAAAATAAATCTCATGGTGGAAACGATAAGAACTTCTGAGTTACAGAGCCCTTCTGAGTTACAAGGCTGTACAGATGTACAGATGCAAGAGACTGAGAAGGAAACAGCTCAGAAGGAAACAGCGTCTACAATTTCTACAAAGCTGTGTAGTTGCAGTTTCTCTGGAATAACATCTGTGTGCACCAAGGGAAGGTAGGAAGGAAACATGCTCCTTAAAAACATGCTCCACTTCTTTCTCCAAGCAAAACCAGGTACACACTCTAGCTCTCTTAGCCCCACTATAAGGCCAGTGTGATCACAGCCCCGTGGGGCTCCAGGCTCTCATATTTTACATTCAACAGTCATGGGAGACTTGCAGGAAAATGCAGGTCCAGAAGGCTACAAAAGCAAACAAATCCCAAATTATGCTCTTCCGGAGCATTGCCTTTCCGGAGAGGTTGTGGGATAAACTGGAATTGGATCCACTGCACTGACCACAGTTAGTCAGGACAAACACTGCCCAGGTTGAGGGATACTCATCTGCCAGGGCTCTCAGACAGGACCATTTCCGTTGAGAGCAGTCAATTCTGCTGAACTGAAAAACCCTAATTCCAGAATTCTCTGTACATGCAGCCTCTTTCTCTTCATCATCTCCATCCACCTTTTTTTACTTATTTCTTCTCCCATGGTTGTCACAGCGGTTTAGCAGGGTTCATCTCACACATAAAGCTCTTTCAGACAGAAAATTCAGTGTCTTGCACTGTGAGTCTTTAGAAACAGTGCCCAGAGGTGAGCTTTGGATTTGGGAGAAGGCTTATGATGGGCTGGTTCTGCTTTGAGTATATAATAGCTCATCACATAAAGAGAATCACAGAATCATTAGGGTTGCAAAAGACCTCCAAGATCATTCAGATGAAATACCCCTGTGCCCACTGAACCATTTCATGAAGTGCCACATCTACTCCTTCACATTCCTTCTCCACTGTAACAATGGAGCACACTGGACTATTAAACATTCTGCCTAACCTGTCCCAAATGGAACCATGGACATATTTAAGTAGCCCTATTAATTGCCAGACAGCCAATGCTGAGGAGACTCCCATGTGTAACAAAGGTTCCAGAGATTTCTCCTTTGGATGCTGTGACGCCAGGGACTTGCACAACTTATGGCCAACAATCAGTGTGAGCAAGAGGAGCCTGAGACTCAGACACTGTTCTGGCAGATGAAAGGCTTTGCACAAAAGCCCAGGCAAGAGCTGAGCTATGCAGGCCACGCCAGTATCTGCAGACATGGTTATTAAAGCTCCAGCAGCCTCCAGATCTCTTACCTTAAAGAAACAACAGTGAGAATGTGCCAGGCAATTTGGGAAATGTCACTGGCCAGACGAAATCAGGGTGAGTAAAGGTTCAAAGTGCAGCCTTTCCTCTCAACACCAGGAGAATCCCCCACCTCCCAGTTCAGCAACAGGATCCTTCATCCACTGGGCATTCAGCCAGTGCTGTGCTCCAAAGGCAGGTACTGCCAGGATAATGCATCAGACCTGCTTTTGGTGGCCTGTGTTCATTTCTGCCTTGCTTACAGATTAAAACTTGGGAAAACCTTGGTGAAACCAAGTGAATTTCCCAGTAAACCATCTGCTCATCCTGCAGAGACTGAGAGTCTGGGTTGGATTCGTGGGAGGAAATGGTGAGAGGCTTGCAAAGCCAGCCTTGCATAACCTCGCTGACATCAAAGGCCTGCCAGGGGTTTAAATCAGATCAAAATTTGACTGTGCAGCATTTGCACTAGAAACAATCAAAACTCAGATATCCTCAGAAGCAATTTTTGATTCATGCTTACATTTCAACCAAGAATTTTCTCTGCAATTTCGATTTCTTTATTTTTTCTAAAACAGACCAATTTAAGGTAAAATTATTCATATTTAGTAGATCACTTTATAGGTCTTCTAAAGCAACTGCTTAAAATGCCTGAGCCCATGCAGGGAACACCAGAATATTAAACATCTGACATGTTCAGTGAAGCATTTCTATAGAGAATTAAGAATAGATAAGAAGGGTATGAGGAAAGAAGATAAAGTGCAATCAGCAGGAGGGAGGAAAACCCAACCTACTACTTGCTGGGTTTTTTGAGAGTCAAATAACTGGCCTGAATGAAACCACAAATACCTGTTCACTGTGTTACGTTTTGCATCCTGAATAATACATACACCTCTCCTGCACATTGAAAACAAAACTCACTGGAACTGTCATGGTTACTATGCAGATGGAGACTGTCAGGATTAAATTACATCCTTAGGTTACATCTGGAAAACGTGCAGAGGTGTAACTTGTAAGGGAAATAGTTTTGTATTTTAGCTGTTGTCCCTGTTCAAGAAGAGCACAGAGTGCATCTAGAGGATATTTCAGTGTCTGCAGAGAGAGAGAGGTCCTAGCAGAGAGAACCAGCCTAACCCAAATATCACAACATCTCCCAACTTCTGGATTCACAGGACCGGCTACATAAGGCATGTCCTGAAAAGAAATTCACAGCATGTGTGTAAAGGTAAAGACATATTATTACAAAATAGAAATAGATGTACTTTAGCGGAGCTGAAGTGACTGATACCCACAGGATTAAAAGTATAGTTTACTTGGGGTCACTTTCTGCACTGACAGGAGTTCAAAAATACCTTTGTTCTTAGTCAACTGGCTAAGACAAATTTATTCAGATGGAAAAGATATGAACAGCAACAAGGATTAATTACAACATAATTAATTAATGGTAACGTCTGGATGAAATGATAAACCAGTGGAAAGATTAAAAAAACCCCTGAAGTGTGATACAGATCCCTGGTAACCAGATCCATTTATTACCATTAGCACCCAGAGCCAGCATTGCTGTTTCTCTCTCTGCCATATAAAGTTTTAATTAATTATGCAGCGCAGCCGTCAACACCTGAGATCCGTTCCCAATTCTGCTCTTCCAGGACCAGACTCCGTGAGAGGAGAGAACTTTGGAGACACCTGATCCCGCCTCAGCATCTGCTACCTTGGCACAGTGTGTGCTGGAACACAGTGATCCCCTCCCCTGACACGGCACAGACACAGGAAAAATGGAAGGAAAAGGGTGCATTTAATTTTTAAAAAATGCAGCACTTTAGAGTGGATCACCTGTATTTTATAGGTAAAACCAAAAAGGCACAAGGAGCTCACACAGACTCGTGACAAATTCTTTGACTGTGCCCTTCTTTTAGCAAGAGCTTCCTTTTTGGATTGCAAAGTTCCTGGAGTTTGTCAGACAAACGTGAGCAGGTTGTGCTGCACAGCACTGACATGAGCCACTTTCTGCAGTGGGAGATCCAACTTTCACCTCAGACAGTCCCCAGAAGGAATAATAATGAAAGGGCTGCAAAATTAAACCAGCCCAAATTGATAATGGACTGCAGGTTTGTTTTGAACTGAGCTCACTCTTAAGTGTTGTCCCCTCAACTTAGTGACTCAGGGGATGGGTTTGGAACCAGGAATGGTTTGAATTGCTACGTTCTGGATTTCATTATTCCCCTCTGGGCAAGTGGATGTGTTTCAGAGCCTGAGCCTTCATTTGGAGAAATCCTGCTATAGCTGGAAAAGCAGGAATCAAAGCTACCAGGATGGGATACATACTCTGAGTCAGCATTCAAATTCCTGTTCCACTGCAGCATCTACCGAGTCTGGAAAGGATGAGAGGAAATAAAAAAGAGACAAGAGGCTTTCCTTACACTGCCAGCAGCACACAACCATGTGTGTGCTACAGGAAACAGTCTTGGGCTCCACTTTTCAGAAAGTTTCCTTTCTACATGAAGCAGCTCATTGTATAAAATCACAATTCTATTCCTGTTCCTGGTTCATTCTGCGCCTCACCTTCCTACCAGCTGGTGGCTGCAACTTCTGCTATCTCATCTGCTAGGGAGAGGTGAGTGTTTTGCCTTTTGACAGGAGACTTGTTGCTGCAAGTCTGATATATTTAACATTCTTTCTACCTGGTTCATTTACTAACACACAATAATTAGCTTCCAGAAACAATTGGCAGGGCTCAAAGGACTCCTCCACTGAGATTTGTAACCAGAGTTTTGAGTCTGAGCAAACACAAAGGGAAGGAAAAAAAAGAAAAAGAAGAAAGGCAGAGTGTGTGTTCAAGATGAGACTTGAAGCAAAAGCCTCAGCCCAGTGCTGAACCCCAGGTGATAATAGTGAAGGAATGCACAGAAGCAGAAGGTTAAATCTGCAGCAGCAGCAGACTCAAATGTGATTGCAAGTATGGGGAAGATGTGCTCCTACTCCTCACAGCTCTCCTTTCTCTTGGTTCACTCCCAGCAAGAGTCATAGAGGTTTTATGGGCAACTCATATTTGAGACCAAAAATTAATGGAGATACTGATCACACACACAGCATACAGTAAAGTAATTTGATTTAAAGGACAGCTATTAGTGCTTTTCTTTCACCAGCTACATGCCTAACTAAGAAACACTCAGGAGACAGCAATTAAACAACAACTTGTTGACCCTTAAGGACTAAAAGCAAATAGACCTATGTCATAAAATCATAGAATTCTAGAATGGTTTGGCTTGGAAGGAGCCTTAAATATCACCATAGTTCCATCTCTGCCTTGGGTAGAGACACCCTCCACTACACCACACTACTCAGAAACCAATCCAGCCTGGTCCTGAACACTTCCATGTAGAGGGATGTGTGTCATTTAAAATAAAGAGGGGAAAGTATTTATTTTGGGAGGGGTGAACACAGAAAGAACATTCTCAAGCACTCAAAGGTAAAGGTGGGAACGTGAGGTGGTGAGACAACCTCCAGGTCATTATTTGTACAGTACAAGGCCAAACTAAACCAAAAACTCTGGCTCAGAGGGATCACCACTGGGACTGCTTCAAAGGAGAGATTTCAAAAAGTTCAGGCAAGGACAGATCCTGCTCAGGTAGAGCTGTTAGTGCTGCTGGTGGAGCTTGACTTGGAAGACAAAAGTTAAGATGATCCCAAGGTTCAAAGAAGAGATGAAGAAGCAAGAGATCTTGGTCTTTCCCCACCTCAGACATGGTTTCATCTCCCACTCCATCACAACTTGCTGAATTATCAAAACTCCTTCCACACAGCACCTCACACTGAAAACAGCAAATGGCCCTTGAGAAGCAAGAAATTCAGGATCTGGCTTTGTCTTTGTCTGGCACTTCATGTTTTCATTTGTGAAGTAGAGGCAATAAACATCTCTGTTACTTCAAAGCACTGCAGTGCTTTGAGCTCCTCCTCACTGAGAAAGCAGTAGGTACAGTTATGATCTGCTATGTGATCACTTCAGGAACAGCACAAGCTTTGCTCTCCCAGATTTACAGCTCCTTTACAGACCATTCATTTTATTTTTTTGTGTTACAACTGAAGGAGCTGATGACTAACTTGCTGAATATAGAAATGCTACTGTACTCCTCAGAGTATTCCTTCCTGCATCACTTTCCCCACCCCCAGACATATGTTAGTAGTTAGCATCAGCTTGCTGAAGCTCCAAATTTGACAGAGGAGGGGGGAAAATGGGAATAGGATATTTGTGTTCAGAACAAAACAGGATACCTAAAAAGACTGCCCTTGTCTCTCTAGCTAGACACACACACTTTTCCCCTCTATATGAGATTTTTAGTTAAGGCCAAGCTAATCAGCTGAAGCAATAAATATTTCAAATGGCCCTATGTATATACCTGTCCCTGAATAAAAATAATGACTAAACAATGAAAGAACTCAGCTTTTGATAATGCACACACACTGCGCATTCATATGGATCACAGGGAGTTAACCCTTAGAATATCCTGAGTTAGAAGGACCCATGAGGATCATCCAAGTCCGGCTCCTGATGACAACATCAGAACAGTAACTATTGCAGTTATCCTGTGCCTGGTTGATGCAGTGGGATCATCACGAGAAGGCTGAGCCCTGTATCTGAAGCAGAGCAGCATTTCCTAGTTGCATTTCTGAGGAATGGGGAACAACACACAGAAGTAGTAAATGGAAAGGGACAATGCTAGCAGCAGGTTTGCCAATGTCCAAAAGACAACAGAAAAAGTCTTCCTGCTTCTTACTTCTCTCCTGCCAGGGAGATGAAGAGGGCAGAAGGTGAGGGACCAAGTAGACAAAAGAGCCACTGACCACCCCAAGCCAAGGCCAGGGACGCAGAGAGCCGAGGAGGCAAAGGAGAAGAAAGTGTGGCTGGCGGTGAACATGTCGCCCAGGCAGGGAATTCCATCTGTGAAGAGCTCCTTCAAGCTGTCATCGCTGTGCCAGAGGAGAACACCCCAGCGCTCCCAAGCAGCAGAGGGCACAGCCAGCCCTGTGTGTCTGTACCCATCCCTTCGGAGTCACGAGCCGATGGGAAGCGATGCCGAAGCCGTGCCCACGGTGAGAGTGGCTCCTGTCTCAGCCCTACCCCAGCAGCAGGAATCCCAGCAGGGTTGGCACCCTGCCCACGGAGCACTTACTCAGCCAACTCCATTTCTGTTATCATGGAGTCACAGCGCAGAGCCCACGGGACAGCCCGGCTGCCCTTCCTTATCGCGGCGTTCCTCTTTGGAGCAGTGGCGGTGACGGGGCACAGGGCGGCACGGAGTGGATAAGGGAAGCTGGGACAGCCTGGATAAGTCAGGCACTCTGCTCCCACTTCCAGAACTGGGCCTGGGAACAGAATCGTCACCTCGGCTTTAATTTGCACACCAGACTTTCTCCTTGGGAAGATGTGAGGCTGAAGTGAAGAGCTGAACAAACCCAGAAATACTACAGGCTTTTCAAATTTTCAGTTCTTAAGTTAACCAGAATTACATTAGTACTCTGGAAGCTTTTTCGTGGCATGTGCATTTTTAGTTTGAAAGAATAGAGCAAATACATTCAGCTCCAGCTCACGAGTTTTCCCACATTTAGTGAACTGCTTGGCAGCACTTAAAATGATAAAAATGCTGCCGTGCGTATTCCTGTGTTGGAATCACCCAGCACAGGCAGAGCAGGGAATTCTTGGAGTTTCAGAAACACTAAGTCTCACTGTTTTCATTCCACCACGACTCCTTCCTAAAAACCCAGCCATCTCCAAGTTAATGTCCCAAAGCAGAAGTATCCTAAGAAAATAACCTGAAAAGGTTGAAATCCCACACCCACATCTCCCTGGATTTTAGACCTTCCATCTGAGATGCCTTGAAGTTTCATGTTGTAAATAAAATGTTGTGCTAACCACAAATCATGACCACTATGTTAAGAGCTACTCTGCCATGGCTGAGGCTTGGTCTGGCAGAAAGCTGTAGATAAGCCATGAAATGCTGACACAGAAAGGGAATGGAACTGAAATTCCATTCCTGGACTATTACAGGTTGAGAACAAAACCCTGGAAGGTTCATCAGCACAGGGAATGGAGCTTGGTAGATCTCATGTGCTTATCATAGATTTTAAAAAAATAATTTTGTGTTAACCCTTTAGACTTTTTCCACCCAGAAATTTAAATGGTCCTAGTTAAACAAGTCACTTCAGTATTTCCCATGCAATATGACTACAGCTTCATAGCTGTCATTTCTCACATGTGGTTTCCAATGCATTGTTTTGTTTACAAAGGACAATTTGATCCAGCTTTCAGATCAAACCCAGTGCGTGGCAAGTTAAAAGCCATGACTGTTTAGGCTGACTTCTTTTCCTTACTCTAAAGAACAGAGAGCTCAGGATTTGCCTGGTCTAAATAAAGTGCCCAGAGTGGCCTGATTTTAGGACTGCAGCTTACTCAGCTGGCAGAAATACTGATTTTTTTGCTGATACTGTTTTCTAGAAAAAAGGCTCAGCTGACTGCTGAGCGCTGCAGAGATGCTCGTGATAAGTCTAAACAAGTTAATCGCTGGGAGTGCAGTAATTGTAATAGCACAGCACTAAATATGGGTTAATTTACCCTGCTAGGACTCCAGGATAAATCTGCCTCTGCAAGGAACTCCAGGGCACCCCAGCTGTCCTCCCTCAAGTATTCAGGTCAACTCTGCTGTGTGTTGCAGCATAGGAACACCTGGAATCTGAGGAACACAAAAATATTTAAGAAGGGGGAAAGATGTTCAGAATTAACTGGAAAGTTATCTGAAGTAGAAAACCTCCAGGAAATCTAGTTTTTCCCTGTATTTTCTGAAGCTTCTGGTAGTTTTTTTTACACTTACAGATCAGAAGGACCTTGGAAGCCTGGGACAGCATTTTTGGATTTGTGAACTGTAGTCTGTACATGGAGAATGAGTTAAGGAGTTGTATTCTACTCTTGGGTACTCCAGGGTAGACAGGAACAAAAAAGGGAGAAATACCCAGGGCTGTGGCCCTTCAGGACTGACTTCTGAGTCAGTCTAGATCCAGATTACAGATTTGATGACAGGGAGGGAAAGATTGCTTGTGAGCTCCTACAGCATCTCTCTGATTTGAGCTCCAGGGCATTACTGCTGTATCAATCGTCTCTCTAATTACAGTAATTGGAACAGACAAAATTCACTGGGTTTCATCTTCATCTCAGCTCAGGATTTCTCTTCTGTTGAGGAGACTTTTATGTTTCTAACAGTGGGCCCTTCTCTGTTGGAAACATGAAAGTCTTGCTTTCCTGCAAGTCTGCTTGACAGAGCAAGACATCCACTGTCAGGAAATCCTTTGGTATTCAACTTGAAGTTCCCTTTTGCATCCTCTTTCCTCTGCCAATTACCTCTCCAGAGTGCACTAAGCAAATCCTTCACCATTTACATCTTTCAAATAATATGGCATAATTAACTCCAGGGGAACAGCTTTCACCAAACTACCTGTATTTATCTCTTTTAATCTTGTGCTATTAATTTAACCCCTCCAGCCAATCCCTGAGTTGTTTGGGTTGCTCCCCTGTGAGCTCCTGCTAATTTGTGAGCTTTTTTTCTGGTGACTCAAATGCATAAAGCTCACAGCAATGTGGTAGGTGTGGTCTGTGCTGAGCCACAGGCAGAGATCTCCATGGTTAAAGTCCATTCTGAACCATGAAGGACGACAGCATATTAAAATATTTTGGAAGTGGAAGCTAATTCCCACATGTCTCTCTGAGAAGGGAAGTGTCTGGCCTGTTCTACCCATTAGAAACAACAAAACATTTTACCTCTGGCCACAAAGGGAGAGTCGGCGTGAAAACAGTGCCTGAAATTCAGCATTTCACCATTAGTCTTTGACTTTACACCATTTCCATTGGTCCATAAAAGAAACTGAAGGAGCTCCAGAGCAAAAAAAAAAAAAAAAAAAATTCAGGAAGACATTAATTTAACCCCAGTTGTCCTGTAATTCTGCTTCTGGCACTCTGGTCATACGTTATTGTACTGGCTCTGCTGCAGAGTACCACTGTACTTCCCAGAGTTCTGTTTTGATACTTGACTTGCCTCCCTCATTCTCATCCATCTGAAACTGGAGTCTGAACCTCCAACCCTCTGCAGCCCAATCCCCTTCAGCTTTGAAGCCAAATGTCAAAATACTCAACATCAAAGCACAAGCCTGAGAACATGCCACACCTCCAAAAAGCCACAAGTGCCTCTCCAAAACTACAAGTCAGAGGCGCAGATTTGTAAAGAGGACTGAACATAAAGCAGTTCAGTGCAGGATCCCCCTGTTTGAGGGGGGGAAAAGCCCTGTAACATTATGAAGTGTTGGCACCATTCAACTCATGCTTCGTACGTTTCAGCAGCACTGAGCTCTTGTTGGTCTTGACAGACCAATGCCAAGTCCTCAGGGAGTGCCGCAAGGAAACTGCTGCATGCCTGGCTGGAGAAGGAGCAGCTGTGGACTGAGACCAGAGACTAAAGAGAACGTGTTTCAGCTTGATTTTTGTTTTTATAAAGCCATTTCTACACCTTCTACAAGCAGCTTGTTTCCTTTGGGCTCTCACTCATGCTCTGAGAAGGGCTCTTTTTTGTGCCTGGGTTTTTGGGTTTGTTTTTTTTTTTTTTGGGCCATGAATACTTCTGTAATCTGTCTTTTTTCCAAAAAAATTGGCAGAACTTTCTAAAAACAATACAAATATGTATCATCATGTTAGTGGCAGCTGCAGATGATTCTGCTTTAATATACCTTTGATCTGCTAAATAGATGAACATATCTACATGCTTGATAACTAATTTTATTCAAATTCAGTATGTGAATAACCTGAAGCAGTCCATAAGGCACGTGTGCACTTCACATCCCCTGCCTGTACAAATCTGGGAGCTCACACAAAACTTAAGGCTTCCACAGCCAGCAATTCTCCAGTCACACTCCCTTCCAAAACTCCTTTGAAGGTGGAGAGACACCAAAGTTTGGGACTCACACAGTGCTGACTCTGTTCTCTGAACAGTTTTGCACTTACTGTGGAAAAAATCTGGACCTTCCTCCAGCGCTACACATAGAAAGCTGTAAGAAAATCAAGAAAATAAATGGGAGGAGGTGCCTGAGAGAGCCTACAAGAAACTATCTCCCAGAAAGACACTCTCCTTATGACACAGCATTTCCAACCCAGGCAAAAACAAGACACTTGTACAGACATGTAAGTTAGAACAGAAGTGATAAATATTTTCAATTCTGCTTCCTCCCAGGTATTCACTAGGCCTGTACCCAAACAGAGAAGAACTTTTGAGGGGAGATTTCATTTCTCCTGGAACCTAACCTTTCCCTGGGGACTCTGCTTCAGAAACTCAAATACAATACCTCTATTCATTAACCTCTCCGACTTGCTTTCCTTGAGGGGTCCATTCCCTGCTCAGCCCTTTTCTCCAATTCCCCTTCCTCTTCCTTGCACTGTCATTCCATGAGCCATGTTCCTTCCATTCTGTGATCCCTGCAGTACAGATTTGATGTGCTTGGCATAGAGAGCCGGTGTCTGTTTAGATTAAAACCATGTTGCAATTTCCAGGGAAAACATACAAAGCCACGGCCGAGCGTGACGGGAGAAAGCTATTCCCAGTTTTGGAAGCTGCAGGATGTCCCTCCTGGGAGCAGCCCAGGCTCGTGTTTATTACTTTAACCAAAAAGAAGGGAAATGGCTGAGGTTTTGCTGGGCTCCACACTTAGAGAGGCCAGGGCTCATCCCCCCTCCCAGTTACGCCAGGGTGAGCATTTTACACAAGCTCTCATTCCTACTTAATGGCTCTTCCATCCTTTCAAATAACCCTCTCCACTCAGGCAAGCATATGATTTATGGGAGCCCAGCAGAAAGGAATGAATTACAGGGCAAATGAATGAATCAAACGAACCCATGAGGGGAGATCATATCATCAGCATGGGACTCACTTTTTGAAATGGCATTTCTGCTATAGGTCTTTGTGCACGGTTACACTGAGGTTTCAAAGAGCCAGGATCCAGACAGATACTGAATTGTTAAAAAACCTCCAAAACCATGGAATTTTTCAGTGTGGATCTGCCCCCACTGACATCTTTCATCAGTGTTGTCTCCATCCAAATTAGGTGCCACTAATGCAAAAACTTCTGTGACAGCCCCTACAAAACTTGGGACAGAACAACTTTGGGAGCATTTCCCTCTCAAATACACCTATGGCACCAGGCAATCCTAACAGGACACTTCTCTTGGAAAATATCCAGGGCTGTGAAGTTCTATTTGCTCAATTTTTTCCCCTTTTAGTCATAATATCAGCCTGAACCTCTAAGCTGGTTTGTACCCTACGTATGGCCTGCAGAGGTTGGGATACCTGGAGATTCCAGACTTAGCCCCAGATTTGACTTCCAACAACTCTGTGATAAAACCTTTGCCTCTCCATCAGCCCAAAGAAGCTCTTTCAATATCATGGCCTATTAGGTTTGTGTCTCAGCAGTAGCAAAAATGCCAACACAATCGTTTTCTCATCCTACTCTTTATTTTCCCAGTAAACCTTTGTGGTTTTTTTCCTTCAGCTTATGATGAAGCAAATCATAATTTACACACACACACAAAGCCGGTGGTTGGGCTGGATTTGCAAAATCTTATCCTGCATGTTTTGCTTTTATGTGATCAAAATCATAGATGGACTTGATTCAGGTCTAACTTTATTTAAAAATTAAAGGCAGTTTTGCCTGAGAGTGGAATTGAGGGTGGCGAGTTAAATGTAGTTGAACTTATGACTATTTCTGAACACTGAATGCATATGGGAGAGAATGGAAATAAGTCTAACTCTATCAATTTACTTATTGAGTTATGCATACAACTTCAGGCTTACTATCAAATTGTTTTTACAACATGAAAAACTGGTTTGTTTTGATTCAAAGTCTCTTCAGCTTTCATGTTAAATGCAGGCAAATTTAAAATTTTACTTCATATTGACATTAAAATCCTTGCCTTTTAAGTATAAAATGGAAATGTTTTAAACTTTCCAAATTTTAATCCTACTTACCAGGCCAATGCTCTGAATTTGATGAATACCCATTTTGAGCTAAAATTAAACTGCACTTTTGGGGAATGAACTATTTGATTAATACTTCCTAGTGTTCCCTCAGTATTTATTTCTTCCCTCCTGCCAAAAGAGGGTCACTAGAGGAATGAAGAGATTTAGCTGAGAATTAGTTTAAGATAATTATTCTACATCTTTCAGGCTCTTTCTACATACAGGAGAACAAATATTGTGGAAACTTAAGTTGTTTTGTGTGTATAAGTTGAGAATATATTTAGTAGAATGAGTGAGTGGGATATTATTCCATTTGGATAATGCCTACAGACCTAAATTCATTAAATTGGCTTTTTTATTAGAACTAGTAAGAGAAATATTCTCTTTGAGCAATGCCTTGTGTTCATCATACCTAAATACTTTCTAAGACTCACCTTTTTGCCCAAACTCCAAGGTTTTACTTTACCCAGACTTGTGAGATTCAGCACTTTGCTATCAATCAGATTTACTGCTAGCTACCAGCACTGAGATGACAAAACCTGCTTCTATTCCTTACTAATATAATTGATTGGACCCTGCTCTGCACTTTATGCCATGTGGAAAAATAAGTGGCAAAGTCTTTTTCCCTTTTCTCTCCCCACAAAGCCTGACATTTCATTTCATCCATGGCTTTTATTGGTTCTCACATCTGGATTATATAAATTTAAAGCACAGTTTTCAATATCTCAGATGCTTAAGGTTACCATATTTGACAAATCCTATTCGCCAGGCTGTCAAATTAAATTAACATGGGCAATGGAGGGGGAACAAAAGAATAAAGAGGCTGAGTTTGATTTCCTTGTGTTCTCAAAGTGAGACAAAATTAACCCCTCTGAAGGGGAAGCACCAGCCCTGACAGGCAAACCTGCCAGAGTGGTAATACCCATTATGACAGAAATCCAGGAATTTTGTTGGCTGGCATCCCAAGGATCAAGTGGCCTTTTTGTTGTGCCATCAACTCATGTTTTCCAGCAAACACACCAGGTAGGATCCATCTCTAGTTCAGATATAAACTCATTAGTGGGCCACAAAGACTAATTGATCCCATATTGATCCCATGTTTTTTAGCATCTCAAGGGATGCTCTTCATATCACTCCTTTAAAGATTCTTCCTCTGTAGCTGCACACACAGAAGCTTTTTTATTTCGTGTGCCAGGGTAGGTTTTGGGGGGACACCACACTTCAGCAGCCAAATACTGTGGGGGGCACTTACCAACAGCCAAGAAAAAGGCACACAAAGCCCAGAAAAAATAGTAAGGATAGGAGGAAAAGTTAGGGCACTGCTCTGCTTAATTCCTAGCAGATGCTTAAATTTGGTGTAGTGCTGCTTAGACTTACAGGTGAGATTAACTCAGAACAGCAATCCTGCACAAGACTTTTATCAGCTTTCATCCACTAGGAAAAAGTCTTGGATCCTAGGCTGTGTCAAGATGGCACTTGAAGGTCTCCGCAGGGGGCAAGAGGCAGAATTCTTTCCTCAGAATTACCTTCAGGCTCTGCAATTGCCACTGCATTTCTGAGATAAACTCGGGTAGCCACACCCCAGAGTTGAAACCTGGAGGTCTCATCTTCACTCTGTTCTTCCCATTTTTGTCCCGGCTGGTTTCCTTCATCCCTCTCAGGTATGGATGGACAGACTCCACATACTTTTCTTCATTCACTATTATGGTATTTCTACTATCTGCATGGAATTTTGGGGCAGCAACTGCTTAACAAATGCTTAAGATCTATATAAAATAAATAACTTAAGTAACAACTTCCTATCTGAAATATCTTTGTGTTCACTTTACATACATTACACAGACCCCCTAATGAGCAGCCCCATTACACTGAGCAGGACTCACTTTTTAGGAAATTAAGAAAACCACATGGCTTTGTTATCATTATTCTTACCGCTGCCATGCTGCAGGGCAATGATGACTGCTCCTTCCAGCTTCCAATCTGGAATGTGCTTTTGCTTATCTCAACTATCTGCTGACAGCAAACACCATTGTGATCATCTAAATGTACACATTAGTACATTTCTTTTTTAAAACCACCACTTTATGGCAAAACCAAGGGACTGAGAGGCAGTAAAAAAGGAGAGAAAACATATCAGCAGTGATGCTGTTCTGAGGCACAGTAAAGCAAGACATCTGTCATGAGATGGGGATCACAAGTGTAAATCTTTTTTGCATGTACATACATGTAACTATGTATTTGACAGTGATCATGTCGTCAGTGTGGTACTCAGGCTGTCTGGAAATCCTGAGAAGAATTGGCAGCTCTTCCCATGATCAAAACCACCTCTCTGCTGAGCTCACTTAACACTAGAGCCACTCCTTGGGGATATTTTTAGGTTTGGAATAGTGACATGAACTGATGAATCACACTTTCTGTCCTCTCAACGCACCAAGTTTCTGCTTTTACAAATTATCCATCACACTCCCAACTGCCCCCAGAGTTGTGTAGTACCCCCAGTCATCTGAAACCTCCAACCCAATACTCATTAAAGCAGTTTAGACACCTATTTTCCCCCTAAGATGATGACATGGTTCAGACAGCACATGACTGGGCCTGTGGTTCAAAATGAACCAGCCAATGGGTGAAATCAGAGGCACAACCTCATCACAGGGACATGGCAGCTCCCAGAAGTTGTTCTATTACAAACATTTACCATGGGCTTTTTGTGAGCAAAAAGGCACACTCCAAGGAAGAGACAAAAACTAAAATAAAATTTCTGTAATCAAATTCTGAGTATTTGCAGCTGTAAGAAGGCAGAAAGAAACTGGTGAAAAAAGATGCTTGAAGGAAGAAGAACAGAACCTGAGCAAGTCTTGAGAATAGAAAGAGGATTTAGGGCAGGTCACTGAGGTCAGTTCAGTGGAAGAGCACTCAGCCTGCACAAATTAAGTGTGTTTGGAGTTGTACTGGGGGAATCCACTGACGAAGGCTCTCAACCGTGGAAAAGTGAGGTTGAAATGGATGAGGAAGAGAAGCACAGCTGTCTTTGGAGAAGGAGATCCTCAGAAACACAAGAGGCATGATGGAAGCATTAGGAGCAAGCTGCTGTGACAAAGTTTCTGGACACTGTTCCCTTTGTGCTTCCTTAGATTCCAAGCTCGACTTAGCACAGGCAACATTTTGAGGCTGAGGTATCAGAGCAGATTCTGCTTTCCCGATGGGAATCTAAGGTTACAAACTGACTTCAAAAAGAGGCGAGACCCTGCTTATTTCCTTATCAGTGGTTTCTGAAGCAGTTCCTTATCTCTGCAGGAGGGAGAGGCACTCTGAGCTCAGCAGCCCCTGCCCTCACTGATACTTCAGATGCCGCAGCTGAAGGACCTGGCTGTCGAGTTCTGCTCCGCACCTGCCCCGGCAGCCTGCTTTGAACCTTTCCCTTTCCCATCAGCTTTTGGGTCCAGATACACCGCCCCAAACCTTACAGAGCCCCAGAGACGTGCTTGACAGAGCTAAACCTGCAATAAAGCAGCAGGGGAGTTGTTCAGCATTTATTTCTCTGAAGGATTAATTCTATCCAAGAATCAGAGCAGTGAACAGAAACCCTTCAGCTATTGATCAGTATCTGGGATTGTTGAGGTTGTAAAACCCCAGTGAATGAGGCAGATCACTCAGGACAGATAGAACCAGAAGTTCCTCCTATGCTCTGCTAGGATGGATAATGTTACACAAGGCTTCCTGGGAACATTAAACCCCAATATAATGGTCAGATATAATCTGCCCAGATCTGCAGTTCTTTTAGGGAGCATTACACTCACATGGCAAAGGAGAATCTCCATCTCCAACTACACCCAGAGGAACATAAAATAAGAACAGCAGGACATGGCAACTCTCATCTTTGTTTAGAAGGAAAGATTTAAAAAATGAGATGGTTTAATGGACTATTTATTCTAGGACAATTATTTTTTCATTAAAATCAGTTTTATCATACATCCCTCACAGAGGAATTGAAAGCAATTTGAAAGAGGAAAGCACAGAAAGCAATATGAATATTCAGCAAGGGACTGACCAACACAACAGAATTGGAAAGTTTTGGAACTTCAGAATGGCAACAACCTCAACTGCTGGTCCTGGAAATTATTACATTTAAATTTGGGAAACGATGGGGATAAAAATTCCCAAAACATCCCAAACCAAGAGTAACCTGCACTCCTACCCTGAGCATCAGAACAAAGCAGAGCCACATGCCACCACAGCTACTCCTGCATGTTCTCTTCCACGCAATTATTGGTTCTAGTGTCAGAGGATCAAAGCGAGAAGGCAAGATTCCTTCTTGGGTGGCTCCCAATCCCAAATGCTGCACATATGGCAAAGTACAGCAAATAAAAACCTGATCTCATCACCCTCACTTTGCAATCAAAAGGGTTTTTTCCAGATCTGCTTTTCATGGTTTGTTCCAGTCTGAAGGGAAAACCAGGAAAATGCACATTCTGCAGAAAAAAAAAAAAAAAAAAAATTAAACCCTCTTTGTCAGGGATTGAACCAGGAGGAGGAAGGTCAAAAATGCAGGGGAACAATAGAAAATATTCCAGCTTTTGAAATGATCCACATACCAGCTCCTTATCCTACAATGCCCAGATATCATGGAAACTAAGTGCAACACTGTCAAGCATCCCCCATTTCTCCTGGACATTTATTATTTAGACATCATTTCGCTTTTATGGCTTCCCTGGAAGGTCAAGACAAATTTTTCTCCCATCACCTCCAAGCCCAGGTTGGTAATGAAACACCTACCCAACAAAATAATTGCTGCATTATAGGCTGTAGTGCTCCATTGGAATAGGGGAACATGAAATAGCTCTATCCTTCAGGGAGCAGGGCTTCTACTGACAATACCAAGGAGCTTTCACATTTCTCTCTTTTTTTTTTTCCTCACTGTTCTATAGTATCATGAATTTCTGGCCAGAGGTTATGTTGTTTTGAAAGAGATCAAAACAACTTTGCCACTTTCTATCCCTTTCACTGAGCAGAACAGCGAAGTGAAAATTAAGAAATTTAGTAGCAGTAAGGAAAAATAAACATTAAGGAAAATTAGTCCTATACAATAATAGTAATTTTCTGAATGTAAAACTCAGTACAGTAAACAATACCTCTAACAGAGGGCCAGTCAGAATTACCCATTTGAATTTCCTGCTCTCTTCCCAGTGTCAGAGCACAGCCTCTGTTCTTGCTTCCAGCGTTGTGACACTAATTTCAATTTTCATTAAAAAGCCTGGAGTTTGTCCTTCAGATTTGCATTTGTTCCTTGTATATTAACAATGAACCATATTAACATGAAAAAGCAGCTTCAGAAAATGCACTTGTGAGCCACGAGAGGCTGTTTATTATTGTTACCCCAATTCTGTACCGGAACAAAAGCAGGTAAAAGCACAAGGATTTGCACCACAGCCATAAGATATTTTTGCATGCTTTATACACCAAACGGGGATTGTCCATTTTGCATTCCAGTGGTTGGCTCGTATTTAATAGCACAATTTAGATTTTTTAACTCATTTTTACCACAATACATGTGCTCAGGCCAGTTAAAGTGAGTGCCTGGCAAAGGAAATTGTGAAGAGCTGGGAGAAGAGGATTTACTGGGAAGTTGTTACATGCAAACTCCTGTTCGTGGAACACCTCACAACAGGCACAGCTGCAGGACTGGATTGTCCTTGCAATAAACGGGGAAATGTTTAAGAGAGACAGATACAAGAACCAGCTACAAAGCAGAGTAACCTGATAAAGCTCTTTTTAGTAGGTACTGTAATAAAGAACCTTGATCTGCAGCGCACAAAGCAAAGTGAATTTCTGGAACAGTCCCCCTAAAAAAGAGCAAACATGGGCTGAGTGTGGCTTCACTGCTCTCAGTGGGAAGAACTTCCAAGGGCAGCTGCACTAGGCTGGGTCTGCTCACACGTCTGGGATAGATCTTACAGGGATATTGCTCTCTTAAAAGCAGAAAATTAATTTCTTTATTCTACTTTTCCCTGCTGAGGGGTGGGAGAGTGATAACAGAGAGTTTTATAACTTGTTACTATATGCTTTTTGTAGTATTTATTCCCGCCATAAACCTCATCCCAAAAAAATCACGTTTTCCACTGATATAAGGTTTGGTTCTGCAGTGCATATCCCCCCAGGTTACCTGTAGGGACTACTTCCAGGAATACAGGGTAATATTCTGCTTTATGAACACCTTGACTTCAAACAGAATTACTCCTGATGTACATCAGAGTTACAGAAAGGGGATCAGAATGAGATGGGATCTTGCATAAAGCTTCTAAGAGAAAAGGAAGAAGTGTGTCCTTCCACTCCTTCATGTAGCACCAATCAGGAAGATGAGATTAGTACACAGGAGATGAGAGGATAAAGCATTTGTTTTCATGCTGGAAATTGCAGTTTCCTGCTGGTTAAGTCTGTCACCAACTCAAGGAGAAGCGCTCACCCAGAACTCTGACCTGGGCTGTAGCTTCCTCCTGCTCCTGACTCAAAGCAAGGTGTTTCCAAGACATGTTCCACACCCTCTGATAAGGCTGCAGGGAAGTTTCATGTTTATCTCATCCTTCTCTAGGAAAAACCCGTGATGTAATAGCTGCTCAGGACTGCAGGTGCTGCATTGGCAAGGGGTGAGTCAGTGGCACTAAGGACGGGATATTTGCCTGTCAAATTCCACCCATTCCAGTGTTGCCACATGCAGAGCTATCACCACACAGGGCAGCTCACATCCAGCAACACAGAAACCAGGATCTCACCTGGAGGTATCAATAATGTCTTTAAAGATCCAAATTATTCTGTAAACTTTAGCTAGGTGTTATCAGAATTTAGTCACTGAGGTCACATCACACCGGTGCTGTCAAAAAGTGAAAATCTATTTTCCCCTTAAGGAGCAGATTCACACCCTCAGCCTTGCAGAGTTGTGTGTCTCAGAATCCAATCCAAAAGAAAAATTGCTTTTATAGTTTGGAAAGCCAGTTTTCCATTAAGTCAGCTAACTGACCCAGTTTGCCCACAGTCAGAGCTGCCAGAGCAAGCACAAACAGAGGGAGCACATGGAGAACAGGATCTCCTTTCACTGGCAGCCCAAACTGGGGCTGAACTCCATTTAACACAAACCTGAACCCTGAATTGTCTCTGACTGACTCACAGGACACTGAAAGATCTCTGGACAGCTACAAAAGTTGCTGTGCATGAGGCTGATTCCTCTTCTCTCCCATGTGAGAAAATGGAACAGATGTTAAGGATTTTGCTGCAACAGTTTTGATATCTAAGTGCTGACAGAGGTTGGCACAAATCTCTGGATAAAGAGAGGAACAACAGATCCAGAAAGCAATAGTGAGATCTTCCTGATAAAACCTTATCCACATGCTATGGACTCAGGTAAAACAAGATTTACCAAATTATTAATTATTGTTAGGTCTATGCAAGCTCTTAGTAGTTTTCAGTGCGAAGCCAAGACTCCAGAACAGTCAGGAGTTGCCACTCTATTGCAAATGTGGGGCTTTCTCCAGTTCTCAAGCACAAGTGTTAAATGAGCAGAAAAACCTTCTTTAGAAGAACAACGACAACAAAAAAGGCAAAACATCCATATTTTCATTCTTCACAGCTAAGGACAATTAAAACACTGCAAGCTAAAACCAGAAAATAACCAACCAAAACCTAACAACAAGTACATTTTTTTGTTTTGATCTGCATTAAAAAAAAAAAAAATCAGGCTTCTAACTTTTGAATAGCCAGACTAGGATTTTGGAATATTAAAGATGCTAAAAGAACCAAGCCTGATCCTGTGAGTAAGAATTCTTTAGCTTTCCAGGACTATCAATATCAAAACAATATATAATGTATTTTCTGCTAGAAGGGTCCTTCTGATTTAGTTAAAAGGCTCCAGTTCCTTTTATTACTGTTCTTTTCTTCTTTGGTTAATATCTTGAATATTTAAAGGATGCCAATAATATATATTAAAACTTTTATACCATCTTCTATTAATATCTTTTTTTATTATTATTAATTTTGGTATTTGAATCTTATGCCAGCTCTAAGGAGAAAATATGGAGTTTAGAAATTCACACTGTAACCATCTTATTTCTGCCATGCAGGTCTTTACTGCATGTCCAGGAAACTCACCTGGTCAAACAGAACCTGCCCAGCTTGAGTTACAGGGTACTCAAATTCACGTTGGGCTCCTCAAACCTGAGCAAAAAGGTTAAGCTGCTCCAGATGAACTCCCCAAGCAACACCAACAACAGCACACTCTGAACCAGGGCACTTTGCAAGGGAGGAAAGAATCCCAAATGGCAGCAGATGCTCATTGTTCAGATGTACAATTCTGCTGCAGAATATTAAAAGTTCTTTTTCAAACTCAAGTTTCTAAAGATGAAAAGAATTGTTAAGATTAGAAACAACCCAGTTAATCTGACAAAAGAGTCAGATTTGGGGTCTAATTCTACAGGACAACATCCTTTAGCACACAGGCACGTTTTACACAGGCTTTTTAAATGGCTTTCACATTTATTTTGCCTCTCCATCACTGACAACACAATACGAAACTGCCTGAACTTAAAATATGCATTTCATTTCCACTACAATGGATTTATCTTTCCAGCAGATGTTGTGTGGAATATCCAGGGATTGCAAGATGTTTTGATCTAAAGTGATGACTAAAACGTGCACCAATAACCCCCTTTCTTCGGGGAGATTGGTATTTTTCAAATCTAGTTCCTATAATTTGTGGGATAGCCTTAAAACTCCAGGCACCAAGATGAAGTGTCCACAGCACTATATTCTAAAGAAATACTGATTAAAAAATGTTGTTTCTGATCTCTAGGCCAAGACTTCACAGCAGATCAGGTTTCCTTATTTTGAGGAATGGCTTCTTTGGAAATCTGGAGCAATATTCCTCCTGGAAAACAATGAAGGCAGTTGTTTGAAAAGCAGAAGCTGACCTGGATTATCAATGTCAGGGCAAGAACTTCAGCTGCTTGATGTAATTTTTAGTAAGCAGGCCAGGGAAAGTGCAGAGTGTCTGTGACAATAATTGCACAAACACTCCTCTAAATTGTTGTCTCCTTGGCTTTGAAAACCTCTGCTGCAGAAGTGGAATGTTTGGAAGTGTCATGGAGGTATTTGTGTAAACAAAGCCCAACAGTAATAGGGTCTCTTATTAATACAGGGTCTTGCAATCACTGTTCCAAGAGTTTTGGTCAATCCTATATCCAGAATTGTTATTTCACGCTCCATAATTTTTCTTCCAAACCCTCCAACCTATTTTCTTAACCAAGTGATGGTTATCTGACTTCTGTACTTCTCACTCTGGTCTCTACCATGAAAGTGCCCAGGAAATGTGGTGTCTGTTCTTCATATATATATATATAAAACGACTTAAAGACTTAAGCAGTTTGCCTCTTCTTGCTAATTTTGGGATTTTCTGAGGGGTTTAATTGCTTGGGCTGGCAGTGATTTGATGCTTCTGTGATAGCTTATCTTTGTCCAATGTTTGTTTAACAAGCCTTCTCCAAAAGACTGCACATGTGAGGAAATAAATTTTTTTTTAAATTGTGAAACAAATTACACTCTTCATTTGCAAGTTCAAACCTACTTAAAAAATCAGGCTGAAATCAGCAGTAAGTATAGAGACCAGAATTAAATTAACTCCCATCAAAAATTTTACATCTGGATTTCAATTAAGCTCGGAGTTAATTGTTAACTGTCTTAACTCCTGACCCATCAAAGAGTTAAAAATATAAAAAGGGGGAAAAAAAAAGAGAAATCAGGCTTTGATGCCAGTCTGGAAGTTGCTGAGCTATTAATCAGTGGTTATCAGTTTGCCTTAGATGACTAAAACTCATTAATATAAACAAGAAGCCTGAAAGGATCACATTAGTGTGTTATCAGTTTCATCATTTACAACCCTGGAACAGCTAAAAGAGTTAAGCTATCACACGCTGCACTGAAGGATAATTTGGCATCATTAATTTTGTTCTGCCATTTGCCAAACCGAATTGGGAATGATAGGGGCTTGGAAATCTGAATTCATAGCTTTCACCTACATCCCTTTATTTTTTCCCCAGAGTCCTGGCATTTAATGAATGAAAAGAACCAAAACTATTCAAAGGTTTTAATAACTTGAATTTCGGTGAATAAATTTCACATTGCTTTTGATTTTTTGCTTTTACTTTCCATCATAAAAGAACAGTGCTGTGGCAATTATCTTCAAATTTGTCCATTCTTAAAGGGGCTTTTACACTTTTGGCACACAAAGAATGTGATGAAATGGAAACAGTTTCTTCTTTGGTAGTTGAAAATTTTAAAAATTATTTTTGTGTATATGGCCAATAGTGAATAAAATGCACTCTTCTCCTCAGCCTCATTCCCACTGCCTTTCAGTAAAAGCTCAGTATTTTGATAGCTTATGAATAAAATAATAAAAAGTAATGCATAAACATTAAATATGGCTCATCAGATCCAACCTACCTCTGATTTCAGACTTGAAAACACTTAGGTCAGGGAGAGCAATTCTTAAGTAAATTCATGTGTGGAAAAATGCCTGACCCTGGTCACTATAATTCACCTAAAAGTGTAAGGAAAGCTAAAAGAAGGAAGCTGTTCCAATGGCAGAGGTGGATAAATGTGCTGGATCAGGATTATGGTTATTTATTTCCACTCCAGATCTACATTCAAGATAAGCTGAATTAGCTCCTCTGTAGCTGCATCCCTTGGATCCAAGAGGCTCTGCTAATTTCAAGGAATCATTCCCAATGAGACAAGAACAAATCATACCTGTGCTTTCTAAAGAGATGTCATTCACTGCACAGAAGGAAGGCATTCATCTTTCACATTTTGGCACTTGCCAGATAATCCCTTTAGCCTTTGGGTTGATGCACTTTATAGAAATTCAAAACAATCATCCACCAGACTTATTTCATAGCACAGCCTTTTACGGCACTCTTCAAAGAGCATTCTTATTCCAAAGAGATAAGGGAGTTCTTTTGTCACATTGACAGAGAGACTTTATTATCCTTTAATGGAAACTTCATCATCTGTGGCAGTTTTGAACCTTAAGGAGGTTGTGCTATTAAGACACAACAGACGTGCTACTTTTAACCATTAAAAGTTATCATTCCAAAAAAGCGTTTTCCACTTTCCTTGAAATATTGTGATGCTATACAAGACATTAGCTCTTTTCTTGCATCACAAGAACACCCAAATTACAGTCAAGAGCTCTTCCCAACACTCCAGAGTTTTTTGGTGTTTTTTTTTCAATAAATTGTTTTGAAAGCAGTTTTAAAAGACAAGCATAAACAAGGGCTTCTCACAATTCTGCATCCTGAAATTCTGTAAATTAGCTCACTTCACAAACTGAGAAATAACATTCTGCAAGCCAATAAAGGATTAAATCCATGAAAGTATATTTCAGAATATCTAAACTAAACCTCTTTTTGTACAACTTGAGGCCCTTTCCCCTTGTCCTGTCCCTGGGAGCAGAGCCTGACCTGGCTGCCTGCACCATCTTGCTGGGGAGTTGTGCAGAGCCAGAAGGTCCCCCCGAACTCCCTTTTCTCCAGGCTGAGCCCCCCCCCAGCCACTCCAGACCCTCTCCCATCTCCATTCCCTTCTCTGGGCTCACTCCAGCCCCTCGATGTCCTCCCTGAATGGAGGGGCCCAGAACTGAGCACAGTATGATTCCTTCTGCATTGGCACAGATTATTCCTCAGGTGAAGAAAGTTCCCATTTTCTCTGTACTCACACGGCCCATTCACAGCTTACACAGAATGCAAGATGTTAAGGAGGAACAAATTCTTTCCCAGGAATTCACCAACACTAAAGCTTTGTGTTAACCACAACTCCTTGGATTTACATAATCCCAGAGTTTGAAAAATGTGAAAAAGCATCCACCACCAGGGTGGTGTGTGTGAAAGCATCTCAGGGGAATAGTTTTGTAACCTGCTGACTTTGTGTAAACACACGAGTCTTGGGGGGAACTTTTTAAAAAACTTGTGGTGCATTTTCACTCTGGCCAAGTAATGCAGCTCACACCAAACCACCCCAAGGGGGCTTAACAAACATCCTTTATTGGTTCTGTTTGATACAAACCCATGCTCAGTAAACAGCAGGTACAGGATGTTTCTTGTAGCACTAGCAACTACATCAGCAGGAAAGAATAAAACCAGTAACGTTCCCATGATAGCAGTAAGCTCATTTTGCTTGTTTGTTTTAAAAGCAAGGACAAATTTTATGTAGCTGTGATTCTGGAAGACTCACAAAATGTTTTTACTTTTATTAATACAACTGGCTGAAGGGGAGTTGTTCCCAGCCCTTCAGAGCACTTGCTGTTTGACAAGGGAGAGTTCAACTTCATCTCCCACTGAGTTCCTGAGATGCCTCTGCTCAAAACCTGCATCTTTACATGCAGCAGATATTAGGGATGCCTTTCCAAGGATGAAAACAACCCTCACCAAACCTGCTTTGAACCCAGTCATGCCTTACAACTACACATGCACTTCAAACCACAGTGCTGCCACCAGGGGTTAATGAAGAGGCTGAGAGAGAAGTGCTAATTACCAGGGTCAGAATGGTATCCACACCCACTATTACTTTATACAGCAAAGCAACTCCTTATTTCTACTATTTCCAACACTGGACACTAACTAGTTTCTTCAAGAATGAAAAAAAATCAAGCTGGTCTAGTGCAAGGTGTCCCTAGCCATGGCAGAGGGTTCAATATGGTATTTGAGGCCCCTTCCACCCAAACCATCATAATAATCTAGGATGACTTTTTAGAAAATTTTTTTCTTTCCCTGTTGCACTGCAGATTTAAGAGAACCCAGACTTCTTGGCCCACGTTGCTACAACTCCCACTACTTCAGAGGGTCCAAGTCTTGCAGAAATGGAACAGGCAATACGAAATGTAGGATTAAACCCTGGCCACACCATAGAAGCAAACAGGTTTTGACATACAGAGGGCAAGTAGGGAGCATGTAAGCAGAAAACCTAATAAAAATGGAAAACAGTAAAGCAAGAGGCTCCAAGAGAAGCAGACTCTATTTCCAGCACAGCCAAGCAAGTGGAGTAGTTCAGTACAGGCAAAGCTACTTAGGTTTGGGCTAAAACTCAAATTCAACCCAGAGATTAGATTCAGAACCCAAATTTCACTACTGCATTCTGGAGTGGTGTCAGTGACTTCCCACAGCTCCAGCAGCTCTGCCAAATACATTAGCTCAACATGGATTCAAGTCAAGAGATGGCATTTCAGAATTGCTCATGTGATGTCTCCAATTCTACTCTGATACCATAAATATAAATGTGTTTGGAGTATAAATCCGTTCTAGAAATGTACCTGATGATAAAAGATGACAGCATCTATTTTAAATGCAATTATTATTTGAAAGGTGCTTGTTACTGCTAAATGATGTGTGCTCAGTACCTGCAGCACACACTGGTATTCCACTGGAATTCCACGTTCCCAGGAGCGAGCAGTTCCCTAAACTGCTAATTAACGTGATAACACGAGGGCTCCACTCAGATACACTGTAATTGAACTAAGGGTACAGAAAGAATAAGCTCTGCCATCTGTATCTGTGCAGAGGGAAGTGCTTGGTTTGGACTGGGATGGGGATTTGCTTGGTATTTGTCCCTCTTTAGCCAAAGGGGAACCCTCTCCCAAGGGATTGCTTGCTGAGAACTTGAACTCAGTATGTTTGTGCTGATGGTGTGTCAACCCCTGGTGCTTCACAAGTCTGTCAAGCTTTGTTTGCAAATTTTCAACATATTTTTAAAAAGCATTTGTGCCACTGTTCTCTCCCCTCCCACCAAGCAGTTCTGAATAATTAAAGCGTTTTTACAAATTTTGTAATTAAAAGAACTCCTGGAGTTACTATAGTAACGGGGCCTTTAGAAATCAATTCAATAAAACAAAAAAAAATGGGGTTGATTGGTTGGCTTTGATCTTCTCTCTTTGTTCACTGGCATTAAGAATATTCTGAAATATCATATTTTTTCCCCCTCAACCGCAGAGTTGTTATATTCCAGGATGTACAGTGTGTAAGCTTTAGTAATTATCATCAAGCCATGGCATAAATGAGGATGACTTTCTGGGTGCCCTCTTCTTTCTGGGACCAACCCTGACAAATACAGAGCTACTGCATTTATTCTGTTTTAAGACAGCCTTATCAAATGTTTACCACTGCTTATTTTGCATTGAAATCAGCACCTGGAAACATTCTCGACCCTGATACTCAGTCAATATTCCTCCAAAAATACAACCCAGCTCAAGTTACAAGAACAAAACTCAGAGCTGATGAATTTCAAAGCAGGATCCAACTGGATGGTGCAGTTAACTTGCTTTAGTGCAAGTGTTCTGTTCAGTTTTACTTCCACCAGCACCTGACTCTTCAGGTTTCTGTTTCAGGATTGTTTCCATTTTGAAAAATCACCTTAAAGCAATGATGAGCTCTTCTTTAACAGCCCTTCTCCTTCTCACATTGGGTAGAGAGCTAGACATTGTTCTTAGGGCACACATCTTGCCCTTTACACTTTTCTGTTCTTTCACTTCAATTTCTAGCCAATGAAAAAAAAAAAAAACACACCAGAAATTTTCCCTAGGGAAAATACTCAACAGAGAGACATCAACTAAAAGACCACAACAGTCTGGATCCGGGGGCATGAGGAGGATGAAATCCCATCTACCAAGTCCTCTCCTGCTGCACCTGAACAGAGGTGCTTGCTTTGGGATCCCAACCCCTCATCAGCACAAACACAGCTTGGTGCAGCTGCCAGCCATGCTGGAAGGGCAGGATTTGCACCCCAGAGCCTTTCCTGGGAAAGGATGAGCTCTGTTCTCAGAGCCAAGTCTGGCTCTGTTGCAAGCAGCCACCTCCAACAGGGTTTCAATTTGCAGTGATGAAAATGAAACCTTTCCCCCATAAGGGACAATTAGCTTTCATTAAGATATTTATATTATTTACTGGGATCTTCTTGGAAAATACCTTCATGAACATCTCATAGCCTTGCAGAAGGTTATACTACAATTCTGAATGTCAAAATCCTACCCACAGATATGGACTGCTCTGCCTATCTCTGGTGTCACCCCTATCCAGGGATGCTGGCATGGCCCCACTTGGTCCTCACCCATCATTCGTGCCAAGCTCCAAATCAACACCAAATCCAGGGACTCCCTGCATTTTCCCAACTCTGCTGGAAACTCCCGCTTTCCTTGGAAGAACATTTGGGTGCCGAGGTAACCAGCCAGACTGGGGAGGAGGTGGAGAGATCCACACTCAAGTCTTGTCCTGCCTTGTGGCAGGAACATCAGAAGGTGTTAGACCAGCTCTGCAAGGCACATCAGGATGAATCCACCCCACAACTTATGCAGAACCAGTGAGACCAACACTTGAACATTATTTTTCTCCAGAGGAAGAGACATTTTAGAACAAATTTAGCAACAAGGAAATTCAGTCACTCATAAATCAATAACATTTCCAGAGGTTTAGCATGACTTATATAAAAGCTGTTCTTTATGTCTAATTTAGGACTGTTGTTACAAGTTTACTCAATCAGATAAATTTACGGTCACACACATTTATGGAAGGAGCCTAAATCTCCATGCAGAACTTGCTTTTACCTTAAATAACAAATTTTTCTGAGTAACTAATTTTTATTGGTCTGAAGAGCCATTGTTTAAAACAGGTTTCTTTGTAGATAAGAGATAGGAGCCCAGATGTTCATTTCAGATACATGACTGGAGCTCAGATGAACACCAGATCCATTTGGTAGAGTCAGAGCCTGATCTGAAAGCAATAAATCACAACTTTTTGTTTTATATTTAAGTTATGCTAGTGAACTTCCTCAGGCCTTTGGAATTTTCTATTTGTAATTAAAAAAAGAAATCATATTCTTAGCTGATTAATGACAGAAGCTGCTTTTATCTGTGCTAAACCAGTTCTTACTTAATGTAACACTGAATTGAATTGCAGTTCTAAAAGGAGCCATCAAAACAACGAGGGATTGATTATTTTTTTTTGTACAGGTTTATAAAATAGACAGTAATGAACTCTCTATGCAGCTTCCAAGAAAAATGCAGTAGCAGATGCATCCCTGTTCACCTTCAGCATCTACTAGAGGGCTGTAAAATAAATAAGAGTTCCTTCTGGGAAGGACCAAATGGAAACAGACTGAGGTTTCACTTTCAACATGGAAAGGAATTTTGTAATCTAATCATACGTGAGGCACTGAGAGTTGGCTCAATCCAAGAAGGCAGTTCCCATTCTCATCTTGCTGCAGGAGCATCTTTCATCAGCACAATTCCCTGCAAAATCTCTTAACCAGAATAATTCCTTAAAATGACCAGCCAACACTCCATGGCCTAAGAATGGCACCACCTTTGGCTCCCTAAGTCTCAAACAGACTGCCCTCTGATAACTTCCCAATATCCAAAGGAATTTCAGAAAGACAACATCCCATTTCTTGTCTGGGGCTAGAACAGGAAGCTGAAGATGTCCCCCCTCCACTGTTTGGGGGGTGTAAATTCATGTGGTCCTGGGGGTGCTCTGAAAACTCCTGAATTCTGCTGCAACCTGACAGCACGTTCAGGACATCTCTGGTTCAATTCCTGAAGAACTGGTACAAGTCCGGAACTAACAGCACTCCTGGCCATTAGGTAACACCACTCGGATTCAAATCAGGTTCAAGGATTCAACTCAGATTCAAGGATTCTTTCCAGTTTTGCCAAGTTTTGGTGTCATTTTAAACAAATCACTTCTACATACATTTTAGATTTTCCTTTTTGTTTTAAACTTGCTATACCTTCTGCCTTAATAAGCACTACAAAGATTATTTAGTACTTTCAAAATGCCAGCAAGAAATACTTCAGAAAAATTACAAGTTATTTAATATCATAATAAGTTTTGTAGGCTTATACCCATAAGGCTTGAGCCCTTGCAGTGTTTTGTAAGCAGGGAATGAGGTAGAAGTAGCACACAAATTGCGTGTGTCATAATCTCCAGCTCTAAGCTGCCTACAACACTTGGAAACCTGTACAAACACCCAGAGAATCCACATAGCTTTCCCATATTGCTGAAAGGGAAGAGAAGCTTTTCTCATGTGCCTGGTATGCCCTAATTTTGCTCAGCTGGAGGATATTTTAAAAAAGAACGATGACGGCCTCTGACGTACCCGACAGAGTCATCACCAATGCCATGCAAACTGAATCCAAAAATAGAAAACTGAGCTTGAGAGAGAAAGAGACCTTCCCATCATTTGCAACAAGGAAACCACCGTGTTTTATCAGAAAGCAGAAGTTGCTGGGCTGAGCCAGCGTTCGCCACCAGGCAGATCCGTGGAGGTTACTGCTGAGGAGCTGCCCCAACATGTTCCGTAATGAGGTTTCACCGTGCTCTGCTCTCCTACAACATGCAAATGTTACCTAAATGCGGCTGGCTGTACACAGGGTATTCCTTAGAATATTCCATCATGACACACTGACTTTCAATCTGACAGAATGCCACAGCTGAGCTGAATGGAAATCCCCCGAGCTATCTGGCTACTCAGATTTTCATGAAGAAGAGCAGTGAATCTGCTCTTTCTCTCCTTCTCTACCAGGCTGGAGAGAAAACATGAGATGAGCAAGCAGTTCAAAGCAGTTGTAGAATTTATTGCAAACATCAGTGATTTTACTGCAGTAAGGTCTTGCACTTCCACTGAAGGCCTGATGCTCATGGTATAAAATCACTGCTAAAGATTCCCATCATCAACTGGTGCTGTGCCAAGTTGTCCTCTGGAATCTTAAGCTCTAAACTTTCACACCAGGAGAACACAAAAACTCAGAAGTTGAACCAGCCAGGACGTCTAGAATTCAATCCCAACTTAAAGACTGACTTAAAAGGTGGTCTTGGAGAGTTAATTGAGTTTTCAGTGCCATACTGATTAGCATCAATACTCAAATAAAGTCAGGCATTGCTGAAAAAATAAAAAGGTACTCAAAGTACAAGAGAAATCTATCCCATACATGTCTTTATTTTCATAAAGGGATCTGCTTTCCTTTTCCTTTTTTCCCCAAAGGGATTAGTTTTCCTTTTCCCACAGAACAACCCCAGCAGTGAATACAACAGATCCCATTTTTCAAACCTTGTCACGTTTATTCACCCACAATTTTGCATCCACTGCTACATTCCCTAGAAATAATGTGGACAAACATGGACAGGTTTGCAAATTTTTCAAATATTTTTACTGCATCCAGGCCAATTAACATAAAAGCAGGAATAATATTTGATCCCTCAGGAAAGCAGGGGAACCCCTAGTCCTCCACTCACTTACATGCTCTTCACAGGGTTCTACTACAGAAGTAACTACAGTGTACTACTATTACAGTAAATCAATTCAGTGCTGGGTTCCCTGCAGCTTACTCATAATAATTCTCATTCTTGGTCATCCTTCCCCCTTTTTTTTTTTTTTTCTTGTGAGGAGAATGTTTTTGTTTTTTTTCTTGTGAGGAGAATGAAGGAAGAATTCTGAGCAATTTGTTTTTGCAATCTCCACCTCCTGCTTGGCTTCCAAACCACAGTACTCACGCATAGCTCTTCCACAATCGTATTTTTAAAAGAACTTACGTATCTATGTTTTCTTCACAACAGAAAATTGCCTTTGCTTTAAGTGTATGAGGTTTTTTTGTGTGCAGTAAGTCCAAGTTTAAAGTTAAGCTGCTGTTAATAGACTGTTACTGGTACCGGTGAAATTGATTTCTCACAATACATCACAACAAGCCTTCCTACTTAAATTGTTTAAAGCACATTACCAGTTTCTTGGGTTTGTTATTTTTGATGAAAAATGTAAACATGAACCCCCTCAAAGTCAGAACTAAACTATGTACCCAAATTCCTGAGCTGTTGTGATTAACAGCAGCTGAGCTGCAAAGAAAAAAAGTTACAACAGAATGAAAGAGAAAAGTGCCAAACCAGATCAAAGAAGTGAGTGAAGAAGCCTGGAAAGACCTATTTAGCTCAGAAATAAACAGCTTTTTAGACAAATAACAAGAGATCCCACTGCCTTCAGAACACAAGAGACCTTCATCCTTACACTGCATTTCTGCTATGAGGGTATTTCACAATTGTCAGTATTCCCAAGAATGGGAGCAGGGGGATATTTGTGGCACGGGACCTTTGGAACCAGTTGGATGTATATCCACATCTGGGGAGCTATGCCCCTGTACCACTTGTCTCAGCTCTGACCCCAAATCTCTCCAGCTGCTCACTAGTATTTGCAACTCAAATGTTTTAATCTCCTGTTAATCTATTGTCAGATTAATTTATTCAGAGACAAAAGCTGTAAAAGAGAACTTTCCTTCCCGTTTTGCAATCCCAAACTCCAGTTCCACTGTCTCTGTGTCATTCCTTCAACAGTCATGTTTTTGGAAGGCTTTTTGAAATTTGTGCTTTTAGAGAAGACACCAGCTAAAACTACAGTAGGATCAGAAACATGTAAGTACATGGTGTGCTGGATAAAATTTTACGAATTCCCTCCTAATCTGGGAGGGAATTAACCAGCAGTAGGGCTCAGTTCTGCAATGAGAAAAGTTTAATTAATAGCTTCCAGCACAGTGCAGAGGTGGTTTCTCCAGAATCCTGGGACTGGGAGAAGCTCACTCCTGTCTGGCTTTACAAGCAGAGTACCTGTACAAACCAGCAGCCCAAACATCCCACCAGCTAAATCCCAGGACACAGATGAGGAGTTACATGGGGAACTTGCATGGGGTTGTATTGCTTTATAAAAAGGGTTTTACTAGCACACATTTCAGACGTCTTGAGAGCTCAGTAGTGGCTTCCTGAATAATGTGGCTGGCTCAAACTCACACCAATAAAACTTTTACACCGGCCCAAACTGCCACCTAGTATTTTAACATCACACATTATGCAGGGAAGCTGTTTTAGAGAGCTTTAAATGCTCTGTATTTGCTCAACTTCCTCGGTCTCCAGCGATTCTGTAGCTGCCAGGAGCAAATGGCACCCAGCTGCACAGTTAGAGGCACAAATACAACATTTCTCAGGTCCCTTGAAGGGAGCTGGTTATTAAACAAAGATGAGAAGCATTGACAGGCTCTGTCTGGTCAGAAAAAGGCCATATCTCACCCCGTGTTAAATACAGGGCTCGCCTGTGACAGATGCACAGCCTGAACCTGATTTCAGAGATGCTCTCCTGAATTAGCAGAGCTGCATCCATCGGGACACAGGCAAACCTGGCTCTGAGCCACCTCCAGCTTCTGTATCCTGCGAATCAAAGGGCTGGTCACATCCTCCGAGTGGAATGAATTAGTTCCTGACAAAAGATAACATTTTCCTGGAGAACTGCTGCTCCCTGAATGGGAAAGTGCTGAAAGGGGCTGCATTTCTGTAAGGGAGTGTGTGTTTAAGGGTCCCCTCTGGATAATCCGCATGTAAATGAAGCAACATTTAGTTGCAAGTATCTCTTGAAACTTAAACTGGCTGCACATTCTGAAAGTTAAGTAAAAACAGAACCACGGGAGAGAACCCCTAATTACCACATAGCGAGGGGACTGATTAAAACCATCAGGGCAGGGATCCTGTGTTTCATTAAATAAATATACCAAGTTGAGCTTTATTGTTATTTTAGCTGATGAAGGAAAAATAAAGTCTACCTCTGCATGCATGAAATTACCTAAATTCAAAGTCTCACTGGCAGCAAGGGTAGTGCAGAATTTTTTTTCCCCCCTAACGTTAGTATTTAAGTAGCCCAATACAGTTACTCAGATTAATATGAAATGTTGAAGCATAGTTAACCTCTGGCATTTTTAGCATCTAGACAGAGCCATTTCTTTGGATTTCACATGGTAGGGTGTAACTAATAAATGCAACATTAAAATACTAGTTTAATTTTTTTTTTAAACTGAAAGCAGAGAGGAATTACAGAGCATTTTGGTGTAAGGGACAACACCACCTCACTCATTCTCTAGCACATGGGGGTTTTTTTTGCTGCTTTCTGGCTACTGCATTAAGTATTCAAAACTGATTGCCAAGAGCTTGAGCAAACAGCCTTGGTGAGGTCATTTCTGGGTAGCAATTTCACAGGGGGTTTACTTCAATTAGAGCAAGACAGACATGAATTCATGTGTAGGGAGCAAGTCCCCTCTTACTACTACCAAACCCAATTTAGTTCCACTGCTCCAGACAGGAGAATACCACTTTCTGGGATATACCAATATTTGCAGTCTACAACTCATTAGTCAGCATTATCTCTGCTGACATTTTCCAGAGTTTTTAATTATGTCAAAAAGCAGTCTCTACTCTTTTTCCATCTTCTTCCATTCCTCCAAGGGAACCCTGCATCCAGGAATGGCACCACTGGCTAATGGGATCCAGCCTCTCCAAGGAAGGGTTCAGCAAAAGCTCAACATTTCCACAGGAGAGAAAGTTACAACTCTTATCAGTTATTTGCACTAATTACTTCAAAAGCTCGAGATTTAAGAGCTTTGTTCAAGAGCTGAACAAGTTAAAACAGAATAACAGAATAACTTTCCAGTGTCACAGTCTCCATCCCCCTCTCTCTCCCTAAGTCTATAACCCTAGAAGCAAAATAAATGAAAGTTGGAAGAAAAGCAGTGTGGCTACACTGAAGCTTGTCCAATCACCAGCATTGCTATTTTAGTTGGTACAGAATCCTCTTCAACTGCTTGTTTTTATATTATCTTGTAATTTTTGGTGGTGACGTTATGTTTTTAAGGGTTATGTAAGACTAAAACATAATCCTGTACCTGTTTTCCTGGACAAGCAGTGTTTAGAGCCACATTTTTCCAAAGAAATGTTGAATGAGCCTTTGGTTTTTTGTGAAAGCTCCACAAAGCAGTGGGTAGAGAAACCAAAATATTTGCTTCTCACTTCTCCAGTTGCACAGAGTGCCTCAATTCTCCAAGTACATGGAGGCAGCATTCATGTATGTGACTGTAACTTTAGAAAGGGCAGCCAGTGATGAAGAATTACAAAAGAGAGTGTGCTGCAACCTTCTTTCCCATCTTCTAAGCTTAAAATCATCAGGCAGGTTATGCCTTCAACTCTGGCTGGGGGGACAGGAAAGGAGAGGAGAAAGAAAACAAGCACTGAAACCTGAAACCAGGTCTCAGGCAGAAGCAGACTCACAGCCAGACTTCAAACTCTTGGTTTTGAAGGTGTCTGGACAGTGAAAACACTGATATTTTCACACACTGCAATAGCTGTAACTCAGGTGAGTTTGCAATAAACCCTATAATATTGAATTGCCACACAGAAGGCTTTAAGGATTTTTGTTGGCTTGATTTTGCTGGGTTTTTTGGGGAGTTTTTTGGTGTTTTGGTCATGTGGTGGCTTTTTCGCTTTTGTTTCTTTTCAGTTTTTTTTAAACATACAGTCAAATAGTTTTGACTGTACCAATGGGTACAGAGGAACTCAAGAACCCCTGCTTGTGGCAGCAAGCATCCCAGTCATGCAATGAAGTCATTTCTCTATGGAAACTCCAAAGGGCTTTCTGAGTTCTGAGTTTCATGCTCTGACAGAATGAAAATTCTACATTTGAAACTTCTCTTTTTCCACCTCAAACACATAATTCAGTGGCACTTTCCGCCCCAAAGGTCTCCTGCACTCAAGGTGAGGCAGAGATGAGAACAGAGCACACAGTATAATGATCAGAGAACAGCAGCTGATCCTGAGGTCCAGTTTGCTCAATCCCTCCGCGAGCAGCCTCAGCAGGTTTGTGGGGAACACTGTTTTAGGCTCCCCACTTCAAGTGGGATGTGAATAAACTGCAGAGACACTGGGTGGTCTCTGCCTGGAAATGGTGGGGGTACGAGAGCTGGGCTTGTAGAGTCTGGCTGTGAGGACACTAAAGGCCAATCTAAAAAGCACATACAACTAGGTGCCTACAAAATTTATGGAGTGGAATGATGGGCACTGGCACAAACAGTGACTTAAAGGCCTCATGCCGGACCATCAGGAGAAACTTCTTCACTAAAAAAGCGAGCAGGTTGCTCAGCGAGGCTGTGGGATCTACCACAGGGTGTTCCCAAGATTTAGAGAAGTAAAGCCATCACTCAGCTGATCTAGTTCTGGCAGGAGTCCAACCAGAAGTGGAAATGGACTGAACAACCTCCAGGAGCAAATCCTAACCGGCATTTCAGTGGTTCTAAGGTGCACTGCAGCTGAGATTTCCAGCTCGTGAAGTAATGATTTCTATACCTCCTCCCACCCTTTCTCAGCTTTAATTCATCAGCTCACAATGCTTTCACAATGGATGAATCACAAATACTTGAAAAATCCCCCAAAAAACACAAATAAACCCCAAACCACATTGAACTGCTAGCCCATGCAACTTCCCTGATGCTGATTGTAACAGAGCGCATATCCATTATATTATTGGGGAAAAAAGCCTACAAGATATTTCTATTTGAAACACCTCACTCATTTATTAAATGCTGCTTTTGTCTTAGCTTGTCATAAGTTGAGGAAAATAGAGGGGCAAAGGAAGCACATAATTCCCCATCAATAAAAATAAACCTTCATTAAATATTCATTCAACATTTTGAGCAGACCCAAACACTTCAGTAATACTTAAAGCCTTCAACACCACTGCCTGCACTGCCTGAATGCTGTTACCAAAGAGCGGCTGATGACTTGCATTAGGAAGTTGAGGCCAAAGAATACTGTATCCCAAAGAAGCCAATTGGAAAAAAAAAATAATCAGTGAACAGCTGTGTGATCGCTGCGCAACAGTTGTGGGGAAAGCAGTGCAGCAAGGTCAGGTTCTGATCCATTACATCACTGGGAATCAAGACAGGCTCTGTTGCAGAAGGAAGACATTAAGGATGTGAAATAAGCACTAGAGATGTGAAATAAGTTCAGAGTCCAGTCCACAATCTGCAGGACAGGCAGCAGAACACACTCATTAGCATAGGCACATGAATGCCATTATTCAAACAAAATTAATACTACGCTGCTCTCAGCCCCAGCTACTCACTGTGCCAAGCCATGCGTATTTTAAGAGGAGGCACAACTCAGACCCCAAGAGATCTCATTCTGGTTCACCTCATGCTTTACTAACCCTTCTATCCAATTAAGGCTGCCAGTTTTATGAACTCCTATATATTAACGACCACACAAACCTGACTGCACCCTCCCAATAAAATGAAAATGCTGCTTTAGTACCCTCCTTAAAGGCTGAATAGAAGCTTGGTCCTGTGGTTATGATCCCATTTTGGCTTGCAGGAATAGACAATTGTATTATTAGACAATTACAGAGAGGGTTTCTGACCAAATCTACTGATCACTTCCTCTGTCTCAAAACTAATCTAGGTTTTAATGGTTGATCCATTTACTCCCACTCCTCAAAAAAGCCCAACTCTGTTACAAAGTTAACATGATTATAATGTAGTAAGCTCTTCTCATACCATTAGGACTACACAGGGGATATATAAGAAAGACATCCCTGAGGAACTCGGGGGTTTAACTACAGAATAAGTCCTGCTGTAAAATAAGCACTGGGATTTTTGAGGGGAGAGGAGATGCAGAAGCTGGTTAATGCACTGAAAGACTTTTAGGAAAGTGAAGGCTTTTGTGCTAGCAAAACTGAACAAAGGGAAGAAGCCACTATTACAGGACAAAAATTTACACAAGAGGAGAGCTCAGAGCAGTTCTTCGTGCAGGTATTTATACAGCCACCTCCCACTCCTAAAAATGACTAAAAGGAGAGTCAATACTTCAACAGGAATCTGTTTTGGTTTTACTCCCCATTACAACTATTTGATGCTCTTAACCTATACATTTGAATATACAACATATGTCTTAGGATCCCTGGCATTTCAAAACGTACAAGAGATGCAAAAAGTTTTTTTTTTAATAATAAATTAAGGTCGAGCTAAGTGATTAATGACTTCTTTAATGTGTTATGCTGATTTTGTTCCAAAATAAGCAGCTGCTTTATATGACCTGCCTCATTTCAACAGCAAATCACAAAAAAAGTAGAAGAAATCAGTCCCACACGAGTCTCCTAAAGCTCGCGCTGTTCATCACAGAACAAGCCCAGAAAATAACCTGCTGTCCCTGAACAACAGGAAAGTGTCCTCAGATGAACTGTCCGCACAACAAATACTACGAATTCTTCCAGCTATTCCCTGAGCAAACTCCTCAGTAACAGCTGAGAACAAAAAGCAAGGTTAGGAGAGCAGTTGATTATTAATGCAGATCCATATTCAGATCCAGAAGTCAAATTAGAATGTGTCTATCAAGCCCTAATTAAGATGAATCAAATACAACTTCTCTGTCGTCTTCTAGAAATCACTCTGGGTGACAAAGTCAGCTGAAGCCAGCCCATGCAGGCTTCATGAATATTTTAAAGCAAGCAATATTGTCTCTCCCCCCCTCCCACAACTGGCTCGGGGGACCTGACAACAAAAGATCTCGTACCTCTAAGCAAAATACAGATTGAAAATACAAATGACAGTAGCTTCTCACCATTGTGGAGCATCAGAAAGAGCTGTAGCCCACAACAGATTGTTCCAATCAGCCTTACTCAACCACTCGAGCACTCCTTTGTTATGCACTCTCATCAGAGAAATACTTGGCAGTGTTCACATGTAAATCACCAGCAGCTTTTTGGATCACTTCTTTTAATGTAGAATCAGCTCAAACTTTTCAGAATTGGGATGTTTCCCTAGAATGCTCTTTCAGGAATACAATGCGCTGCTGAGGGCTCAGGCAGATGGCTTGGCTGAGACAGTCTGCCATTTGAACACTGTCCCCCGTCAGATTTAAATAAAATCAAAAAGGAAAAGCAGCAAATCTTTCTGACATTATATTGCACACAAAAAGGCAGCAGTTACTGGAAGATACAGGGTCATGAAATAAACTGCCTCAGTCATTGATCCCAGGCCCAGGGTTAAACCTTACCAAAGTTTTTAATTTCTAATGAGATTAATTGGTAACTCTAGCCTCATTCTTGACAGATACATCACCAGTGCAACCAGCAATACTTGGCAGTGTTAACACACAGACCTCACCTTACTCCTGTTCACAGTTCCATTCTTCCAAGCAGCTGGAGAGGCACTACATACACAAGCCAAATTGGAAAATGCCCGGTGAACAAGCCACCCTCTTATATGGCTCCCTTCCGTCAGAATTAAAAACCACAGATGGGCCTTGGAGAGAAAGTTTTAAAGCAGGTTTTTACCACAAGAAGTTTGCTGAGCTCCTGTTCTGTCTGTCCAGAATGCCTCCCAAGCATGATGCTCAGCCTGGATTTGCTGTAAATATTAGTCAAGGAGCATCTCCTTTACTAAAATTAAATTAGGAACTGCTGGAGAAATTATCCTCTCTCCACATCTGTCAAGACAGCATAAGCTGACCAGTCCTACACTACTCTTCAGACACACTGGAAGCTCTGCAGACTGTGCAGTTCATTACACACAGATTACTGTGCTTATCTCTCATAGGCAGATGATAAAACTGTTTGCTCTCCAAAGCAAATCACTCCAGTATTCCCTATTTTAACCTATGGCTCAAGGAAAATGCATTAATAACTCTGCCCCTGTGATCTACCCAGGGCTAGAAAGCAACCCAGCTCCACTAACCAAACACCTTCTGCATCCCTGTCACTTGATGGGCCACACACACAGTCTCCTATAGCAACACTCTGTAGTGCACAGAACCCAGGTCTTGATCCCTGAAAACAGAACTAAACCCCAAAAATGAGTCGCTGGGAAGGGGAGGCAGGGGCTGCTCTTCTGCCTGATGTGCCCCAAGATCCATGTGGTTACTCCTTTCCCCTCTGCTCTCAGCCCAGCACGACCAATTAAGTGAGGGCTGAATCAGGCCCCTGGTATATAAATGGATCTTTTGAAGTTGTGCATGTTACTTTACGTGGAAAAAATTCAAGCTTTTAAAAAAATGAGCGTATAAAACACACCAAGACATTTAAAGCGCGCGGGCACACACAAGGCAGCTTTGCTTCTCCCTGCCTGGTGAGCAGAACAGATAGCCTGTTCTCTGAAACTCCCTTTTAACTGCAAACCTTATACAGGCTCTGTGTATTTTGGAGCCTTTCCCATCCTACCATGATTTCCTGTCTGAGTCTGCAGCCCATGGCAACAGCAGAAAATTGGAGTGCGGGCTTTGCAGATGGTGCAAGGCCAAATGTCCCATGCCAGCCCAGTATCTTCTGCCATAACTTAAGATTATCTAAGTCTTGGCTGTGTGGCAGGGGTTACCTGCATGCTAATAAATTACATTCATTTTCATTTATAAGTTGTGCTTGCCTTAGGGAAGCTCTGGCCTTCTGCAGTGAACGTGAAAAACCACAATCACACAGCCTTGCATATACATCATCACACTATAACAGGAGAATTTTGAATATTCTGAACTGCTGTGGAGGTACAATAAAATTCAGAGTTTTATCACTCAATTCCAGCAGGTCACAGGTCACCTCAACTGTCTGAAAACAAAGCAAGACAGCCCCCTCCCCAAATTTATGGATGTGCAGAGCATACATCATCCCACAAAATAACCTATGGTGAAAGCTGCATTTCCACATGTATGCTACGAAAACATGAGCCACAGAATTACACACACAGGGAAAAAGTGCCAGAAACAATTCCAAGGTTGCTTTCCATGGAGAAATGTTGAGCATGAATCTTCCTTGAGTGACTTTAATACAAGACTGTATCTGGAATTAACCTTAGAGAACAGATCTGGAAGATGGAGACACTTTCCAAAATAATATTAACAAAATAATAAGATTAACAAAAACACACCAATCACCTACATTGCACTCACCAGCACAGCTGCAAAAAACTACCTCAGGGCACAGATGCTTTAAGTCCCCCAATCCAGGTTTTCCATGGAAGAAGTGGTCACCAAAGCCAAAGCTGCTCCCACCTCAAGGTGTAAATCCCTTAAATTTATTACAAAGTACTAAAACAAAACCACCTCAGACAAACATGTGGCCTCAATCCAAGCAATTTCAAACCCAGGCAACTGCTTCAGAAAGGATCCAGTCTTTTCTGATAAGTAAAAATTGATTAAGTATTTATTAAAACAAGTGGAAATTATTCCTTGAGCTGCAGCTAGGTTAAACTTCGAGGTAAGCAGCACTTCCTGCATGGACTCTGAGCATCCTTCAGCAGCAGGTCATTGACAACAGCTCTGACAAATCTCCTGATCTTACTTCAGGTTTGAACAAAACTGATATCCATCTAAGGCAAAGCTTCAACACACGCTGACAAAGCATAAAAGAAATTTTCAAAACACTTCTGGGAGGGGGGAAAAAGCTTTAAAAGTCTTTATATATTGACAATAGAGTGAGATAGTTTATTAAACACAACAATAAAGATTATGAATTGGTTACTACCATTATAGCTTTCCACCTTCTTCCCTCCCCTCTAAGCCCAGCTGTCCCTACACTGCAAATATCCACAGACACATAATAAAATTCATATAACAGCTTAGAAGTACCAGAAACCACACTAAGATAGTAACAAAACTGTATCAATGCAGCTCAGGAGAAATTTTTATGATCTCTAGACTAAACAAAGTCGCCAATGCAAGCTGAGCACAAAACCGGGTGGGGGGCTGGAATGAAGATAACATTCAACCAAGAGCAGAAATTCAATGTGCAATTCAAGAGAACTTATATCCACCCCCACAGAGGAAATACATTTCATTATATGTTATCTCTCATATTATTACAACAAACACCCATCCCAAAGGTTTTGGTTAGGCCTGTGGTGTTATCTCAGGAAATTGCACAAAAACTGGGAAAAGAAATAAAAAGGAGCCTCACAACTACTTGTAAGAGGAATCAAAGAGTGAACTGCCTAAAAGCAGCTTGAAACCCTGGGTTTTGCTTTCACCTGACATGAGTCAGTGCTGTCTGGAGTACTGAGCTGTCATTTAAACAAAATAAACAAGAAACTGACTTCTACTAAATTCTAGTAAAACATCAAAGACCCAAGCAATCTGAAGAATAAATATGAGGCAAAACTGGCCCAATTCCCTTCCTTAACTGTCTGCCAATATTCAACTCTTGTCCTTCAGCTCCAATAGTAGTGTGCTTGATTCACAAACAATAAAATGTAAATATTAGAAGAAAATCTATTCACTGTCATCTTGGAATTAATCAGGAAAAAATCCAGAGCTATATAGGATCAAAAAAGAATAGATAATTATCCCTCTACATGCTTATATTTTTAATGTACAAGTCCCAGCATAAACAGAGTTGTATTTTTTTTTTTTATTCTCCAGGTCCCAGGCAACAGACTCCAGATTGGGATAGAAATTAAAGTGACAGAAGTATCCAGCATGGATTGGGATGTTATAAAAACTGAAGAATGGAACAAGCAGATTATGTCTTCTGTAGTGTTCCTTTCCTCTCATCCCCAAAATATCATAAACAACTTCTACTTTGATCTTCCACAGCCCCACAGCAAATTTATCAGTTGTTATAAATCTATATCCACAAACTGAAAAGCTGCTCTGAAATGTTTATTTGGCTTCAGTTCTTTGTCTCTACCCCAGGATTCTACCACAAACACTCTTCATCACCTCAAGCATTTTAGTGTCACTACACAAAACCTACAGGAATTGTTTAAGTACATTTTCTTCTTTTTTTGGTTTTTGTTGCTTATGTCAAGGCTTTTTAATTTCTGGACAGGGAGAGCCAAATGCAGCCTCATGACAGACTGCTCTGGCATTTTGTTCAACTCAGACTTGAAGCAGGTCAAGTACAACATGACGTGAACATCAAACAGGTTTTAAGAAAGAGATGGTCCAGGTGTAATAATTAAACAACCAGAACAAGACTGACAAGTGCTCAGGTGTACAACTGACCTCTGAGTGTCTGGGTCAAAGCCACATCAAGAGCACCAAACCATCCCTGAGACCCGATTTAATGATGCTCCCAGGTCGCAGCCCAGTACCTTGGACTCTGCTCAGGGGCAATTTCAGAGAAATGCTCCATTTAAAATCACAGCAAAGACCAAACCAAACCACTGCCCCATGGAGGAGCTCCTCAAACAGTCAGCCTGACTCGGAATCACAGCATTAAGAACAGGTTTTGAGCACATGAGGAGGAACTTTACAATTCTAAGGGGCTTTCACCTGCAAGAACACATAACAAGCAGGTTTTAGGAGTCAAGGATTTTATAGCTCAGAATTCCATTTAACTTCAATCCTTGGTGTCCCCTCCTGAAGAGCACAGCAGTCACATCATCCCCTTTCCTCAGAAGTTACTTCCACGCTATTAGTTCCACCCCACACATCCCAGGCTCACAGAAGTGCAGCCACCAATCTGGCAGACACCTGAATTAGGGGTTGACCAAACCACCTCAGCCATGCCCTGCCCATCACTGCCTTGCCAGGCTCACCAGGTCACCTGCTGAATCCCAACCCTTCCCAAGGACCAGGCTGAGCTCACAGATCCTGCCTGGCTTGGGACCCAAGGCCAAAGGCAAGTCTGAATGAGCTGGGGGTGGAAGGAACAAACCTTTCCTCTTTCTGTTGCTGCTTTTTAGGACAAGTCATGTGATGCAAACAGGGCAACTGCACTTCAAAGGCTCTCCTCACTCATGTGGTTGAAAGGTGATCCTTCAGGTCCCTTCCAACCTGGTATTCCATTAAAAATCCACAACTTGGAACCCTTAAATTGACTCATGCTCTCAACAAAGTCCACCATTTTTAAAAATAGATATATGTTTGTTCTTTGTTTTTTACATGTAGCTGCTCTTCTGTACGGAAAAGAATCAAGAGCTCTGCTGAAGTACTTTGGCCCCAATTTGTAAATGAAGAAAGCACGAAGCCACCACTGTCCTGGATTTATGATACCTCAGGCTTTTTTGGATTTATTGGAACGTCATGTTAGACACTTGGGTTCAAAATACCATGTAAGTCAATCCCAACAAAACAAGAAAGCACCAGAAATTCAATTGGCTTTATCCTTTTGTTCATCAGCCTGAATTCTCATAGTTCAACATGAGCAAATGGACATTTTCTCCTGCTGTCTCCTGGTGGGGCAAAACTTCATCAGTGAGAGAGAGGTTTTCCTTAATGTTCAGTTTGCAAAATCCTGAGCCTCCAACAACAGGAAATGTTTATAAATAAGGACTATATAAATTGACTTGTAAAGCTCAGCTGTGACCAAATGCAAAGTGAGAGTTCAAGTAAAAATGGAGAATTATTTTAATCTTGCTTCCAAACATTCAGGAGAATTAAGACAGCTGAGAGATTAACTGGGCACTGTAGAGTATCCAGTGGGTTTATTGTGTTTACAATATTGTGTTTATTGTGTTTCTGTTCTGTTTAATTCTGCTGGCACTACTGACAAATTGCTCAAGAAAAAGTGAAATGTAAAATGCATTAGCCTTTAAAGACAACAACCTAATTTAGTGAAGATCACAGGATTAATACCACTTTTGGTCTTATTCAATTTTCTTGCATTGCTGTAAAATGGGTTTTTTAACAACTTACTTCTACTTCAGCACCAAGATTTTGGGGTTAAGCTCCCAAATGCAAGTGGGCACTTTGGAGCTTCAGCTTTCTCTGCAGTTAATTAAGTATTTGAGTCCTCACCCATCCTCCTCTGTAACTTGGAATTGTTTATTGTAAATAAACGTTTCCAGTATTTTTACTTATGTTTCCTGCAACAGAGGACTTCATAAACTGAAACATTTCCTTTGAGTTATTGCAGACCCATCGATTACAAACCAAGCTGGGGAAAGGGATAGAAAATTCAAACAGATGAAGAAAGCTCTAAATGGACCATTAACTGGAATAATTGAATCACATGATGTATATCAGCAGATACAAATTATTACAACATGAAAACATTGCAATAGCATTACTACCCAAACAAGATTTTTCAGTGTAAAAAGATGTTTCATCTCAACCCCATTATCAGAAAAAAAAAATATTCAAAATTCACCACTACCCTTTGTTACTACTGCAGTTAGTTTTGGAATAACTCCAAATTAGGGTGGATTAAGATGTCATAACAACCAAAAAGTATATATATGACATCCCTGCTCTGGATGAGTGCTGATCTCAAGGAAGAGGAGGATATCCATAATCCTATACATGAGTTATAGAAGTTGACTGACAATCAGCAACCCTTCCTTGGATCAGGTGAGTTGCTGTTTCAAATCACATAATAAATTAAATTGGGTAAATGAGGAAAAAAACCCCACTCTGGTGGCTCAGTTCAGCAAAATCAGCTGCAAGATCTCTACTTTATTTGCAGTTATTCCAGGATCAGAAGACATGTACATCAAACACATTGCATTTAGAGCTCATTCCTCATTTTGTGCTCACACACACACAATAACATCTAACAGCACCCCAGATACTGCACATGTTCACTTCTAACCTTTGAGCTAAACCAGCTTTATTTTTCACCTGGAAAATAAATTAATCAATGAACCAAACACCAGAACTCTGTTGTCACTTAGGGATAAAATTCTGTCCTGACCCAAACAATATTTGCTCAGTTCAAACTTTAGCAGTAACAAGAGATTTCAGCCTTGACAAAAGAGGTCACAGAGTTTTCTCTCAGAGAGAAACAACTCCTCTGTTTCACAGGGTTAAGTTGCCACCAACACTGATTCCACTAAAAATCTAAACATCAGCAGCATTTGCTGCTGGTAGTTACAGACAGAGGGATTTCAGCACTTGCTCTTTAACCAATTTTACTGAAAGGACACAAATTTTATTGCCATGGGGCAATATAAGCAATGGGAAGGATTAATTTAAGACAGAATCATGACATCATTAATTTTCCTTTACTATAACTAAAAATATATAGATAGGCACACAGTGAATTGGAAAAAAATAGGCAGGTCAGCCTTACTTGCTCTGTACTTTAACATAAGATGCACAATTAAAAACACAAACATCTGCAGATATGCACCTGGTGGTTTGTTTTTTGTAGGAGAGGTGAGCATGTGTGTACAAGCATTAATATTTAGGCTTAAAGAATTTGTCCCTGTGGGTTTATGGATAGAAATCCAAGCTCTTGGCTCTGTAGGAGTAGAAGCATACAAGGTGGGCTGGGGGTTCAGAGGTGAATGAAGCCAAAGTTGGAATAGGATATAGCTACAACCAGCTCACCCAACATGGAAATGTGTACATAAATTAGCAAATTTCTGCCCAGAAATCCTCAAAATTGCTCCAAACTCCGGCTTCAGACAAAGTAACACAGAAGCCAGAGTTACTTGATTATTTCTTTTCTGAAACAATTTACAAGCTGTCTGCTGTACCACCATATGAATCCTGTATTTCCCCTCAGATTCATTTATTGATTGCGTTTGCAGCTCTTTTCCCCAAAACGCCCCCCTTCCACCATGCAGTGCTTTCCTGAAGACTTGTGGAGCTGATAGCTTATTAAAATTGATGAGGCTCTTGATGAGCACACCAGTTTGTTCAGCTCAGATAACAAAAGGACATTCTGCTTATTGAAATGTCATTATTTTTCCCCTATGCTGCATTTCAATACAGTACCATGACTATGCAGAAATAAAAGTTACTTCAGACCATGTGATAGGTATAAAAAGGAATTTTTATCACAGTATAGCTGTGAAAAATCCTCTGTTAAAATTTGCTATAATTTTTAACTTGTAGTAGCGCAGTGTAAAATAGAAAAGAACACAAGGTTGCTGACAGGAAACGCTAAGGCCATGTTTGATACGGTTTGTCAGTATTTAGTATTAGAGAGAAGAAAATCCATGCCTTGTTTAATTATATAGAGTCCAAACCACTCCCTTACACTGCGAGGAAAGGTTATACTTTCCCCCCCTCAAGAAAAATACCTCAAAACTCAAGTAGAATTATTTTGGACCCTATTTTTCTTCATCCTCAGGTGAGCAAACCATACACTCATTTGTGCATTACTTCGTCCAGGGAGAACTTCAAGTGTCTGGGCTAAGAGGTACATGAAGAAACAGCATTATCAGGTTAAATTCCAACCCTTCCCCCTCTCTTTTTTTTTTCCTTTGGCTAAACATCTGTCAACACTTCTATCTCCAGAGCACCAGGATGTGCTGATGCATTAAACAGCACAGCAGGTGCACTGGCAGACACAGGAGTGCCTGACCATAACCAGAGAGTTCACTACAACCCAAGTGCTGTAATTAACAGGGCAATGATATCCAAATGTATTTGCAGTGCTGACAGCTCAGTCCAAAGAACCATGCACCAAACACAGGCAGATCAAGTAAAAGAATCATACTCCCAAGGTAAGTTCAACCTCCCTCTCAAGCTTTTTAAATTAATAGACCCTAATATTCTTAATTAGCGTCTCACAAAATCCCTGTGAAACCACTGGTGCATTTTCCACCACTGCATATATACACCCCCATGTAAATAAAAATAGAAAATAAAACATGTATTCCAATTTACACTCATTTTTACCTTTCATTAGCTACATTGTTCAGCAGCTGGTTATCTTTCTTGGTGCTTTTGTTTCATTTTCTTTCCAGCATTGCATGCTTTTTTACAATGTCCCACCTGCCTAACTCTGAACTCTGCCTAAGAACACCTTACTCTTGGAGGCATTAACACACCCAGAGCCTGGCAGAACTCAGGGCCACAGGCTCAGGTCATTCCTCCTCCTTCCTTGGCAGAGCCACCAAGTCCCAAGCACAAAGTCAGAACTCACACTGAGGGCAGAGAACAGCTCACAGAAGCAGCAAAAAAGTTGATTAAAGAACAGCTTCACACTAAGGGCAAATAAACAAGCAAGCCACAGATTATTATTTATTTAAAAATAATATTAAAATTCCCCCTTAAGCATTTACAGAGTTTCAAACTTTACCCTTCACGCAGCAGGTGTTGATTAAAACACATTTGTTGTGATACACAATATTGCTCTTTCAGCCTCCAAAGCTTCAAGGGACTGGACTGTGGTCTTTGATGGGAGATTAGTCACTGGAGAAATACAGGTCCAAACCTCAGTCTCATGAGAATTTAGGAAGATTTATGTATTTACTTACTGTTTCTTTGACTCCAAAGCAGCAGGCTGTCCTGATCTAATAATGAAAATGGTATTCAATAGATCATAATGCCAGAAATGTCCATTATGATAACCCCATGCAATCTTCTGCATAGGACTGTGCCGTGGATTTAATCCAGGGATTACAATGCTTGACTGGAGCTAGAACTGAACCTCTAAGTGCTTTTTATCTCTGCCATCAAACTCAAGGCTATGAAACAAAACCCAACACATACACCCCCCACTCAAGTTTGCGATTTACGAGTGCTCCACTAAATGCTTTTACTAGAAAAGAAACAAAAGTGACAGTAAAGCAAGTATCCCTGTTCCTTAAACAGGAATAAATCCAGTTATTTCACTGCCAAATCCACTTCAGATTTAAATTAATGTAAAAGACAAGATCATTTGAAAGCACTGTGCAGAATGATGTGAATACTACTCATTTACAATTCCTACAGGGAGAAGAATAGAGAAGTTATTTCAAGCTTTTTTGCATCCATATAAAACCATTTGTGGCCTTCCAACAGCAAGAAAAGCCATTTAGAGGATTCACTGACTTGTGTCAGGTAAAACACTAGTGACAGACTGCCACAGGAAATCACAGGATGCCTTCATGTGCGGTTTTATTCAATTTCCAGACTTAAAAAATGCATTCAATTATTGACAGGATTGATCTGACAGGCAGGAACAACAAAAGAGGCAACAGAAGCCAATCCTTCTGTGGCCACTGACTGCTTGGCTTTCCACTGTGTGGGAGCGTTATCATAACTGACCATTTGGCGCTCTGAATATTTATAAGCATTTCCCTGCACACTCACCCTTCTTCCCATTCAACACCAGCATCCATTCACTCACTGCAGTTTTTCCAGAGAAATTTCGCTTAAGAAATAGATTAAAGAAAATAAAAAAAGGCTGAGTGAGAGTCCAACTCTTCACTTTACACACAGAACCTGTGTGGCAGAAGCACTGGGCAGAGGAGAGATTAAATGTACATTTCAGTTCGCAGAACCAAAATCTTTTACTCCAGGTTCCCTAAATAAGGAACAAGGGAGGGGAAACAATTGCTTTTCTCGGAGCTAGTGGCAAACAAACACTCCCACGAAAAACGAAGAATGACAAGTGTTTTGGCAGACACATCCTCATACCTCTCTAATCACCCAAGAGCTTTTAGTCAGAAGTGTAGATGTCTGTGTTTGACCTTGAAACTTACAGCTATGCCTTGAACCAGAGCCAAGAGAAAATCCAAAAGGCTCTTCCCATTTATTTCACAAGTGTTTAGCAATGCTGACCCAATGGGGACAACTCCCTGCAGTCACCTACTCGTGATCTGAACAGAATTGCCTGGGTATGGAAAAACTGCAGGAAATCGATGCTCCCAGGGAAGAGGAGGTGAGTCACCCCACCTCTGACAATTTCAAAGGGTTTTTTCCCTCAAATTACAAGCGCTCCTTTACTTCTCTCGTTATGAGATTCCCCTTTGAAAAGACCAAGCCCCTTGGTTTTATAGAGTTAAATCACAAACGCGTTAAGCATGGAGTAGTCGACCGTAACAGAGGCAAACAAAAGTCATGAAACCGTGGGTGGTACACAAAATACTTTCCTAAACTGAACGTTTCCCTGAATTTTCCACGGGAAAATATGGTATTCCTCAGTGTGACAATGCAAAATAAACAGTGCAGCTCCTTAACACAACTGTCACGGCTTAAGCCTTCCAAACTGCTCCTCGCTCCCGTAAAGATGCCAACATTCCTCTATCTGCTTAAGTGCTCGGAAACTTTGCTTTCCAAACAAATGGCAGCGGCAAGTACCTTAACACCGTGTTACTCTCATCACTGAGACACCGTCCTACGCTCACACACACGCTCTTGTTTATGGCAGGAAAGGGCACCACAGGTTTCTGCTGAGTTACAAGGAATTCCAAAGTATGCAAGTTCAAAGTTTTTGCTCATAAAGTGAATTTTACTACCGCAGAGGGGGAAAAAAAAATGTTGTTTTCCCTCTCCAGGCTGTAGGTGGTAACAGCATCCTTAAGATGAAACTACAAGATACTCGCTGTAAGATAAATTTTGTTTAAAAGAGATATAGTGGCACTTTTCTGGACAGCAGCTTGTAAAGCACGTTTCACGTTAGGGTTACACAGAACATATTTGCACGCCAGTTAGAGGGAAATGCTCAAAACAGCAGCTGCTGGAAAGTCAGATATTTGTTAGAGGACAACAGGGCTTGGTTTCCCACAGCCTTTTATAACCTGGTACATCTTAAGAACAGAGCAGGATCCTGCCTGGCAGGACCGTCATGCCTGCTTTACGCACACACAAACCACGACCAAGATGCAATCCAGATGCAAAGCAAACCCAGAAAAACCCCAAGTCCACAGAGAGCGAGGACTTTACTGTAAAGCTCGCTGGTATGAAGACAACAGACCGTAAAAGCTGGATCTTACCATTAGCATTTTTCCCACAGATGAGGTGCTCGTAAGGTTGCAACACTCCCCAAAGTTCCGCATCGTTGTTGATAACCATCTCCAGGATTTCAGCCGAGATCTCCCCTCCACCATCGGGGCTCTGACTCGCCAAAACCCTAGCCTTTATCTCTTCCACCAGGTTCTCCATGCAAGCGGTTAAGGAGATGGCCGCGTACTCGTGGATCCTCACCGAGATTCTGGTGTCCACCATCCACCTGAAAAACCTGCCCACCGAGAAGGTGAGGCCGCAGCGGGCGGACTTGCCTTTCCTCAGCCCATCGCCGGCGCTCATGCTGTACAGGGAGAGCGCCTTGACGGTGGCCAGCACGCAGCTCTCGGCCAGGGCCCAGCTCTGGATGAGTTTGATGGCGCTCTGCACCTCGAAGCGGGTGCACTTGGAGTGCATCACGCTGAGGCGCTGAGCCTCCCGCGACACCCTGATCAGGGCCCGCCGCAGCAGCTGCGAGAGCCGCCTGACAGCCTCCTGCGAAAAGCTCCTGCCCTGGCCCTCTCCCTTCCCTCTGCGCAGGATTCTGCCGATGTCTTCATCAGTCCAAGGGTACTCCTCGAGATCCGGCAGCTTAGGGCACTTGGAGAAGATATCTGCGACCTCGGGGTCTTCCGGCAGCACGGTGTTCACGGTGTCCCAGCTGTTATTCCTACTGTTCATGGAGCCCGAGTAGTACCACCAGTTGCCTCTGTGCTGAGAAGAGGTGAAGGCTTGCGAGTTGGACTTGGAAGAAGAGAGACTGAGGGACCTGCAGGAATCCCCTGCCCCATAACCAGAGTCCAAAGTTAAATCCTCCAGGGTCTTCAGAGTCGAACTGTATATCCCAGCCATAGGAAAGACGGGTTAAGCCAAGCGGCACGACAAGCGCGAAAGGTGAGGCTGGGGCAGATCCCTAGCGATCCTCCCCGAGCGGCGCGGGAGGATTGGCAGCGCAGCGGGCAGAAGCCCTCCCCGAGGGCCCGGCTACCTCCATCCCGGCGGGAGGCTGCGCTCAGCCATGTCCCGCTCGGGCCGGGCGCGGCGGAGGGCGCGGAGGCTGCGGCGGGGCCGGGCCGGGACTGGCACTCGGCGGCGGCTCCGGCGCAACTTCCCCGCCGCGGCTCCGCCGCGCGCTCCGCACCGCCGCATGCAAATGAGGCGCGCGGAGACCACCAATCGACGGCGGCGGGGGAACGGCCCGGCCAATCACAAACGAGAGGGGCGGGGCGGAAGGCGGGGCGAGGGGGCGCGGGAGCGGTCCGTGCGGAGCGGCGAGCAGGGGTCGGGGCTCGGAGCGGGGATGGTGCGAGCGGCTCCGGGGCACGAAGCTCCCGGCGGGAGCCTTTGAGGCACGGCGGGTTTCCCCAAACCCCGTCGGAGCTCCCGGCGGGAGCCTTTGAGGCACGGCGGGTCCCCCACACCGGGCTCGGGCCGGGAGCCGCGCGCGGAGCGGAGGAGCCCAGCGCGTCCCCGTCCCAGCGGGGTGTGCGGGACGAGCACGCCCCCGCGCGGCCGCAGCGGGGAGCGGCGGGCGGAGCCGCGAGTCTCGCTGTGTTTCGGGCTCGGGTCCTCAAATCCCGGTAATTTAACCTAAAAACGCGCTTTGCACATCTTCCCAAAGATCCCAAACCCGCCCCGATCCAGGCAAACACGGTAAAGCAAGAGAGAATACGTGTCCTTGATAATGCCGCTGTGACAAAGTTTGTAAACACCCAAAAACACAGCTCAAAGGATGACATTTTTATCTGTTCATGCACACGAATTTTGAAGTTTGCTCTCTATTCCTGCCATATACTCACTGTTTGTAGGATATATGTGAAAGGGTATGAATAGAAGTCTAAAGAGAGTACATTCAAAACTTCTCACAAAGGACATTTTCACTTCAAAAAGTACTGTCGAGAGATCTTACACAGTCCTTAATTACAGACTAAAAAAAAATTGCATATTTTCCGCATTAATGTCCCTTACAAGATAACAGCTTCCAAATATTATCAGCTTCAATACCTGGATTTCCAGAGTTAAGTTCAAAATGACAAATTGTCTTTGCACCATGAGGACAAACTTTTCAGCAGGGCCTGTTGCACTAGGACAAGGGGGAGGGTTTTTTAACTGACAGAGGGATGGTTTAGATAATACAGAAAAGAGATTTCCTGCTTCTAAACTATAATGCCTTACAGAACATCCCTTCTCTTTTTGTACTGCAGTATATACATTACTTAGTGTCAATAAAAATGTATCATAAGTATTAGGCATAAATTATATACTCGAAAAATCATCTATTTAACTTATTCACTTTGCTCACAGGATCAAGCAGTTCTGTTTATACTAAAAGACAAAATATTTAATAAGGCATTCCAACTTCCACTAGCTTAACCCCAAAATTGATTTTTTTTTAAACATAAGATCATCTTTTATCTTTCTAATGTTGAAGATCAACTATAATGAAGCTCTCAGCTTTTTCATAGCTTCTCCCCATGAAATCATGAACACAAACGAAAAGTTGTCTAATAAAACCAGACCTAATTCTCTCAAAGTAATTTCAATTTATTTTGAAATCTTAACACTTCAGCACCTTGTCTGTGCTCCACTGTTAGCTCAGAAATTGGAATTTTTTACTGCACAACCGATGCTTTGCTCAGGTGTTATTTTACAGATCAAAGCTAACTCTGCTATTTTGGTGCATTTTTTAGGCTATATTTTTAAGAGCTGACAATACAAAACTGACAGTAAACATGGTAAATAGGTCCATAAATGTGAGACAAGGCAGGACTGACTCAAAGAACCCAGTTTTAAGTCTTGTGTCTTCAATCAATCCACTTCTGTATAAAAAAATTATCATCTTTTTTCTTACATCTGCATTTAATCCCTAATCTTAGGGTGCCATGGACTACTGCAGGCCTCTTAAATGAGACTCTGGGTGGGTGACCATGTGATGCCTCCTCAAAACTAGGGCATTTATTTTACTCCCTGTTAGTTCCTCCAAGGTCATGCACAGAAGGCTTGTATCTTCACAAGGATCACTGCAAGAATGGGAATGGGGCAAAAGAAGGCAACAGAGTTGGCCTCTCACCAAAAATCCTTCATGCCTTGGTTTGTGATGCCTCTTTGCAAAAGCTTTCTCTAAAACTCATCCTGTTCTATCGCCTAGGATTCATTTAAACCACAAAAGCAAGGCTAAATTGACACAGAGAATTGCTACACAGTTGGCAAATAGGAACTTGACATTATTTAGGAAAAATGCAGCTGTGCAAACACTCAAAACTTCTACAAACCATTTCTGTTCCTTCCCTTTATCACACTTCTCCCATACTCTCACACAGTTTGTTATTCCTGCCATTCCATGTCTTTTAACAACACCAAAAATTATCTGGTTTAACAAGCAGTGTCTGTTTTCCCCACTTCCTTCAGTGTTTTCTCATTGCAGTATTTATTTATAAGAGAAAAACCTTTGCCAGATAAATCCTTCTCTCCTTCTGCTGCAAAGGTATCACCAACATTTTCCACAGGGGATAAAACCTTAGAACAGAAGCACCCCCAAATGTGGAAAAGATTTTCCTTACTGAAGATTTAAATGTCAAACTCCAAGATGTTAAACCCAATAAAGACAACAAGTCATACATCAAAACACCCATAAAAAACAACTTAACATTCCTTGATTTATAAGGCACAATAAACACTCAGCTTTTTTGTTGTTGTTGTTTTTTTGTGGGTTTTTTTTTGTTTGTTTGCATATGTTTCAACTGGAGACATCAGGAATCCCAAGTTATTTTCACACCATAAAAATCAACTTTCCACAGACAGATTTTCTCATAATAATTTCTCTCTAAAATTAGTGTTAAAGTAGAAACTACCAGAAGACTTCCAGGAACATAAGCTAAATAGATAAAACATGTAACATTGGAAACTCCATAATAAACAAAATCATGGGACTCTGGAAGCTCCATTTTCCTTTGTGTGAGGGGTTCAGATATGAGTTTTTCTAGCTCTGATAAAATACAGGGTTTAAAATTTTGAATTTTAAGTACATCAGAATTAATTAAAAATAAAAAGCCATTGCATTCTCTGATACACCAAAAGCAACTGGATAAATAGGAAGCCTATTTAAAAAACAAACACTTGTTTTAAGGAACTACAGCAGTCAAAGCAAATGTAAAACTTAATCTCTAGCAAAGACTCCAAATCACTACATTTTAAAGTAATCAATACTGAGATTGACCTGTTACTGTTCAAGCCACAAAGTTCAGTGAATTTCTAGGAAATAATATTCATATACATGGTATTGAGCAGCATAAACATCCCTTACCTCTAGGTCCCATGTAAGCTTGTTTTATTCACTTGAATAAGACTCTAGAATTCCCAACAGGAAAAGAAAAAAAGTTAACAACACAACTGGCCTTAACAGAGACCCCGAAGAAGCTGCTTGATTGGTGCTACCAACCCCTCAGAGCAGTACCAAAGGGAGGAGCCCTTTCCAAACCTTATTTAAAGCAGTTTGTGGGAGGGAGTGTTAGTGAGCCCAAAGGCTCAACAGCTTCCTGGGCTTCCATGGATGTTGCTGGAAATTTCCTTCTCAGGCCGTTGTCTCTGTTTTAAGCATGTGCTAATGGCATTTTCCTTGTGTAGCTACTTCATTAAACTGCATTTTATCTGCAAGGTTCAGAACTATTTTTGTTAATAAAGAAAAATAGCTGCTGTCTGATACCTGAAAATCAGTGTGAGCCCAGACAGCAGGAGATGTGGGGGGAGCAGAGATGAAGCATGACTAGAGCAAGTGAATCACATATCAAGTCTAAATAAAATGAAAAAAGAAAAAAAGTGTTAGGAGAATTAATTTTGCATATTTTCAAAGCATCACTGATGGAGAGAAAATGTTCATGTGGTTTGTTTTCTACCATGCAGCAAAATCCCCATCCAGCCCTCAATTTATTGTCTAACTGGAGTTGCTGGTCCAGTACTTGGAGTGACTAAATACTCCCTGCTGACCTCACCACTGCCAGGTTCTTGTGTCTTCCCAGCTGGAGAGATAATTTATTCAATGTGTAATAACTCAAATTCTTCCCCAATTCATTTTGTGCAAAATGGCCTTTGCCAAGGTTACAATACTTGTCTTTCAGAATGTCTTGATTGGTAATTTAGGTAAATCTACTTGATAGCACTAATTAAAATTTAAAAAGAGAACATAGAATCTCATGAATGTAGAATTTTAGGAATAATACTGTCCCTAGTGAAAACTTTTCAGATGGTTAGAAGGCACTGAAATCAGAATGTCTGCTGAACAAATCTTCAGGCTGTTAATAATAAATGGACATCTCACCTTCTCCCTGTCTTGGTTTTATCTGTGATTTAGCATAGCCTAAAACTACATTTTGCTATTAACAATGCCTACCAAGAGAAACACTCCTGCTTAACAAATCTTGCCTCATTTTTCCCCTACACTACTATTTAGCCTAATAAAAGACATTTCTTGTCCTTACATAACTTACCTCACTCGTATCCTTAGGCTGTCAATTAAAACATAATTTCTATTTAAATAAGATCAGGAACTTAAATTTGCTTAGCATAAGAAATCAGCCCAGATCAGCATTACTGTTATTTATAATGACAGATAAGGCAGAGCTTCTCAGAATTAATACTGTCAAGAAAGAAGGGGTCATGTCTATCATGACTCATAGTGACTGTTAAGCAAGACCATTTAAAAAACTTTAATTGCTGAAGATTTTATATTACAGCCTGCTTCTGACACACATTTTCAGGTATGAAAAGCATAAGAAGCACTGAGAATCTATTAAGAATATCTTTTCTACACTCAAGAGCTGCCTTTTGTAGTAGATATAATTAAAGTGATAAGGAACTTGGAGTGAAATCTCCATGCAAAAGTATATCAGATGCCCAAAATGAACAAATAAGTGGTTTTCTGCTGCTGCTGTACAGAGAACTTCTTCAGAGATCCTTCAAAGCAAACTGGTCAGGTACCAGTCAGGTAGGAACCGGTCAGCATCACCTTTATCCTTGGCAAAGGCATGGAACAAATAAGCCTGGAAAGCATTAAGGACAAAAGGGTGATTGAGAATCACAGAGTTTGGATTGGAAAGGAGCTTCCACTTACTTTCACCCCCTGCCATGGGCATGGACACCTCCCACTAGACCAGGTTGCTCCGAGCCCCATCCAGCCTGGCCTTTGAAGCCTTCCAGGGATGGACAACCTGTGCTTGTGTGTCAGCACCCCCCCAGGGAAGAATAAATTCCCAGTACTTGATGCAGGGTACAGTTGTCTTTCTGGATTGCAAGTGTGTGTTGCTGGATCTTGTTGAGCTTCTCATCAACCAACACCCCCAAATCTTTTCCAGGCTGCTCTTAATCCATTCTCCAGCGATTTAGGAAGGGGCAATGATGCCTGATCAATCTGCCAGCCTTTCGTGATGATATCAGTGGTATGATGGATGAGGGAAGGGCAGTGGATATTATCTTCACCACAGCAAGGCTTTTGACACTCACTCCTGCAACATCCTCATTGACAAATTGATTAATTTTTTTTTTTTTTTTTGCCTGGATAAATGGCTCCTTTCAATCTAAGTGGAAAACAAATTTGGATAAAAATATCTGTTGGAAAACAAGTTAGATGTAAGCTGGGAATACATCCCTGTGGCAGTGAAAGCCAGCAGCATCCCAGGAAAAACACTGCCAGCAGGTGGAGGAGGTGATCCTTCCTTCTGCTCAGTGCTGATGAGACTCAGATGGAGTCAAGAGTCCAGCTCTGGGTTTTCCAGTACAAAAGAGCTGCAGACAAACTGGAGTTAGTCCATCAAAGGGACACAAAGATGATTAAGGGACTGGACTTTCTGTTATTTGAGAGGCTGGGACTGTTCATTCTGGAGAAGGTGGGACAGCAGCTCTATGTATAAATACCTGAAGAATAAAAAAAGGAAAAAGACAGGTTGGCTCTTCTTAGTGGTGTCCAGGGAAAGAACAAGAAGCAGTAGGCTCAAACTGAAATACAAAATATTCCATTTAAACTTTAACCACCCCACCCCCCCCCCCACCTTCTACTGTGAGGGTGGTAAGACACTGGAACAGATGAAACAGAATAAAACCTGGAGCAGGTTTCCCAGGGAGGTTGTGGAATCTCCATAGTCAGAGATATTAAAAATCCAACTGGACACAATCCTGGACAAGCTGCTTTAACTGACCCGGATTTGTGATCTCCAGAGGTGCCTTCCAACCACCAGAAGGATTCCATGAATCCTGCTCTTTCCACTGTAAAGGGTAGAGGAGCCATTTCCAACACAACTTCCCCTTTCCAAAGTCTGTCTACATTTGGAATGATTCTCCTCACAAACTTTCAGCACTGCTGCTGAATCCTCTGATCTTTAAACATTTCTGGTTCATTTTGGTTTTAATCTCTCTCAATTCAGCACATATTGTATACATTAAGGCATCTTTAAATCAAGCATTTTCTAAGAATGAAAGTAGTACTGAAGATGCTTCCTACGCTTTTAGGAAAGAGCCTCTCCCCGGAAGCTGTTTCACTTGTAATGCATTTATTCCATGGATGTTTTTTTAAAAAAAATATTAGAGTAGAAAAAGTAAATTAATCTTGAAAACAACCAATGACATTTTACCTAATTTAAAATGTAATCCTCAACAAGCATTTAACACTTCTGTCCTGAAATTTGGAGTGTATGAAGACAAGAGTTGATATAAAAATGCTTTTTAAAATTTTAAGTGCAACCAGACAACTGAGGAAGTGCTATAGTAGGTCTTATTTGGAAAAATTACAAAACTACAAAAATTATGGATCTATGTTGGATTATTTTGCCCAATAAAATGATTTTGATGATAAAGGGTGGAGAAAAGTGTCAGAATAAGAAAGATCAGACTAGAATGCATTAAATTCCTGAATAAAAACTTGGTACAGTATCAGACTGTCTCAATCATTATCAGAAATCTTATCAGTAAGGGTTCATGGGGAGAATTATATTTTACCTGGAATCAGATCCAATGAAGGGAGTAAAAGAGTATTTACTTCATCACACGACAATATTCAAGATGAAGGGTGTACTGAAACTTACTGAGGCCTCTTTCCCCCCTCCTCCTCTTCTCATTTCACTCCTACTATTAATTACAATTTTACAGTGCTGCATTTTCTTCCTATTGCAGGAATCAAACAACCAGAACATTCTGAGAGCCATCAGGCATTACCAAATAGCTGCAGACAAGGATGTTGTTCTTCAGCATTTAACAGCTTCTAATTTATAACATCCAGCTATAAAGTTACAGCAGGATAAACTTCCCCAGTCACCCAGATCCTTAGCTCTGATCTAACACCAGGCCTGCCAAGTCTGTGTGTGATAGCTACCAGTGTAAAATAACTCTTTGGAGGCACTTAAAATAATCTCAGTTATCTGGTCATGGGATCCACTGCTATACCATGTCTGTGTGGAAACCTGCTGCAGTCCTGTGTGCCAAAACACACACTTGGAAGAACTTCATGCCAAAATTGCATTTATCACTACAGCCATTCACTGGCTGTATTATCAGCCTGTCTCATGAGGCACTTGATAGATCCAATTACATTGCCAATTGCAACGGATGTGTGTCATGTTTCCTGAAACAATGTTCATATCCTCAGCTCTCCACTACTGGCCAGGGACACAGTATTGACAAGAACATTATCAAGACTCTATCGCTGTAATTACAAAGCCAATGGAAATAATAGCCAAAGAGAAACAATTACAGCTAAATATTGTATTTTTCATAACCCTGAACAGTCAGGAAGTTGCCAGGAAGCTAAACAAAATACAGCCCTCTAAGAGTGCTGTGAAGTGGATCCTCCACAGCTTATCAGGCCATGCTGAGATCACTGGTTATTTACAATGGCAAACAGTGCTGAAAAGAATTAAAAGAGAAATTATTGAGAATGTTCAAGGTCAAAACCCATGCTTGCCTTGCCTGGGATCATTCAGAACCATTGGACAAAAGCTGCAGTGGTTGTTTGGTACTGAAATACACCAAGTGTAGCAACAGCTTCCTAGCTACTATTCCATCATCATCTACACCGGCTATGCCTAAATTCTGCTTTCCCCTGGTCGTGCTTAAACCTTTATTTTCCCAAGGAATCCCGAACTCGGTAGGATTAGCAAGCTTTGCCATGTCCCATAACCCACTGCCTCCCCTTTGAGGCCGCAATGCCAAATTTTAACTGCTGCAGGTTGTCCTCAGGACGTGCGGGAGATCCAGAGGAGCAGAATGTGGGATGCTGAGGGAACGATGAAGGCACAGCCGTGTGAATAAGGGCTGTCTGCCACTCCCCGTGGGATGGGCATGTGTGTGAGCTCTGATGAGGCGCTGCCTACGTGGCACAGGTGATCCTGTCCCCAAGATGTGCCACTGTCACAAGGTCCCTGCCTCACAGAGGGACGAGCATGTGCAGCACTTGGCACACGAAGAGAGCAGGATGTCCAGAGGAACATCCCGACTGCATGGTAGCAAAGCTGCCGATTTTTGAGTTATAAAACTCGAAATAGAAATATGCTTTCTTTCCTCATCCTTGGCCTAAAGCCTCTGGAAGGGGGAGGATCCCTTTCTCTCTGCTGGCAAGACAGACTCAGCACCATGTCAGAGATTTTTCCACAAAGGGAAGTGAGTGCACTGTGGTAGTGAAACTTTGCCACTGTTTTTTTCTACTCAACTGAGGAGCAGATCAAAAACTCTGTGAGGCTTCAGGTGTCTCACTTTGAATTGGTATATATCCTGTAAAGTTCAAATATGCTTGTGGGGAAAAAAAAAAACAAACCCCAACAGTGAATCAGCATTTCCAGCAACAAAATAATTCCTAAAAAAGCCAAACGTGATAATAAGTGGGAAACCCACAACAAAACATATTTAATTGCAGAATTCTTTTTGCTAAGAACTTCTTACCTTTTTACTTCATGACCTCTAATCTTCTTATCTCTGATTTCTCTGGTGAACTCAAGAATTTTTTCACCCTTTCCACTAAACACCAGAAAACTTTGCCTACCTGCAAAGAAACCTACAGTAGAATGCCATAAATGTTTCAGTTTGAGACATACTTCATATTGTTTAAACATCTCAGAACCAATAGCGTATAATTCTAGTTTAGTAAATAAATGAGTGGTTGCCCAAAATTACTCTGAAATTATATCTAACGTTTATAAGTCCTACATGAAAAGTGTGATATAACTTACCCAGCATGACCATTAACACTGGCTTTTTTAAAAAGAAAAACAAGCCAGAAACCCAAGCTTTGTACCACTTGTAGGCCACTAAAACAGGAAAATTTCAGACAGAGGAAAAAATCTTTCTCTCTTAAAGAATCAGTAAAAGAGTTTCAAAGAAATCTCTGTATTCTGTATAATATTGTAACACTATTCTAGTATTCACTACTAAATTATATTACCCTTATTAAACATTTTAGGAACCTACTTCAGTGAGAAGATTTAAACTCAGAATGTTGAAAGCAGGAATTTGTAGCTGGACATTTATTACCAAGTGAGTGTGGTAATTAATGGGAACTTTCTAAGTGAATATGTTGGTCAGAAAGTACCTTCCATAATGCAGTGGTCACGCTTTCCCAGCATGTTTCTTCCCAGTTTTTGTGTGAATGAACAATCTTTTGCCATTTCACCCATCTTGTGAAGATGCAGAAGGTGTATCCCACCATGGTTTTGTTACAGCAGAAGAGCACATGTAATTCCAAACTCAAAAAGTAAAATCCTGGGGAAAAAACATTAGGGAAGCAATCCCATACTAAAGTTTCAAAGCTAATTGTCAGGTCAGTATAGGCACATGTTGTTAATTAGCACTGTTGGCTCAGAAACCACCTTGTCAACGTGCAGCCTGAATAAACATAACGCCATCCACCTCCTTGGATCCCTAATTCCAGTTATGACACAGGGCTGCTTGTTATCACATAACCCAGGAATATTTCTCCAACAAGGAGATGGCTGTCAGGCCAATTTGTAATTGCCACTCAGGATGAAGCACATGCTAGAAGCAATGGGGAGATAATGACCCATTTTTTCCCCTTGCCTGTGTCATTGGGAAGGAATTCCCGGGACACATCACCTGTGATGGAACTGTCACAGTGCTCTGTAGTGTTCTGTGCACAGCAGAGCCAGAAACCAATCCCCAAAAAATATAGGAACAGTCTGGATGATTCAGTAAAAGTGAGGCTGGTGCCTGGAGCCATCAGCACTCAATAACATGGTGAGTCAGAATGTATCAGAACTGGACAAAAGAATAAGATAAAATGAAGAATGGGGGGTGGATATTGTAGGATAAGTCATTATGAATCACAGCAAAACCTCCCTGTTCAAAAGTATCAAAAGAGAGGGAGACAGACCCAGGTATGCCTCCAGATCACAGGGGAATACGTCAAAATAATTCTCAAGTACAGTGGGATAGGAAATATTGGTTGCAGTCCCTAGGAGTGGTGAGCAGGAAACCGTCATTGTGCAAGAAGACAGTGAAAAGCCTCGAGAATCTGTCATATAGGCAGAAAATCAAGATATCTCAGCCTTCCATATCTTGACAACTATTTTCAGTTTCAGAAATATGTATGGATAAAAACACCAAACAGAAGAGGGATTAGTGAAAACAAGTAAAGAACCTCTCTACCATACTAATAGCAAAAGAAAAGTTAAAAAAAAACTTCTCAAAAATGATGATGACCAGAGGACTACTGAAAAAGACTTGTTTTCACCCTGGGGGAATCAAAAGTAGTTGGTGGTCAAAACTAGGCCAGATTTCCATGCTTAATATGATGTAGTGCTCTTTGTTGTAGCTGTAAAAAATTATCAAGTATTTTTAGACCAAAAGTATTGAAAAAAACTAAGTGAAAAACCTATATTCCTCTTAAAAGTGTTTGGAAGTCCACATTAGAGGTCAAGACCAAATTGTGGTGTTCAAGCACTGCCCTCAATCCAAGGAAAATAGGAAATGCAATCAAACCTGGGTAGGAATGCTGATGGTGGTTTGGAAGTTATGTATTTCATTGTTATCCCTACATCATAGGTTTCTTGGCAGTGTAAAGAGCTTATAAACCTCTTGTAAATATCTTGGAAACATCCAGCCAGGGTGCAGGTAGCAATTAGGAGCTGGAAAGAAACATCTCAATTAACCTGGTAGCTTAGCATCAACCTTCAAGGAAAAAAAGAAACCCATAACACACTACTGTTACAGTTTCCATGAAAGGTCAAAATAATTATTTCAGCAACTTCTGTAAAAAAATACTAACATTTTAGAAACACAGCTCTTCAAACACATAAAAAGCTGACAGTCACTAGGATGTGTAAAAATGGACTAAATGTCTAACTAAAGACACGGTAATTATGGAATTATTCTGCTTTTTTTTTTTTTTTTTTTTTTTTGTATATTTTGAACTTCCATATTTCCAATATACCTATTTGAGGCAATGAATTTTCTGTGAATAGAAAAATGAGGTCAAATGTACAGAAGAGAACTTGGGCTTAAAGAGCAGGAAAAAAGCCACTGTTTGTTTTCCATGCCCCTACCTGTGCTCAAAAGAGCCAAGGGCTTGTCCAGGACTTTAATTCAGAAGCAGGTCCCTGGCAGTTGTGTAAATGTTAAACAAAACAATGGCCATCTTTGCAACCCATAATGATCTAGAACTAATTGCTTTTAGGCAATGACTGGAGCAGCAACTCAAATGCTGATAGCTGGGGCAAAGGGCACCAGCAAACTGCTGGCCAGATGGCAGGCACAGAGCTGAAAGAGTTATTTTATATTTATCTATAATAACAATAATATCCCACTAACCCCAGGATTTTTTTGGTAGCCTTTCATGTTGTCAGAATGAAGATGTTTAAGCAGGTGGTTTACTTTTTGCCACTCTTCAATCCTTAGACGTCTCCTATTATGATGGAAAACAGACTGAGAATGGCAGCTACTTCAACTGAAAGGAAAAAAAGGCTAAAATATTACCATCAAAATAAAAACTGATTTTCAAAGGTGCCGAAATTCCTATCAATTCCAGCAATACTAATTAGTGTGCTGGTGCTCTAGGATTAATTATTCCCTGTGCTCTATTTGTTACCATCTCAAGGGACAAACCTAAATGGCTGTTATTGCTCTTAACAGGGCACCTCAAGAGACAGCTAGAAGATCCGTCTTCTAGAAGAAAACAGATTTTTCAAACTGCCTTTATTTTCCAATTCATTGAAATGATCTTTAAAAATCAGTTATGATTAGCATCTATTAATCTGCTACAGACACTGAAAATTAATCAATCTAAATATATTCAAGCGTGTGTGTGTATTTTCAAGACCAAAACAAGCAAAAGAGAAAACATTTTAAACTATATTTGGATTATAAACACCTAGAAAATGCCATTTTAATGGGATCTTGCAGGCTGTCTCTACACTGGAATTTGCAGCAATTCCATGGGAAGCTGACCCATCCAGTCAGCAGAGTGGATTACTACCCATGTGGAGTGCTTGCTGATGCCCTGGCACACAAATGCCACGTGTGCTTGCCACCACTGTCACCTGCTAAGAGCCTTTGATGTCCCTCTGCTTGCAGGGTGTCCCATCTTTCCCAATTCATGAAACAGAAAGGGATCAATCCAGCATTCCTCAGGACACCTAAACACCACTGGCTGCCTGACTTCAACCTCTCAGCTCTGCCTTGGTGAGTACATCAAATCTGGAGAATTTCCACCTCCTATTTCTTTCAAAGACAGTGACATTTCCTTTCTCAGTACCTCACAAATCCACTTGTTTGCCTTTCCTTGTTTTCCAGCATCCATATTTGCTGTGGTTGCCACGAATTCACCTGGTTTGTTGCCATTCCACTGGCTGCTGTTTGTTGTTGGTGGTTTTTCCCCATAAGCTCCCTATGATTATATTTTATTTTCCAGTCAGCACCATGATCCCATATTCCCAAGGAAATTCAGAAATCATTAGTGTAAAGAACAAATTTTAACATTGTTTAGTACCAAAATAACTGAAATTCGAGGTATGAGCTGTGATAAAATCCATCATCACTGGTGATAATGAATTATACCAATAATCTCTATGTATCAGCCTAGAACCCTACTGATGCATTTAGCTACACACACATCTCCAAAATTTTCAAATTCTGATTTTTCCTGTCAATGAAATAATAGCCTGATTTTCCAGTCCTGCTAGGCAGAAATGTTTTTAATTGCCGTTAATTTTCTGCAGCTTCAAGCTCCGTTCATTTAGGATTCCCTTCTTTCTGTGGAATTGGAACACATGAAATGACACCTATAGTATCAAGGTATCTCTTGGATCAAACATCTATATTTATACATGCAAACATCCAGCATGCTAATTAAGCACTTGACTAATTTAAAGAACATATGACTAAGTCATACTGAGGGTTGACCCATTTAAAAGCTTAAGAGCTTCTGATTGTAACAACAGAACAAAATATGGCTATGTTTAGCTTTAAATCTCTTCTTATGCAGAATGAAGCTTTAATGGGCAAAATCAGGTTTGAAAATGGAGGTTTTATGAACTGCCCCTGGGTGGATGCTTCAGACAATGCTGCTAATAACACAGAGAACAAATGGAGAAAAACATGCTTGTGGGTGCTCTAACTTGAAAGGAAATAAAATCTGTATTACCAAAAAGAAAACTGCGTGTCTATGATGCGAAATCGTTTTAATGATGCAGCTTTGAGGAGTAAAAACACAGAATTGAGGTATCCAGGATGCTAAAGATGTTTGAAAACCTCACAACCTGAAAAGTGCTGCATTTCTTACTCTACTTTTGTTTCTTCACTGATCTCAAGAAGCAGATTGCAGCTGTCTTTCCAGCACTAAATATGAAACACAAATTCTTCATAATGATGATTACAAGTTTATGAAAAGCAATACATTATTAGAAACAATTAATATAGATTAATTAAATTCTATTTTTGGTAAAAAAGGACTAGGCCTAGAACCACTGGCATTTACTAACCCCATACAAACCTCAAAGGCTGATGACAACTGCTCCAAAATCACTGAAGTCATTCTTCACCGAGAATGAGAGAAGCAAAGAAAACATGTTTGAAACATATAAATTATTAATATTCTAGCAAAATATTAGAGACTAATCATTTTTCCTAGTTATTTAAATCAAGACCTTGCCCTAATAATTACAGCAGAGGAGGGTGAAAAATGACAAACACAAAACAAAGTTTCCTGTCTTCCTTTCCCTGATTTTCTTCTAGGTGATTTTTTCACATTTTCTGTGCACCTCAGTATCTTACTCTGTCCAATGTGCTACTTCCATAAAAGCCAGACTTCCTGCCTGCTTACCTTGTTGCCCCCTCAATGATCCCTTAAAGCCCACATCTTCTGAAGATATATTTCAGTGTTTTCCATGTTTTCTACTAGATCTGATGACTGAAAAACACAGAATTAAAAAGGCTATGCACAATGCAAGTTTCTGAGTGACAAACTTATCATCAAAGCCGCAAAATGTGTTCAGACCTATCTTACAGATGCAGAGATCCCCACTTTATCATTACCAATCCCTTATTCCATCTCTTATGCTCACCACAGGCCGTGTCCAACACCTCAGCACGTGTCACCCAGAGGTTGGCTCATCTTTCACAGCATGAGCTTCGTGGCTGTGTAATTGCCAGCTGGAGATACAAAATTGCCCTGGGTGTGTGTTGGGGATCAGCGCAGGCAGAATGTTCTGTTTATCACAATAAAACTAACATTAATCTGTTGTTTCTACTCATAAATCTCCGCTTTTTTCTAAAATAGAATAGTAACCTACTTCTGTCTGTGGCTGCCATACCTACCCCTCAATCCTCTGCCATGTTATTATTCTTTGTTGCTCTTTCCATGCCTTTTCTGTGCTCTGATGTTTACACCAGGCATGACAGCAGAAGGATGAGTGGAAAAGGTTCCCAAGGTAGTGCAAATATGTAAATATTAGATATTGATAAAGGACAATTAAAATTTCAGGTCTTGAGAATAGATTCATTACATTATTTCATTAACTACTCCACATGCAGTAGCTGTTTTATTTTGTGCCTGAAAATACACTCAGTCACATCAATTATACTTTTATTATGTGAATCTGAACCAGAGTTTTTATGTTTTTCTGACTTATTCCTTGTGGCTCAGAGTAGAAAACATATCCAAGCCTCATCTCTAGGTCCATAATTTGGATCCTCTGGAAGATACAAGTTTGAACATCTTTAGCAGAAGGGTCAATAAGCTTCCCAATCCTGTGATAAGTGTTCTCATCAATAATCAGTTTAATTAAGAAGTAAGCACACTCTCTTGTGCTTCTCTTTTCTGATCTCCTATTTTAAAAGTCATCTTGTCCCCCATCTCTGTGCTGGAGTTAAATGCTCTGGCTCTGCAGCAGAGGCACTCAGAGTGGACAAATGTTGTGGTAGGGAGCTTGGGAATATTTACAACTCATTCAATCACAGAGCAAGTCGGGCCTAAGGCAGCCAGAGAGGGCTGAGAGAGGTAGGATGGAAGCTTGGGGTGCCTGTGGAACTTAATTAGCAAAGCAAGAGCCACTACTGACCTGCTACTCAACTAATTCGAGATCCTTCCCTTGGGTGTAAATCACTGAGCTATATGCAAACTTTCTTTACACCACAATCGTGTGTGACACTGACCTTGTAGTTTGTGTTTAAACTCACTTGAAATACAACACAAAACACAAATGCTAAGCACTCTGTCTTTTAATCTCCCCAAATCTTAATTAAGGGCAAAGGGTGGTTTGGATCATGCCTCAGAAAGTCATGTGGCAGCAGAGAACCAGTTTCCCCAGGTAAATAAAAAAGATTAATTTGGAATTGTTTTAAGTTTGTTTACTTCATGCAGATATATAACTGGAGGCAAATAAGGTGCTGCAGGAAACAAATATCAGGATAGGAGAAGGGGGGAAAGGAAAAAAACCGAAGACACCCACAGCCAGATACCTGTGGAATTCAAACCAGCATTCACTGCTTTTTTTCCTGAAAAGACATAAAATCGGAGCAAGAGGACAGACAAAAGTATTTGTGTCACACTGAGCTTTGCCTGTGACCTCTCTTATGAAATGCAGTCACTTGGTTTTAGTAAAGCTGAAGTGCAAACACCATTTGCAATAGGTGGCACTGGTGTTGCCACCCTCTCTCTCCTGGCTTTTGGTTTGGGGTTTGCGTATTTCCTTAGCCAATATTTAATCTTCTGTTTGTTTTTTATGCAGGCATACATGAGTGCATATATATATATATAGGAAAGGAAAGAAGTTTTTTTAAGTTACTCTTACTTTGAAACAGATTTGTGAGCAGCAAGTTTACCTAAATATGTTGGCTTGCTTAAAATTTAAAGTGTGAAATTGCAAAGGAAAAGCAAATATTGACTGTTCATGAAAATGTTCACATTTTCCCCAATTTGCTGGTTAAGCAAACTGAAATAGCAATTACTGATTTAAAGAAAATATTATGTGGGAAATTCTATTATTAAATCTAGGTGTGGTAGGTGTAGTCTGCTGATGGATATTTTATATAAAAATATGAGAAAAATAAGCAATCTTCCTTGCCCTTCTTGTGATATTGGTTATCATGTTGAAGCAGAAAAGAGTATGAGGCTTCAAGACATGAAAAAAATGTCCTAATAAAGGGTGAAGCAGAAAAAAAGAGTTTGCTGTTCTTACTTCTGAAGAAAAGGAATAGAAGTAATCATATGCCCTGTATACTACAGACTTAAATTTGTGAGCTTTAACCCTTTAATCCATAATAACACGTACCAGATAAAGCAATTGTCTACTTGAAATAAAGAGTTTGACTATTCTTTGTATCTATTAAGAGAAAGAATGTAGATATAATCTTGCAGATAAGGAGTTTAAGATGGATTATTTGTGTTGTTCAAAGGTTTTACCTCAGAAACAGGAAAAATAACAAGCTTTTTACCACTCTTATCACCCTTGGTACATGCACCAAGACAGGGATCTTCTGCAGTATTACCAAAGCTATTTGTGTCATATTTACTTTAATTTGTAAGTATAGCCACACAATTCAGAAGCGGGTGTTTTTTTAAGGTTAAATTCCAGTCACCGAAGAAATGCTCTTTACTATTGAGTGCATATGACCAAAGTTAGTGAACCACCTGTACCCCATTTCAGGCACCAACACAACAGTGAGCCCGTATATAGTTATACACTGATGTAATTTATATATTTATATAGTTATATACCGGTCGTTTTGACTTTGCAATTTACAAACACTTTTTTCACCGCTGAAACAAACCCTGCCTCAGAAACTCCGTAGGAACGTGCAGCTTTCACGGTGCCGAACCTGTAACGTCCTTTGCCACTGAACAACAGCGGTTTTAGAAAGCTCCGGCATTTTAACAGTGGAATTACAGCCGAAAAATGCCTTTGGCAGCGGCACATTGCTGAATTTCCTTCCAATTTCAAAGGAACCCGACAGCGCCGCTGGCCCCTGACCCACAGTGCGAGGAGCGGGCGTGGCCTCGCGCTCATGATTGACGTGCCTTTAGGCCAATCAGCTCTCGCGGTGGCGGCTATCCGCGGTCCTATTGGCCGAGGAGGTAGCGGGGGGCGGGCGCAGGCGGGAGCGGCGCTATAGTGGCGCTGCCTCCCGCTACCCGCGGCTGCTGCGGGCGGGACGCGGCGGCGGCGCAGGGTCCCCGCGGGGTGACAGCGCGACCGGGCCGCGGCCTGACCTCCGCGCCGCTGCTGCCTCCTCGCCGGGAGCGAACACAGCCCCGCCGTTCCGCTCCGCGCCGCCCTTCCTGCCTCGGGGGTCGCCGGAGACCGCAAAATGGCCGACGGGCGGGACGACGCCGCCAACCAGCTGAAGCAGTGGAAGAGCCAGCGGAGCTCGCAGGTACCTGCCGGGCACCGCCGCTCCGCGGTGCCGCCGTGCCCCGCATCCCGCGGGGAGCCGCGGCGCCGGAGGGCGCGGAGCCCCGCGGCGTTCCGCGGGATGCGGCGCTCCGAGCGCCCGGGCGTCCCCGGCGCAGCGGCGGAGGGCGAGGCGCCCTCGCCCCGTCCCGGCCTCGGCCCCGCGGCTTGGAGCTGTGCCCGGGAGCAGCGGGCACGGAGGGATGGGGGCTGCCAGCTGGCCCGCAGCGATACCGGCGGTCAGCGCTGCCTGGCCCCGGCCGCTCCTTCCCGGCAGCGCCGCGCCCGAGCCGCGGGCAGCGATGGGGGCGATTTTTATTCTGCCTTAAATCAGAAGTTTGTGTTTCGGTTTGCTGTCACGGCCGTAGAGACCGATGACTATGTGACTAGGGAATAATAGAAAGGATAAAATACGTTCAGTAGTGTTTGCAGGGCCAGGAGTTGGATCCTTGTGGCTCCCTTCCAACTCGGCATGACCAGACCGAAGTGAATATTTTGGAAGAAATTCCTCCCTGTGAGAGTGATGAGACCCTCGCACAGGTTTCCCAGAGAAGCCGTGACTGCCCTATCCCTGGAAGTGTCCAAGGCCAGGTTGGACGGGGCTTGGAGCAACCTGGGATAGCGGAAGGTGTCCCTGGCCGTGGCAGGGAGGTGGAATTCAATGACCTTGGAGATCCCTTCCAACCCAAACCATTCTATGATGCTATGAAATGGATTGGCACAAGTGGTTGACCAAAATCATAAAGGAATGTCATCAGCAGTATGACACTCAGTCATCTGAAGATGTAGCCTAGATCCCAGATATTTAGGTTAATGTGTAAATGTTGCAAGAGTTCTCTTCCCTTCTTCATCAACTCCCTGTGACGTATTGTTTCCATGTATCATTTCTGACAGAAATGTGTGTTTGCCACTAAGTACACTTTGTGCTGGTTTTAAGTGGCAATATTGCAAGATGCAAGTGGATGTCGCAGTTCCCACTGGAGCTGTTAAGTCATCTTAATTTTATTTTTTCTCTCGGTTCTCAAAAGTACAATGTGAAAACTACCTGATGACTTGTGACTCCATTATATCCTAGCATGTGTCATAATAGTTGCTTTTTTGTCCATGAGTAATTATTTTTGTAGGGATGTCTTTGCTTTTCTGTAGCAAAGAAGCATTTGAAAAGAGGCCAAGGTTAATTTGGAGATTGGGAGGCAACCCAAAAGTCTGCGTTGCATAAGGAGTCATGAGACTTCAAGATAGAAAGTAGGGAGGACTTATTAAAATTTTAAAGTGAGTTGTACGAGGTGCAAAGTATCAGTAATGCCTGGAAGTGTGTACTTTGATGTGTGCTGTTTACCACAGCAGCTAAAATTCTCCTGGTTTTCCTTCCCTTCTTTTTGTCATGGTCGGTGAGTGCTGTAATGAAACACTGATTTGAAAGCTCTTACCTATCCAGGTTTGGGCTGTGTGCAGCTCCCGAGCAGATGAAAACACAGGCATCAAACAAACTCGGGTCCAAAAGTAGTGTGAGAGTTCTTCTTTAAACTATGGTATAGGGTTTTTTTCCCCTCTCTGGAACTTACTTTGTGTGTCTCACATAACGTTATCCTGAAACTAAAGTGAATATCTCCTTCCACTAACTAAATGAATATTCTTTACTTCTAATGTGAACACTATAAAGTCTGCCTACACAAAGGAGACTGTACAGCCACAAAGCTGTTAATTTTTTTTAATAGCCATAATGATAACAAGTTGTGGTTTTAGCAACTACTTCTGGTGGTGTTAAATATTGGCATTATAGAATAGGCTTGTCTGTAATAAATAAGCAGTGAAAAATATACTGAGAGCAATTTCTACTCTTGCATATTTCCCATGAGAAACTATAGATTACCTTTTGATTTAGGCAGATGTTTGTTTATTTGACTTGGAATACGAATTTGGCTTTATTTAATTTTCCTGTAAGTTTCATGTTTATGTTTGTAACCGGTTATTGTCTTTTAAAATGTTCATGCAGATTTCAGTGTAGATAAGGATTCCAGGCATCCCGAAGGAATTGGATTTATGCTTAAAGCTTTATGCTAATGAAGTGGTGAAGGAGGAATAAAGAACATGGATATTTTGGGAATTCAAGCCAGCTGGAGTAGCGTGTGTTGCACATTAGTAGGGACACAGTGGAAATGCCCTTATCCTGTCAAATGTCTTTTATGTGGTTATTCATGGACCTGAGTGAAACAAAGGTGTCTGGAACTCCCTGTGTTCTCTGCTTCATCCCGAGCTCTGGGTGTGGATGTGAATAATTGTTCATTCCTTGCCTATGTAGGTTGCCTTTTAGGGGGGAAAGTTCTCTAATCAGATGGGAATTTTGTCTCTTTGCAGAAATTGACCCCCTTAAAGCAGAACTTGGGGTAAGAATTGGAACCTCATACAGTCACTTGTTAGGATAATGAATGCGTTTCTCATGAAGAATTGCTTCTTCCTTCTCTCCACCATCCCTTTCATTTATAGAACTTTAAAGGAGGAGAACTCATCAGGAAGGGCTGAGGGAGTTTGTGCTGGCATGGTTCAGGTGTGTGGATGCTTCAGATAGGATGGTGTGGATAGAGAGCCCATATGGAATCATGTCAGTTTAGTGCAAGATGTGATGGATTTATTGTTAGCTGGTGTCGGAATCTGAGGTATTGGTGATTCCGAGATTGTAGAAAGTCTCTGTCTTTCTGCCCCGTTGCCAAAGAAGAAGCCATAATTCGTCTGTGCTGTTTTCAAGGTCGTTTATTCTTGCTTATCTCTAACATGTTCTGCTGCCCTGCCGCAGCTCTGTCTTGCAGGGCAGCGTGTGGGGCTCTGCCCCTCAGTGGGATGTTACAAACATTAAATACCACAAACTACCTGTGCTGTATTTACAATAATGTGCCAATATCTATCATCTGTGTTGAACAGTGTGTCCCCAGCCTAAACCAATAGAAAAATGCCAACACCACAGTGAAACATGGAGGGCATGAAGAAGAAGAAAAAGGACAAGACACACCCAATTTCCTCCATCTTGTCCCCTTTGGACCCCTAATCTAGAATCCTAAGATTTTACTTTTGCACCCGTGCCACACTTAATTATTGCTTATATCAAACACTCAGAGCTTGTAATTCATCCTGTAAGATTGAAAACTCTTTTCCATGGACAGAGATCACAGACAGTGTCCCTCGGGGCTCTGTACAGGGCGGGTTCCTGACCCCCTGCCAGGGTCCCAGACCCTCCAGGGCAGCCAGAGGGAAGCCCTGGGTTCCCATAGGCTGGTTGGAATCTGTGACTCTATATGAGCTTGCCCTGTTGCAAATTTTGTCTTTATTTCCTTTATTTTTTCCTTTGTCCTTAATTGTTTTCGTGTTCTTCTCAGTCCTTTACAAGGCTCTTAACAATAAACGTAGTCCAGGAAAAACTGAAAACTGTGACCATCAGGTCTCTGGAGCTGATGTGCCTTTCTCACTACATTTTCCACAGCACCCAGTAAAATAGGAATATTGCTTTAGAGGAGTATAGAGCCCCACATGTGATGCAGATAAAGCCTTTTCTACGAGAATCTTTTTGTGAGAAAGTAGGAGTGCACTCAGTTATAGTGCAGGTGTTTGTTGAAGTTACAGGACATTTCCTGACAGTGGAGCTTCCTAGGGCTTGTGTTAAATTTAGTCCTTCCAGGGTGCAGGAATCTAAAATGATGATTCCTCAGGTGTTCCTACTTCTGTTATTTTCCATAACTCTTCTAGACCAGCAGTAATTAAGGAAACCACATTTTAGTCTGGCTGTAGCACTTTCCTTGTATCTCTATCCGTGTACTGACATTACCTTCCTCTTTCTCTCCTTTCTCCCTTATTTTCCAGCAGCTGCTTCATTTTTAGGTTTTTTTTTCCCATCCTATATTTTTCTTGAAGCGAGGTCATTAGTCTTGAGAAGAAACATTTCTGAACCATGGAAAACATTCCTCGATTTTACATGACTTCAACTCCCCTTCTTAAATTGTCCTAAACCTTAGCTCTGTGATTTAGGTAAACATCTGTATATTCTGTAACTTCCCCCAGAATCTGAAGTGATTTTGTCACTTCTTGATCTGTTCTGTGACCTGTAATGGTTGAACAGTCATGCACATTGTGTGGCTCAAATCCAGAGGGTTTTTTATTCTGGTGTTGAAAGTGACTTTCTCTTGCTTCCAGAAACCAGATGCCGTGACCACAGGTGCTGGGAACCCCATTGGGGATAAGCTGAATATCCTGACAGTGGGGTCACGTGGACCTCTTCTTGTCCAAGATGTTGTTTTCACTGATGAGATGGCTCATTTTGACAGAGAGAGGATTCCTGAGAGAGTTGTGCATGCAAAAGGGGCAGGTATGTTTAAAGACACATATTTTCTCTGTGTAGAATTAAAGAGCTTTTCAGTTAAGGTGTAGGTCGTGGCACATCAATTACATTGTTATTTATAATTTAGTGTTACTAACTAAATGAATCGATATAAACAGTGGTAAGGCCTGGTTTAAAAGAACTCGGTGCCAAAACATGAAGCATTGAAAAGCTGTTTACAAAAATGAGAGAAAATGTGGTTATAGCCCTTCAATTTTTTCTGTATCTGCTGTAGTCTCTGCTTCTTCTGTCTGTTCCTCCCCATCTCTATTTAATGTTGTTTGCATGTTACTTAATAGAGAATTTGGCTTTGTTTTCTAATGTATGTCTGCCAAAGCAAGCTGATCATCTAATATTTAAATTAAGAAACCCTAAACCTTTAAAAAAATTATCATTGATCTCAGTAAGGTAGAATTAGTACCTTGACTTTTGAATGTATTAGCCTAGAAGGAGCAAATGTGGGGCTGTATTTAAAATGTGACTGTACATGGGAAAAGTTCCTCTGTGGGGGTGGAAAGGGTTGTGTTGCTTCACCCAGCTTACTGGTGCACCAAAAAATTCTGCAACTCATAGGAGGATTAAAGACATACCTGCCTTGCTTCCAGATAAATACATAGATCTTGGCAGAGGAGCATCTTCTGTGCTGCTGTTGGGAGCTGCTAGCAGTCAGTTAAGGAGGAGAGAATGAGCAAATAGTTTGTGTTACATCAGTTTCATTTTGTGAAAGTAAATGGAGTGTTTAGCACATTGTTTAAACTGGTGTACTTCCATATTTTCCTTGGACCTCAAGTTGTATGTTAACAACAGACAAGCTGGGAGTGGGAGGAAGGTATCTAAATCTGATATTTTCAACTTGCTGTTCCTCAGGAGCCTTTGGCTATTTTGAAGTCACTCATGATATCACCCAGTATTGTAAGGCAAAAGTGTTTGAGCACATTGGGAAAAGGACTCCGCTTGCCATCCGCTTCTCCACTGTTGGTAAGGCTCTAAATTCACTTTGTGTCTTCTGCATGTGTGCCCTGAGAGCAGGGGTTGCATTGTGGGACACTTAAGGGTGTCTGCAATGCTTGCTTCATCTTCTCTGAAATTCACTTACATGGAAGACCTTAAGCAGCTTTTGCCCCTTTCTGTCAGAGCTCTCTGGAGACACTTTTCTGTCTGAAATGTGAGAGGGAGTGCAGCCTGAGCTGGCTTTTCTGACAGAAAGCTTTTTTTGTTTCTGGTTGGCTCACAATCAACATTTGCAAGTTAAATACCTATGATCTCTTATGCTGCAGGAATGTTTTGGGAATGAATGACATGAACTAAATACCGGGCAAAGAAAAACAAACAATCTTCCATAAATAAACTCTGATTTCTAAGAGGATGGAGTTCACAAACTAGCAAAATCTTAAATGCTATTAGTTGAAGCTAATTGTGATCAATAGCTTGTCTGATAGGAAAAATTATAATTCATTATGTGGATGTATTTAAAAAAAAAAAGAAATCATAATGAGGATTCAGTTCTGGAAGTACTGGAGAGAAAAAAGTAGTCCAGCAAGGCTCAGGGAGCTGCTGGCTTGGGCCTTATTGGCTGTTTCTAGTCTTAAATCTCTTAGGATTTAAGGTGTCCTGAGTGTTGTACAGGACACAGAGTTGAGTTTGAAATGTGGACTGTTGCTGGAGCAGGTTGTTGCATCCTTCCCTTCCCTTTGCCTACCCTGTTTGGACACGTTTCCTCCCTGCTGTTCTGGAATACACAAGGTTTTTAACGAGAGAATGAGTGTCCTACTGATTTCATCACAATTCAACATTAGCTGTTCTGAGCACTTCTGGAACACCTCTGCTCAGGTGTTGTGCTGAGCACTTGTGCTCTGGTCTGAATTCTCATGGAAAATCCGATCCTGGGTGAAGCAGGAGGAATTAAAAGGATTACAGCTCTTCCATAGTGTTTTATTAGGTACGCTGGTTAGATTGCTACCTTCCAGATGAGAGCTTTCCCACTGGGATTTGGTGCACAGAAGCAAATATGGGTTTAGATGATTCAGCCTAAAATCTGATGATGTCTCTCTTAATGCAAATTCCAGTCTCAGTTAGTTCAAGTGGATATACTTTTTTTTTTTCCTTTTTTTTAATTGTGGCCTGACAATTAAAAGTTTGGTTTGGTTTACACTTTGAAAACTCACAGTGTGTGAAGTGTTGTTGAAAATATTCCTACAATTCCTTGGTATAGAAAAGACTGCAATAAACCCTTTTAGGATTTTATGGCCTATTTTCAGGTCATATTTATATGCATTTCCTATCCTAACACTTCTGTGTGTTCATGTATTTCTTCAAGCTGGAGAATCTGGCTCAGCTGACACAGTTCGTGACCCCCGAGGCTTTGCCATGAAATTCTACACGGAGGATGGGAATTGGGATCTTGTGGGAAACAACACTCCCATCTTCTTTATTCGGGATGCAATGTTGGTGAGTAAGCGCAAAAGGTGAGGGTACTTTGTGAGAAAGCCCAAAAGTTCATTCACATCTTGTTTTGGCTTTCCTCATAAGCAAAAACTTGGTTGTTTGTCACATTGTCTGAACATTTTTTGCTTGGAAAGATGTTCTTAACGAAAGTAAATAAAGAACTAAAGCTTGATAACTTACGTGGTTTCATACTTTTCACTTCAAAAGCTTCTTGCCAATTCTTTTTTTTAAATCTGGGGTTTTTGGTCTTTCGGCATAAGTTTGACAGCAGCTAGCAGAGGGGCTTTTCTTAAGTGCAGGATTTCTGCACAGATATTTCATAGTACATTTGTGAGTCACATAAACAGAGATATACAAATCTGAACAGTTTTATCTCTCACCTTATCAACCACAAAATGAAAGCATTCTTTATGTCTGTTTATTCTAATTGTGAATGTTTGGCATTACCCTGATTTTACTGACTGGTCTGTGAATTAATTTATTTGGCAGGAAGGGTACGGCAGCAGAAGATTTTTTTTTCTCAGTGATCTTACAGATTTGTCTTTAATTATTTTTTTCTCTTTCTCCTCCTCCACTTCTGGACAAATTAGTTTCCTTCCTTCATCCATAGCCAAAAGAGGAACCCTCAGACTCATCTGAAGGATCCAGACATGGTGTGGGACTTCTGGAGTCTTCGCCCTGAGTCTTTGCATCAAGTAAGCTTCTCCCGTGACTTTTTGCATGATTAAGATAAACGTGTTGTGACAACAGGTTTTTAATTCTCTCTTTTCCATGTTCATCTAGAAGTCTACATAGTCTTATTAATATTTTATTTAAATATGATTTTAAATTATCCATACTTACCTATGCTTACAGGGGGAGTCAGTTTTATTTAATTAACACCTGAAGTAGAAATTCCTCAAGGAATTAATGAAAACATTCACATAGCCCCTAGTGATGCAGATTAACACAATAAACAAACTTAATCTGGAGTGAAGACTTTCTCCTTGATATGCTGAGCCCATTAATAATGTTTGATCCTTCTCTTCAGGTGTCTTTCCTGTTCAGTGACCGTGGCATTCCCGATGGCTTTCGCCACATGAATGGATATGGATCACACACCTTCAAACTGGTTAATGCTGATGGAAGAGCAGTTTACTGCAAATTCCATGCCAAGGTATTGATTTCTTTTTTTTCTTAATTGGAACTATACATCATATTGGATAAAAACCATAAAGATCTGTGACTTTTCAAGTTTAATTCAGGCTCAAAGGTGTGTGTGTGTGGAGTCCTTGTTTAATATCAGTTTCATACCTTTAACCAATAGGAGAAGCATCTTTCTTGCTAACACAGTAATCATTTACTATAAGAAACTCTTCTATGAGCATCTGTCTCTTGTTAATGGAGTACTGTCAGTGAACTGATTTTTATCTGGAAGGCAGCTGTTGAATGTACTATAAATCAAAACTCAAGTTACCGGAAGTTTTAATTTGGACAGTCTCATTCTTGGATTATAAATCTTATTAAAATCAATTTTAATGGATGAACTCTGTAGTACTTTCAGCATGCTTTAACTGGTGCTTTTGTTGCTCTTAGACTGACCAGGGCATCAAAAACCTTTCTGTGGAAGAAGCAGGAAGATTGGCTTCTACTGATCCTGATTATGCCATACGGGACCTTTACAATGCAATTGCCAAGGGGAACTATCCTTCATGGTCCTTCTACATTCAGGTTATGACCTTTGAAGAAGCAGAGAAGTTCCCATTTAATCCTTTTGATGTGACTAAGGTATGTCTGATAATTCTGAGAATATTCAGTTTCATGTAGTTCTCAAGTGTATTCTTTATTGTAGAGCCATGATGAGCCAGTGATTCTGGAGATGAAAGTGTAGTTGTGTTATATCTGATTTTACTCTTCCTCAGGGAAATAGGATAGGGCTTGATTGCAGGCCTGTAGATCCCATGGCACTTCAGAACTGTGATCTCAGATCAGTCACACCCTGAACCTTGCGGGTCTCATTTTGTCCCACTTCCAATAGGTGCTCCTTGGAATGCCTTGTTGAAAGATGCCGACATAAACTTGCATTGCATAAACTCTTTTTACCTCTAACACTGTTCTCCCCAAGTGGCTAAAGACCATTGAACTTAAAAGTGCAGCTCAGATGGAAAAGAAAAGGCCAGTTAAGCATTTTGAAGGAGCTGAAAACATTTGTGCCACCAGTTCCACCCGTGCCCTGCTTCCCTAGGCAGCTTTTCAAGGGCCTGCGGGTATTTTGTTCAAGTATTCACGTGCTGAGATTATGCTGGGATGATGAAATAAGTTGCATTAATTATCTGTGTTAATTGCAAAAGGCTTCTTAAAATAAGATATTCCTCAATGTTTGTTAAGAAAAAAGAAACTCGGTAATGTATTTTCTTAACCTAGACTGAAATCGGGTGAATTCTGCCTGGCAGTTAAGCTGCATAATACTGTAATAATGTTGATTTTACTGGATTTGTGTTGTGTCTTACAGGTTTGGCCTCATGCTGACTACCCTCTCATCCCTGTGGGAAAGCTGGTCTTGAACAGGAACCCTGTCAACTACTTTGCAGAGGTGGAACAGATGGCTTATGACCCTAGCAACATGCCTCCTGGAATTGAGCCCAGCCCTGACAAAATGCTGCAGGTAAACAGGAGGTGTGACCTGAGGAGCATTGATTAGTTTGCTGCTTATGAAAGCTTTGAGATGACATGCCCCAGTGTTTTACAAGTGATGGTTAATGTTTGTGCTCAATGTTTTAGGGACGCCTCTTCTCATATCCTGACACCCACAGACACCGCCTGGGCCCCAACTATCTCCAGATCCCTGTCAACTGTCCCTTCAGAGCCAGGGTGGCCAACTACCAGAGGGATGGGCCAATGACTGTTTCTGACAACCAAGGTAGCCAGGAAAGCAGCTTTCAGTATAATGACACTTAGGCATGGGCTGCAGTGTTCTCTTCAGTTCACAGGGGGCTTAAGATCCATGTTTATTATCTTTACATATTTGTGCAGAATGCTTGTATGTCTTCTCTGTCAATACAGTAAGGGAAAGTTGTGATATTTGGATATGGGATGAGGACTTTGTTCAAAAGTATAGAAACCAACAGAAGTTTAGAATGTGTTTAAAACTTAATAAAAAGGTCTTTAAGAGAAAAGCAGGTTGTAAGAGAACACCCACAGTCAGGTTTTAGAGACTGACTTGGCTCAGTCCATTTCATTAAATTGCTTTGCTTTCAGATTTATGAGATTGTGAAAGACAAAAGTGAAAATGGCAAGAGTAGAGCTGTCCCTTCCCCTTTATTGATCAGCTTCTGTTCTGTCAAGGTTTGCCCAATAGTGGCTGTTTTCCACCTGAGAGTAAACAAGGATGTACTTAAGTTGTGGCTCATGCCAAAATATGTGTTCCTCTGGGCTATGAATTCAGACACTCGCTGAGCGAGGAGAGGGAAATATTTGAAAAACAGAAACTTGAGGATAGCTGCTCTTGTCCCAGAACAGATAGTGAGTGTATTTTTATGCAGTTCTCTTAGTTCATTATGTGTTTAAAATACACCCCCTACACAGGGAAGCATTGTAGTACTTCAGATATGTAAATGACTGAAAAGGCAGTATTTTTATGCTGCCTTAAACTTCAACCATGACTGTCTATTACAATTGAGAAATATTGTTGTGAGAGAGACCAGGTTTTCTTATTTTTGAATCAAATCAATATTCCCTGAAAAAAGCTGTCGAAATTCTCTTTGTAGCACGGTGCTGTTAAGTACTAGCTTCAAGGTGTTGACAGAAAAATGCTGTCAGCTGTTTTCAATAAAACGAGTCCTGTCTGAATAATTGATTTTGATTCCTCCAAGCAAATAACATCCTTTGTCTTCTGACTTACTTGAAAGTGCTGCCATCTGATTGATTTGGTTTGGGGATTTTTTTTTCCCAGGTGGTGCCCCAAATTATTACCCAAACAGCTTCTCTGGTCCTGAGGATCAGCCCCAGCTCAAGGAGAGCCACATGTTTGCTTCAGGGGATGTGCAGCGCTTCAATAGTGCCAATGAGGACAACGTGACCCAGGTGGGGGTGTGGAAAGGCTTTGAGCTGCTTGGCACACGTGAGAGGTGTGTAGGGTGTGTGTTACTGTGAGTTCTCACAGAATCTAAAATTGAGATTTTGGGCATTGTTAGGTAGAGGCTCTGACTTGTTTTCTTGCCATTAGAGAAGGAGTTGTTGGCACGTTTGCCAAAGAAAAACCCTGACGGATTGTCTGCCTTTTAAATGTTTTGAGTATTTTAAATGTTGCTTGACTAGGAAGTGAAAGCTATTCTTATTCACTTTTGGGACTATCAAAATAAACATTTATTTCTAATGGCCAGGTGCGAGAATTCTACCTCAAAGTGCTGAACGAGGAAGAGCGGCAGAGGCTGTGTAAAAACATTGCAGATCATCTGAAGGATGCCCAACTTTTCATTCAGAAAAGAGCTGTAAGTGCCCTCTTTGGGGTTTATTCCAGGTTTCCTACCTGTCTAGTAACATTTTCATAAAGGCTTCTGGAAAGGAAGATCAGGAATTCTCTGAAAAGGCTGGGCTTTCTTACTCAGGAATTCTCATACTTAAATATGTGCCTGTTGACACGCTATAACATCAATATATGACATGTTAAAGTAACTTTTTCCTGGGGGGAAGAATGGGACAGGTGTTTAGCTTGGTGTTTTAAAAATCAGATGACTGCCAGAGTAAGGTTTTGCTCTAAACAAGGAGAAGGCAGTAAGGGCCAGCGGGGAATTGGATCCTTATCTTTCCCAGGGCAACTTTGTTTAAATTGGGAGTGAGCTCTGTGTAGCATAATAGAAATTGTGTTTGAAGATGTTCATATCTTGTTTATAACTGATCAGAATTAAACTTTTCTTCCTGATGTTACCTACTGCTTGTAGCCCAGAAAATGTGGTGAAGAGCTCTCTTGAAATGGAGGAAAAAAGAATTCTTGTTGCCTTTTCTGAATTGTCTTCCTGTGCAGGTGAAAAACTTCACTGATGTTCATCCTAGTTATGGAGCCTCCATCCAGGCTTTGCTGGACAAACACCATGTGGAGGGTAGAAAAAAGGTATGGTGATGATTTTTGTAGCTGCATTTTGCCTGGCTGTGAATTATTTTGGCTTCCCTTGTAAATCCAATGAAGTGAGAAATTAGTCTTGATCCCCGTTTGAACTAAAAGCCAGAAGTCAGTGCTTGTAGAATTGCAAAATAAGAAAACATCTCTCTAATAACAATTAAATGTTGATTAACTGGCGATGTACGAAGACTTTCGTTCAGTTGGGGTTTGTAGGGTTTCTGGAAGGTAGCTATGTGATAATAAATGTGTTCAGGTTAGTTACCCACCCTTTGAGGTGGTAATGAAAATTGCCACAAGCCTTTCTTGGGCTCAGTGCTTGCTCCAAAGAGCAACAACTTAGTTGATTCATTTTTTTCCTGAAGTTCTCTACTTTAAATGGAACTTGCTTTGAGATTTTCTGTTGCTTTATTTTCAGGATGTAATTAGAACATACACACAGGTCACAGCTCGTACATCTGTCAAGGAAAGATCCAACCTGTAAATCTGCAGAGATCTGCTCTGAATTTTGCATCCTTCCAGCTGCGCAAGAACCTGTCCAACACTTCAATGAATGTAGCAGATTTGGGCCCAAACACAGGAGCGTTTTACAGGTGTGATTTACTGAGCTCTCAAGTGCTGTCTATACTGGAAACCAGGTAACACAAGCTCAAATCCTAGTGCCTTTCAACATTAGTGCTTTTCTGCATGATAACAACTTAGAGAATTTTTAAACAACTCATGGCTAAGAAATTGTCTTCATTTCTGAGAGCAAACAGAAATGTAATCAAAATACTACTTTATTTTTTTTGTTGTACAACTTTCTGTCACACAGTAAAATTTCTATAAGGGCACTGTGAGAAACTGCTCATGGAGAAACTGCTTGAAAAGTTGATGATGTTCAGTATTTCTAATAAAATCATTATCTGTCTATATTTGTAAACCATCCTCTTGAATTTAATTTTTGGCCTTCCAGAAGTAAAATGATACCCAGTATCATTTACCTTGAGTAAAATGTTGGTATGTCTCATTCCTTATGATAGAAACAAAGCTAGCTATAAAGCTTAATCTAAATACAGTTCAATTTTATTCCCAATATATATTGTAAGATAATCTTTGCTTACTAGTGCTGTGTTGGGATATAACTGACATAAGGGAGATAGCAAAGGAAAAGATTTTCTTATTCCATGCACTCTTCAACTAATCTGATTACACCTTACATGTTTCAGGGGTAGGAGAGTAAATTGTTCTTTCTAATCTGTAAGAATTTCAGTAGAAAAACATTAACATGCCAAATGTTTGAGAAATAAACCTAATGATGTTGAAATTCAAGCTCAAGAACTTTCAAAACGATTCCCAGTGGTTGCTGAAATTCTTATTTTATTGTAGTAATCTGCTGTTGCTATTTCTTGATCAAGCCAGGGCTAATTTTCAGGGTGATCCTTTAAAGCATGTTTGTATGAGCATAGATATCTAGAAAATATGTCTAAAATCTGATTTGAGGCATGCTGGCATGTTACCCAGCATATGCAGTTTAGTTAAATTGTGCAAAAAAACTTGGGACCCCAGCTATGTGATAATTATTGTCCAAGCTAAATGCAAAGCATTTCCGAGCCCAGCTACTGCTCTTAACTCAGGCAAACGTAAAAAATTAAAATCATAGCAGTTTGGGGGTGATTTGTCAATAATCACTGCATTTCTGGGTCTGCCTTGGGTTGTACTTTGACTAGGATTACTTCCTGATTTAAGTGTGAATTCCCAGGAATGGTGGCAGGTAAAGAAGAGTAGATACTAAATGCTATTCTATTAATTTTTGGAGAATGTTATTTGCTCTGCAATCCAACTATCTACCAACCTATTGTGAAAAATCAGCTGGGGTAGAGGTGCAGTAAAATAATATGAACTGAAAACCTGCTGTATTCTAGGATTCCATTGGCTTTTTACCTGATCAGGCATGTGGGATTACATGATTGGGTGAGAATATTTTGTGCTGGAACAGAGAATCCGAATGAGTTTTGGAAAAGAGTAAACAAGGGTCCTGATCTTTTAATTTTGGTTGTGTCTGCTAAGTGATTTATACTGTTGTCTTATTTCTGAAATAAATGGAATGAAAAATCTCTTGGCAACATGTTTTCTGTGCAGATGTCTTCAAATACCTTGTGTTAATCTAGGAAGTTCATACATCCCTTCATCTGTTTTTCTGGAAGTGGTGCAGAAGCTGTAAGTTGGATTTATTTTTGCAGCTGCCTTTGTTTTAAAAACTCATGTTTCAACCCTACAGTTGTGTTTAAATGACTTGGGTGACCTGTGTTCTATGCTAAACTGGCCGTGACAAGTGTACAGAAAACTTAGCTTTTCCCAAAGCTCTGGAGAGCATTAGGCAACACTGGAAGAGCAATGTTTTTTCTTCAAATACATAAGACAAATCCATTTACAGGTCCTTATTGTGAGACTAAATAGGCTGTTGACATGACAGAACAGCAGTTTTGTTTTGTTTTTGTATTCTGTTCAGTTAAAATCAAACATTCCTTTGCCAGGTTGTTGCAATATGATTTCAGTGATCTGTAAAGGAGAATTGCTCAACACTTTCTTATTACTGTTTTATTTTAGATGCACATATCCAGCAGTGAATTTGGGAATGAATTTGAAACTGATGTTTGGGAAATTACAGCTTCTCTAGCAATACCTCTTCTTTTAATGGGCAGGTTATTTTCCATTCCCCAAAATATTTGAACATGAATATCCAAAAACCATGAGCAAATTTCAGAATCACATTTGTTGTAGTGAGCTGTGCCAGGAGCTGAGAAGTTCATGGGATTGATAAATGTTATGTGGGGAGAAAAAGGGTGAGGTAGGTTTGGATCAGACTTTCCAGTGCTTCAAAGATGTTGGAAAAAGCCCTGATTGCCTTTCCTTAGTGCAGCTCATTGATGGGAATTGCCTGCTAAGCGGTGTTTGAGTATCCATAATTTCAACTTCCAGTAAACCAATCACTTTGTTTTGCCAAATATTCCATACTGTTGCTCATCTTGCAGAAAAAGGCAGTTTGTTCTCTGTTTTGGAGATCTGATCCATGAATTCTTGCAGGCAGGTGAGTCACCATTTTCTCACAAAATGTTTTATGAGGGTGATGAAGCCCTGGCTCACGGTTCCAAGAGAGGTGGTGGGTGCCACATCCCTGTAATTGTTCAAGGCCAGGTTGGACAGCGCTCTGAGCAGCCTGGGATGGTGGAAGATGTCCCTGTTCCCTGCAGGGGTTTGGACTGGATGAGCCCTCCCTAACTGCCGCCACACTCTGAGTTGAGATTGCTGTGGGGTGTGGGGCTCCAGCCCAGTGCTGCAGAAGCGAATCGATCCACTGATGGGTTGTGTGTTCTTATCTCCTGCTGATAAAAAATTACACGGAGATCTGCAGTGCATGGTAAAGCCTGACCTTTGCCCCTCTCCCCCAGGTAATATTGCAGAGCTCAGTCTGAAGTGATGTTTGGGGTCAAAGCTGTGTGGTCATGGCACAGGTCATGGCATGCAGAGATGGACTTGGGCATAACCTTAACTCTGACATTGAGGATTAAACCTCAGTAGTGGCCTAAGGTCAATTTAGACAGAACTGGGTAAAGAACTGAGGCTCTATTTTAATTATTGTAAATGAATTTAAGGCAGTTTTGCCAGATTTGGGGCATTCAGGATAATTCCAGCTGGGATGGATCAGTAATATTAAGAAGACTCCCAAAACAGCCCTGTGTTTGCAAAAGGTTATAAAGTGGTGCATTTTTACACAGCCTGGGAAAGCAAATGAAGGCTGAACAACAGGGCAGTGATGTAAAAATAACAGTAAATGAAGCATTTGATAGCTGACTGTTAATGATGACACTTTTGCAGCCTGGATTACAGAGCATAGCCTGTATGCTTTAATTGTCCGATGAAAGCTTGAACTTCGTCACGCTGGAATTCCACCTGAAGTCAAACGTCAACCCAGAGCAGCTGGAAATCTCTTTGCACTGCAGGCCCTCAGGATTTGGGGTGAAATTTGTTCCTAGATGACAGACTGAAGTTTGCTAAACTGATAGTTTTACTTTTTTAATGGAAAAAGCCCACTAAACATTTTTACATCCTGCGACTCAGAGCAGTTCAAATACTGTAAATCTCTAATGGACCTAGTCAGAAGGAAAACTTCGTTTCCTGTTTTATAGCATGTGATGAACCACAGAAATCTTTATATAGATTTGCTGTGTCTGTTAATTTCAGTATTTATTCTTTGCGTGTTTCTCTCAGGTTCCCCATTTTTAAACTTTGACCAGGATTGGGAACTGGGGGTTTTTTTATTGTTTAGTTGGGTGTTTTTTTTTTCCAGTGCAGCAAATACTTGTATCTGTGATTATTGATTCAGGATTGATACAGAAATGGATACACTTTCCTACCCAAACTATTGTATGATTCTCTTTTCCACACTTGGCAATCTTTGACCTTGTGCTTACGTGTTGTAAGATTTATTGAGGAAGGACCGTGATGGCAGGTACTGGTTACAGACTCAATTACAGTTGCAACGCTCCCCAAACCGAATGAAAATACAGAATTTCTACATTATCATAGCTTCTGTGTTCTCTACAGGGTCTCAGCAACACTCTTGACTTTGTGGAGGGAAGCTGGAAAATCAGGAATGAATAATTTTTTTTTTTTTTTTTTTTATTTATGGTGTGTGTGCAGAGTCCAAGGTGCTTTAGCCACTCAGTACTTTTCCTCAGAGATTTTATTGGAAAAATACTTCACTTTGAATTTAAACTTTCAGTATTATTTCAAGTAGGAACTGTCTTCCCCGAACCTCTGATTCCAAGATACTAGTGTAAGAAAAGAATGAAATTTTGCCCTTCAGGGTTGCAGGAATCAAGGCTGTATTTTAGAATAAGCCAGTTAATATTTTGTATTGTTTTCATCATTGTTCACATTCAAGGAAGATACTCTACTGCCGATGCTGATTTTTTTTTCTCACTCTTTTCATGTACCATACCTTCTTTACAGGACTGGGTTTTTTGTTGTTTTGGGGTTTTGTTTGTTTGTGCTTTTCTGTTGAGTTATATAACTAATTTGCATGTGTTTCCTTCTTTGGGCCTCTCAATGATATCTTTGCAAAATCTTATCCAGCAATCCAATATTTTCCTGAGGGAGTGCAGGCAGCCTTTCATCTGAGATTGATACTGGTAAGATTGCTCAAAGATAACCCAAGGAAGACTTGGCAACTGCTCCTGTTTGCTCTGGCATTGATCCATACATTGCTTAGGCTTTGTTCCATATTTAGCCACAGCCCTTCGTCTCAGTCTTGCCCAATCCTCTTGCACACCTGTCCTCACCGGAGCACTGTTGGGTCCTCAAACAATGAAAACACTCACAGCTCTTTTTTAAATTGCATTTTGAGTTTCAGGGGTCCTGAACTAGGAGCCAAATGATGTCAAAGGTCCAAAAATCAAATTATGATCTTCAAAATCAGGCATTTCATCTACCCAATAAATAATTTTCAAAGGCTGATTAAGGTAATTTAAAAAGGCTATTTAAGGTAGTGGAAATGTGTTTGTGAGTAAATTATACTGTTGTGACTTCTGCTTTATTTCTTAATTCTCCCATAGAACTTTTGGGAATTGCTTCTTTTGCTCCTGTGGGTCAGGCATTGTACTTTGTGCTGTTAACCTCTAAACATAATTGCACTTTTTCCAAGGCAGGAAAAATGGTTTAATAGCAAATCTTTCCCTTGTTCTGACTGACTCTGTGGGGTTAAAGGTTTTTGAGTAATTCAGCCAATCATTGCACAAGTAGTGCAAAGTCCATTTGTTAGTTACATCATCAGAGACTTTTTCTATTTCTTTTTACCTTGTGAGTTTTCTATTTATTAATCTTGAATTAGTGAAAAAAAGTGTGGTAACTGCTAATACTCAAATTAATTTTGTTATTCCCATAGTCTCCTTTCCAAAAGCTGGCCTTTTATTTCAGGTTCTGATTATGTACTCACTGTAGTATTCACCTGAGACAAAGAACAGGCTTTCTTACTAATTAATGGAAAGATATTGTCTCCTCTCAAGGTGATTCAAAGTACCGGGACCAGCCTCTTTCACTGACTCACCTTCTGCCTGGCACAGCCAAAATCTGATCTAATCTTGGTTTAGCTGCAACAGCAAGTTTTGGATTTGACCAAATGTCTGTAGGTGATTTATTTTACTTTTGGTTTACCTTTCTGTAGTATAATCTTAGTCCTGTATAGGTGGGGAGTGTATGTGGAGTGTGCACATGTCTCAGCCCAACACGAAGTACAAAAAAACCTCTCAAACCAGATAAATTTTGAAGAGAGCAGAGGCCTTAAGCTGGTTTTCAACCCATGTGTTTCTTGGCCTTGTGACAATGAGGATGCTCTAGAGAACAGCAATGAAAACACATTTATGTTTTTATTCACTGCATGTGCACTTGCTACAGTCTAAGTGTTGTTTGTAGTTTATCATAATTTATTGTAGTTTAAGCACATTGGTGGAACACCATGTTAATCCAAAATCCTTTGCAGTTTCAAATTCAAGTAAGCAAATGCTGTATCAAGCATTACACCTTCCACATGAGGAAAACAAACAAAAAAAAAAACCAAACCAACAAAACCCATGATCAGAGGTCTCTGACATGAAGTTATGCGTGTGCAGCTCCACCAGTCCATGATCTGACTTGAGCCCACGCCCAGGCTCAGAAATGCTCAGACTCAGTCAGCAAAGAGCTCCCTCCTCTCCTAACAATTCACCTTCTGCTTGCCCTGCCCACTCTTAACATATTTGAACCATAACCCTAGGAAAAACTAGAAGAAAAATTCAGGCAGCTTCATCCCTATTGGAATTTTATCCCTCAGTCCTTACTCACTTTGTTCTGCCAGAGCGTCCCTTGTGATCCCTGCCCCTCAGCTTGCTGGGAACGCAGCCGTGGCAGGCTCTGAATGGTAGCACCAAGCTTTGTCCTTTATTTGTGCAGGTAGGCATCGTGCCAGAGCTCTCCTGAGGTCTTCAGGGAGCTGGGAGAGAGAGAGAGGACACATCACAGGGCTGCTCAGGGGAGTCGTGCTGGGACAAGGGAATGAGGTTTTGTCTGCTCATTTCCCAGAATCCCACAATAAGCTGAGACCCACAAAGATCTCTCCCCAAGAATCACCATGTGCCTATGAGGGTAAAAGGAGAGCAGCTCTTGCTTTTAGGAATCCAGTCTCTCCTGCATCCTTTTGGGGGTTTATTTTTACTCACTGCACAATGTCTGCGAAGGCTGTAAGCAGAGGCTTGCACTGGTACTCAATGCCATGCTTGGCACAAAGGGACTTCACCAGAGGGGCCACCTTCCAGTAGTTGTGCCGTGGCATGGAGGGGAACAGGCTGTAAACAGGAGACAGGCAAGCTTCACAGGAAATCCTAGCCATTAGTGCTTCCCAGGAGTCACCCAGCTCACAATGAGACGGGTCTGTAGCTGCTCCTAGCTCTTCTTTCCCTCTGCTGTGCTTTTAGCACAAGGAACTGGTAGGAATTTCCTGCTTTCCCCTCTGTTCTTTTCCCCACAGTTTGTCTCCAAATTAAATGATGTTTATAGAAAAAATTGCTTTTCCCTCCCTCCCTTTTTCCAGAAGTAGCACAAAGGAGGAGATGAGCCCATCCTTCATCCTTGCATATCTCACTCTAATAAGTAACAGAAAAAAAAAAAAAAAATTTTGCAGAGGTGGCTTTAAACTCCTGTTTAAAGACTAAAACCAGGTGCTTTAACCAGGACATTTCCATTGATCCTACTACTTGGGGTTAACTCTATTGCTGTCCTTGCATGGATCCTGCCCCTGTTCCCTTTTCTCTTGTCATCCTGTGGATCCAGTGAAAGTTTTGAATGACATGATTCTCTTAAATTCAAGTATTAAAGGCAAACTCATTGGTACCCCACAACTGTTTGTAGAATTCAGAGCAAAAAAATAATAAGGAAGGAAAAAGAGAGAAGGAAAAATATTTTTAAAAAAGGAGGAGGGGAAAGAAAATTCCCTCTTGGGGTGAATACTCACTGATGCTCAATCTGGAAGTTGAGGTGCCCTGTGAACCAGTCATTGAAGAGTGACTGCTCCACGTTGCAGGTTGCCTGGAGCTAAAGGAGGGGAGAGGAAAGCAGAGTCAGAGACAGGTCAGAGTATGTTTAGGAACCAGAGCTCGACCTGGATTTAATTTTGGATTGCCCACGACTGTGCCACTGCTGTACTCCTTTACCTTTTCCATGACTGAATCCATCAGCCTATTAACCTTCAACTCCCAGCCACCAACAGACCTCCCCCTTGATGCAACAGGAGACCTGATTATGGTTAAAATTTGTACCTGTATGGCCACAATTCTTAAGAAGGGAAAAAAATCTTTTACCTGAGTAGACATCCAGTCCAAATTCTTGTCATAGTCGATATCCATTGGGATGTGGTTCATCTGTGAGACCCAGACAAACCAGCTGCTCTCCAGCATCCTGTGCAATGAGATGAGAGAATTCAGTGCTGGGTGAGCAGGTCAGCGAGGAGCCATTGAAATAATGGCAAAGCCAGACTTAAAGACATGACTGAGCACTAGCCTTGCTAAGCCAGCACCTGGAAGGACTTCCAAACCCTGGAAGTTTCATTATTTCCTCATGAAACTCATTATTACATGTTTTGTTATAACACTAACAGGTATTCAACTTGTTTTATCTGTAGCCAAGGCCCAAACGGATTGGAATCAGTGAAATGGTCCAAGAATGGTCCAAGAATGCTGACCATTCAAGTCAGTGCTGCTGGATAATACCTAGGCATTTGCAAGCCCAGGCTAAGCTATTTTGTTTAAATGTTCTCTTTGAGCAGCAGCAGACCCAACACCCAAAGCACTGAATGTTATATGAGGTAAATATTTCTCAATTTGGCCAGCACTCAGTGAAATCTCTTCGTTGCCACAGCTAATGGGGCAACACAAAACTCGCACTGGCAATTGAACTAAAGAATTTATTAATTAAAAAGTAGGCAAAAAATTAGGTGACAAAGGAGAATGTGGAAATGAAAACATAGAGAAAGGCAGGCAGGTACAGATGGAAAGAATGCATAGACAAAAGGCTGAAGAAGCTTCTAAAGACACATCACCTGAATATAAAATAATATGCCAGGAGACTCTTTGTTTCTAATAAAGATCCATAAGTATAAAAGAATCTGATGTAGAAGGTCAGCATCCAGACCAAGTCCTACCAAAACCAGAGACAACAAGAAAAGCATGTCTTTATAAATTACATTTGCTTATTTATTTTTTACAGCTTCATACTATAGGTATAAAAGAACAATTTACTTTCAGCTTTGACAGTTTGCTTATTTTTTTAATGGAATAATCTAGAACAATCAACACAAGCCTGTGATAGTTTCTCACAGCTTGCTGCAGGAGGTGAATCTGGACATTCTTGCCCAGCAAGGACCTGGCTTCATGCTCAGAAGGAAGGCTGAAGGTCCCCATCTGACTACTTTTGGTCACACAAGTAGCAGTACTCACCACCCAGTACTTCTTTGTGTAGGCAATGTAGAATGTGTGGCAGTGGAAGTAGGTGGGGAACAGGAGGGGAGGAAGAGCTGGAAAGAAAAATTCATCACTGGTGACATCATGGACTGAGAGTGACAACATCAGCCTGGGAGGGAAGGGTCCTGAATTCCTGCTCAATCTGGAGAACATTCCAGGTTAGGATGCTAGGATGGTTTAGTGCCTTAAAACATTTGTAGGTCTGTCCATTAATCTGAGAGTTCTTACAAACCTCAGATTTAATCATAGGCTCTTGACTGAGGAACAGCCACAAATGTTTATTTTGAGAAGTGGCTTCCACAGCCCAAAGCTTATCTGGCTCCTTATTCCTTAGTGCAAAGCCGGGCAACAACAGGAATGCATATGAAATCCCTTGTGTATCAGGGATTGTTGAAGAACTCAAATTCAGCCTTCCAAAAGGACATCTCACTTGCACTTAAAAACCCAAGAAACCAAAGCAAACCAAACCAAAAAACCTGAAACCCACAGACTTTGATACTACTGAAAGATATGGCATGGCATCATAACCCAGAGCCTCTGTGGAGAATGTGGGAGATCTGGGATAAGATGGGTCAGGTCTTCAACTCTTCCAAAACTCTAGATGTTATATCTTGGCTTTTTATTGTGTTCTTTGACTCAGGCACCATTGTTTTTCTCAAGTTCTCCAGGTCAAAAGTAGAATCTCCAAGCCCCTTTAATACTTCTCAGGGAATTGCAGGAGGATAGAGATACTCACTGATGAAGAAGTATTTGTGTTGGTGGTTGTAGGGCATGTATTTTTTCTTTTTGATCCCAAGCTGTGAGAAAAAAAAAATCCAAGAAAAAACAAATTAGTGGAGACCAAGCAATTTTCACAGGTAACTTGCTCTTTTCCATTTTTTTTTTTTCCAGAGGGACTCTTCTTGTACACTTCCCACAACTCTCATTCCTTTTTTCATTATTCATTTTGTGAAGAATTAGATATATCAAGGCTGAGTTATGTTAGTGGTCAGAAATATGTATTTTCTCTCATTTTCCCCCTTATTTCTTCTCTGATTCTCTAAACTTAAATAGCAGTTCCACGATGGCATGGAGAAGAATATTTGACTGCTGTAGCTGCTGTGATGGGATCTCAAGACAGGATCTACAGCCAAAGGTTGATCAGCACTCTTAGGTTGTCACTCCTGGCAGTGTCCAAACAGAACAAACTAAGAATATCCTACATGGTCCAACAAATTCTGCCCAACTGGAGTTCCAGGAACAGCCCTGGCTTTTTCAGTCCTGCTGTTCCTGTCACAGCAATCTCTCCTAGAAGACATCAAAGCTACCCCTTTGACTGAGCCTCATACATTAATATTAAAATAATAATTCCAGGCTGATTGTAGCCATGCCTTACAGTGATTGATGTTTACAAGTTACTTAATGATCATTAATTACTGCGTTCTTCTAGGTCATTAGGTTTCTCCAACCATTAATGTGCTTTTCCACCTTATATACAATGCCCTTACATCATGTCTAATTTATTTACGTCAATGTATCAGCTGTTTAAGACATTCTTACAAGGCCTTAGTGTGGACTGTGGAGAAATAAACCTCTTTACAGAAGCTGCCATCACACCTTAGTTTTAGACTTCCCACACCCACTCACTGACCTCCACAGAGAATTTCTTCCCCAAAGTGAAGAGGAAAGGGTGCATATCAATGTCAGGGTCCTTGTGGAAGCAGTTGGGTTTGGCATGGTGCTGGGAGTGCAGGAGAGTCCACCACTTGGCCGAGGCCCCCTGTTCAAGGGAAGAACAAAGCATGAAAAGCACTTTCAGAGCCAGAATTCCCTTTACCTCCTGCCCCTAATCCCTCCATCAGTGTTGCACATGCTCCAGAGAGTCTCCAGAACACACATTTCTACAGGAAAACCCTCAGAACTTTTCCAGGGACTCACAATCAAATGGCACATCACAAACTTGTGTAGCAAGTGGTTCCACTTGGTTTTCCTGAATACTGAGAGGTGTCCTAAATCATGCTGTAACCAGGAAGCCTGGACCTGGAGTAGAAGAAAGAAAACTTTAGGAGGGGAGAAAAAGAGGAATTGAGACAGGGATGGTGCCACACTCATCCTTTGCTTTGAAATATTAAGATTTATTTTCCAGACACTGCTCCCAAGTCACCAGCAGAAAGGGACTGTGGAATCCTGACAGTCCCAAGGCTTCCCCCAGAATATATCTTGCTGAAAGAATCCCAAACTAAGTTTAGTGTGAGCTCCCCACATGCAAAATTTCTTCTTGGTATCCAGATAGTGGCTGTGTTTTTATGACAAAGTGAAACTGTGCCAAGTGAGGAAGCAAAGGACAAGAAACTGCTCACGTGTGTGCGCGTAGGTTGGTGCAAGTCCACACCATGGCATTCATTGCTCACCTGGGAAATGGTCAGCAGCAGCAGGGAGAAAACGAAGGGCAGTAAGGATGTCCCAAAGTAGAAGAGGATGAGCCAAGCAGCTGTATCCAAGAGCAGGATGTGAGCCAGGAGCAGGAAGAAGAAGAGTTGGTTTGGCTCTAGGAGTCCCATTCTTTCGACTGTAGCGCGCAATTCCCGGAAATCTTTCACCAGCATTTCCTGGGGGAAGCATCAGGGTTACAATTCTCTGGTTTTAGAGAGCATCACTGCAGCCTCATAACCTGAAAACCACTTTAATGAGGGGGAGAAAGAACAAAGGATCTGGCTAAAAGGGCAAGAGCTGGGTTTAATAAACATTATCATAGTTCTCCTACAGCTTTTTGTTGAGGAGCCAGGAGCAGCTATCACAATGTCTGCATCCCAATCCCTAAAACAAATCCTCCTCAGTGCTTCTTCCGTCAAGTCCTTGGCAGGCAGCAGAGGGCTCAGCTGGAAGTTGTGTTTAGTGAAAGATGCACTTTGTGTGCATGAACTTCGCATGCCACCTTGTGGTAGGTCTTTGCATGAAATTATTCCTTCTATTGTCTTCACTTTTCCCTTCCCAGGATTAACAGGGGAGGGTTAAACACACCTGCAGCTGAAGGAGAATATTTATTCTCCAAGATTATTCCTTTTCCTTTTGGTTAGCTCTCCCTCAAAAAAGGGAAAAAAGAGGTGATAACTCTGCTATTTAGGGAGAGAGGCTGTAGAAAAATTAATCTTCAGGAACTTCATTCTCAACCACAGAATGTGGATTTAGACTCATATTTACACATTGTTTTTAAGTAGTAGCCAAAAAAAAATGTGAGCAACCTGGTTCCTATTGCTCCAGGAGCTATGCTGATAGAGAAGAACAAGGTGTAATCTCAGAATATTTTCCTTTAGTCTCCTTTGATCTGTTTTGTAAGGACAGACTTACATTTTTAGTGGGCTCAATGCTGGGTTGGTCTGGTGCCAGCTCCCCAATCTGCAGTGGCTTCAAGTACTTGCTCACCAGCACCTTGTCAACGTGGAATGCCACAAAGGCATCCTGCAAAGGCACAGCAACAAAGGAAAAAAAATCCAGAATTTGTTAAAAAAAAAAAAAAAAATTGCCTTTTGAATCACTTCATTTCTGGAAGTGTCCAAGGCCAGCTTGAAGTAACTTGGTCTGGTGAAAGGCATCCTTTCTTTTTTATCCTTTGTGAGAGAACACCACAACAAAAATCAGCACCAAGAGGACTCCACAGTTTCAGTGTGCAGTGTCACCCTTTCTAAAATGTTGGCATTAATTATACTCATTTTTTTTCATTCTTCAGGTTCCTCTGCTCATTGAGAGCCTTCTGTGCTTCTCATCCTCTCCTGAGCTGCCACCTTTCTTGGGTTTCTGCTTTTGGTTAAAATCTCCCAGGTCAACTAAGATAATGTCTTAATTTTTCATAACCTACATCCAAAAGATTAAGCAATGGACCTAATGCAAGATGGACAGACATGAAAGTGGCTCAGGCCCTGCAGGGCTTAATGATTTGGACATGGAACCAACTACCTACCAAACTGGCTCAGATCCCAGAAACAAAATATCTTGTTCATCCATTGTCTGGGATTTTCCAGCAATGTAAAATGGAAGAAATCTGGCACTAGTAACTCAAGAAATAAGTGATGAAATTACAGAATGCAAAGTTCAACTAATACACAACTTGAAATTTAAACCTTATGTACTGAAAATTATTTTGATTTCTTGAGCCTCAAATATCCCTTATATATGGAAAAAAATGCTGCAACTCACAGCAACTGCACAAGCAAGAGCAGAAGATAAGAGGAATCCTGAAGACTTAAGGATCGCAGAATGGTTTGGGTTGGAAGGGACCTTTAAAGCTCCTCTAATCCATCCCCTCCCCCCTGCAATGAGCAGGGACATCTTCAGCTACATCAGATTGCTCCATCCCACCTGGACTTGGAGGTGTCTGGGGATGGGAAATCTCTGGGTGACCCATGCCAATGTTTCACCACCCTCATCAACAAAACCTTCTTCCTTATATCCAATCTAAATTGATGCTCTTTTAGTTTAAAGCTATTCTCCTTTGTCCCGTCCCTCCGGGCCCTTGTCCAAAGTCCCTCTCTGGTTCTCTTGGAGACCTTAAGGTAGTGGAAAGGGCTCTGAGCTCTTCCTGGAGCCTTCTCGTCCCCAGGCTGAACACTCCCTAGCAGAGGTGCTCCAGTCCTCTGAGCATCTCCATGTGCTCCTCTGCTCTCGCTCCAGCTGTTGCTCTGATTTAGCTGGAGCAAAAACGCTCAGATCCCGTTCCCGTGGGCTGCATCTCCTCATTTGCCCTTTCCCATGGCATGGGGATGGCGAGGCTCGCACGGAGCGGTCACACTTCGCTCTCCCGACTCTGTCCCATACCTCGATTCCCACTCCCAAGCTCCCTCCGCACGACTTTCCCCGGCCGCATCCCGGTCTCCCCATCCCCGCTCCGCTCACCGTGGCGTCCTGCCCGGCGTGGCTGACGAGGAGCCGGGCCCCTCCCGGGTGCCTCCGGTAGAAGTGGCTGATGTCGTACACCTTCCTGTGGATCACCAGCCAGCGCTCCTGCGGTGCCGGCCCCCGCCCGTTCCGCTGCCCGATCTCCTCCCAGGTGAAGCGCCGCATCCCCGCTGCGGGGGCTCTGTCCCTGTCCCCATCCCTGTCCCCATCCCGCGGCGATGCCATCCTGCCTCCTGCCCTCCTCCCGCCGTGCCTGCAGCCCCGCATCCCGCTCCGCCGTGGCTTTTAAGGGAGGGAGCCGCCCCAGCGCCACTCCCCGCCTCCTCCACCCGCTCCAGCTCCTCCAGGTTGGGTCTGCCTCCCAAAATTGCCCCTTTCCCACCCTGGTGCTGCATTCCTAAAGTCCTCAGGTAGTACCCTCAGGTAGGGGGTACCTGACTGCTTAGGCGGGGTCCTCAGCAAGTTAATTCCATTCCCAGGACGGGCTCAGACAGGGAAAACTTCCCTTAAAATACTCCGCTGATTAACCAGAAAAAATATCACTCTGTAGCTTTGCTTTTGATGTTGCAGTCCACAAACCCTTCGGATGAAACATGAATTAGGCATATTCTTATGTCCTACTAAAAAAACCCAGAAACCAAACCACCCCAATCTCCAGAAAACTCAGTATAATAGTTAGCACCTGATGAAACCCTGTATTTCAGTCCAGTTTGCCAACATTCACAGTGAGCCGGGAGATCCCACAGAGCCCGTGGCAGGAATAATCCTCGAAGCTCTGCCCTGGATGCTTCTGTTACCTTGGATAAACCTGGGATGGCACACATGGAATGTTGTACCAGGTTCTGATAGCAGGTTGTGAAACTGCTGTTTCTTCCCCTCCCACTGCCCCCTTTTTGTTGGTAAAATTATTAATTAGATTTGTGGACTCCAGGAAATGAGCATTAATTGCAGAACAACACTTGGTGCCATTTTTCCTTTCCCTCTAAACAGTCACAACATCTACATAATTTCCTCTTGTCAAAACAGACCCAATCTTGAAAATTAAAACTGTGATTGACTGAATGATTTCTTTATCCTGTAGAAAACCACCTGTTAAAACCCACAACAGCAACAACCCAGATGGAGGAGCCTGTCCAAAATTAGGACAGGTTTTTCAAAATACATTAATTAATTTATCTGAGATACCATCTTTTGATGATTAATTAATTTGAACTGATTTCTTTACATTTATAATATTTCTCATGCATCTATTTGCCCTTTTATTTTTTCCCCTCAGTGCTTGTTTGCTCTTGAGTCTACTTGTGCTGGTAAAGCTCACACTTGATAATGATCCTGCAGTCTAGATTTCCAAAAGAAATGCTGATGCAAAAGAAGAAATCTCATCTCGTTATCTCAAACTGTTTACACAATACTTCTGGCTCTTCTCCTTTACAGGAAGGTGTGAAAATCCTAAAGCCGGTTTCTCAGCCCAGCTCCCAGAGACAACCAGTGCAATAAGGTGCCTTAAAAAGAAGTTTAATAGTTGTTATCACCAACCTGTTTCTTTGCTTGTCCCCTGTCACAGTAGGCACCATTTCCTCCTGATTCCTGGGCTTTGTCATTCCTTTAGGCTCACATTTGGTGCTTTTTACAGAATGTGTTTTTATAACATATGAGATAAACCACACTTCCAGCACACCAGCACATACCTTCAGGAGTGCAGCACAACTCCTTCCTTTTAGCTTCTCCTCTTACACTGAATACTCAATACTGAATATTCAGCAGAAAAGAAGGAAGAATCCACCCCCTTCTTGTCCCGTGCCCCTTAGCTACTTTATGGAATTCTTAAGGTGGGAAAAGACCTCCAAGATCATGGAGTCCAACCTTCAAGATCATCAGCCCAAGCTTTCTCTGATCCTGAAATCCTGCACAAGGTTAAATAGCTCCCACTGGGTCAATAAGTCAAGCAGGCAAAAGCTCCCTCCCCAAAGGGTTTTTAGTGTATGGAGCACAAAAAATAACCCCAAACATGGCAATTTCTGTGCACAATTCCAGTACCTAAAGAGCCTCCAAGAGAGCTGGAGAGGGACTTTTTACAGTGGCTTGGAGTGACAGGACAAGGGGGAATGGCTTCAAAGGGACAGAAGGCAGGGTTAGATGGGATGGATTTTGGGAAAAAATTCTTCCCTGTGAGGGTGGGGAGGTCCTGGCACAAGGTGCCCAGAGAAGCTGTGGCTGCCCCATGCCTGGAAGTGTTCCAGGCCAGGTTGGACAAGGCTTGAGCCTGGGGATGTCAGGAGACAAGCACAAGCTTAGCTGGAGTTTTAGATTTTTTTAAAAACTGTCCTCAAGCACCCAAAATGGTAGCAAGGTTTTAAGACCTTGCATGGATTTATGTCAAGCACTTGGATAACTGAAACTTTCATTACCTCAGGATGAGCCAGGTAACCTGCTGAGAGAAAGAGCTGCCTGTCGAATGCAGGACACTCATGACATTATCACTGTCAGACGCTGCTGTGATAGGTCCATTGTAGCAGCAGGTCCTTCCAAGGGGGACAATCCATTTGGGAACAAACCCTTCATTAATCTGCACCACAGCCCTTACATCACCAAGGTTCCAGCTCCTCAGTTTTCCACCCACATTAAGCAGCACTGATTGGTTTTGCAACCTGTCTTTTCACAATCAAGACATTAACTGCTAAAAAGATAAGAATCAAATTATGACTGGATAGCTACCTGATAAGCATTGTTCCTTCACACATCCCACATCTTTATGCTCCTGTATTGTAACTTCAGGTGAACCCGGTGGGAAGAGATGATGATGTCTGACTCCAGTTCAGAAGGCTGAATGATTTCTTTATTATAACTATACTATAATGCATTAATATACTATTTAAAGGAGATACTAAAATACATACCTACTTTTTCTAACTACCATATCTAACTAACTCACAACTCTTGACCCTCTCTGGAGAGTCCAGACCCAGGTGGCTTGGATTGGCCATCAGGCTCCAACAATCCTCACCTGAATCCAGTCAAGCAGTCACCCCAGGTAAACAATTCTCCAAACACACTCCACATGGGAAAACAAGGAGCAGAATAGAAATTGTTTTCTCTTTCTTTCCTCTGTGCTCCTCTATGAAAAATCCTGAAAGAAAGAACAAAGTGCCTGCCACACTCCTGTAATCCAGTCTTCCTTTCCTTGGATTGTACCAAAGCTGCATGATGGTCCTTTCTGGAACTTTTGTCTTAATACATATGTCATCAAGCCTGGAAAAAAAAAAAAAAGAAAAAGAAAAAGAAAAATATTTGGGGCAAAGCTAAATTGACTTTTTTTTCAGATTAAAATCTGTTTTTTTTCCAAACTGAGCTGTTGCACTTCCTAAGTGATGAATATATTTGCTGACTGTCAAAGGAATTCCATTAGTTCCCTTTCTGCATGTTATGAACGTGGTAGATTCTGGAGAGAAACATTGATTAGATGACTGACACCAAAGGCATGAGGAGGTCAAGCACCCTCATAAATGAACAAACAGGAATCTCCTCTCTCTTAGAGGCAGGAGAAAATAGAACAGAATGGAAACAATGGAATATGTCAGTTGAGTTGATTGCAAGGGACTATAATTTAATCACTTAGATCATTTAGCTCACTACAAATATCGTGCCTGACCACTTCATGGCTGACCAAAAGTTAAAGTCTCTACCATTGCTTAAATGCTTCTTAAACACTTCCAGGTTTAGAGCATCACTCACCTCTTGAGGAAAAAGGAAAAAAAAATTAAAGGAGCACTAATTAAGCTGAGTAACTTAGAGCAAAACATAAATAAAAATATAAATAAATTATTAAACATAAACAAATAAACCACTTAGTCATAAAAATGTAATTTATAGAAGAATGCAAATTGTATCACCCCTGTTCCTTCTTTTTCTTTTCTTATTCTTTCATGTGGTGCAACTCCTTAGAGGAATGTCCTCTATTCATTCCTCATTATTCCTAGCAGGATGGGAGCAAGTCCTTGGAGTTTGCAGCACACTGGAAGGTACACGATGGCAGACACTTTTGAGGGTCCTGATATCCTGCTGCTGAGGACAGGTAGAGCAAATAATGCTGTTTTGGTGACAGTTTAGCCACAGGGGCGCAGGGCAGGGCTTTCCTCCTGCCAGAGTGGGGTGATTAAAGAAGGGTTCTAGGGAGCATGGTGAACTGGAGTGGGCAACCCGGAGTGTGGCACGGCAGTCCGCGCTGGCAGGGCTGGTTTCCTCCTGCTGGAGGGGTTTTTAGTTTGTTGTGTTTCTGTTGGTTGGCTGGTTTTGGGGTTTTTTGCTAGTAATGGTTTTTACACGATCAAAAGGTGCAGTTAGTGAAAGCATACGCAGCGAAAGAGAACCCTCCAAAAGGGATGTGTCTGTCCGCACCTCTCCTGTGCTTATCAGTGGTTGAGCTTATCAGTGGTTTCCGGGGGTGTTGCAGAAGAACCCTGCCTGCGGTGTGAACAGGTGAGTGATCTCCTTTTGTTGGTGGCCAGTTTAGGGAGGAAGTTGAAAGTGAAAGGGAAATAGATTGGTGGGGTTCAGCCCATCCATCCTTAAGGGAGGCCCACCAGGAATCAGAGGACTCCCATGTTTCCCAGTCTCAGGCAATAGAGGGGCACCTGGTAGATGAAGTGGAGTGGAAATGGGTCCCTGTTCGACAAGGTAATAATAAAAATTCCTCCTGACCCCCATCCCCTAGCCAGGTGCCACTTCAGAATAGGTATGAGCCCCTGGATCTAGAAGGTCAGCCAGAGGACATAGAAGAAAATTATCTGCCCAGTGAGCCTCTCAATTACACTTCACCTGTCAGACAGACACTGCCTCTGGCATTAAAAAGAAGGGTAGTCCTTGTGGGTGACTCCCTTCTGAGGGGAACAGAGGGCCCCACGACCCATTGACCAGAGCCACGCCACAGAGAGGTCTGCTGCCTCCCTGGGGCCCGGGTATGCGATATCACTGAGAGACTCCCTGGTCTGATTCAGCCCTCTGATTATTACCCACTGCTGATACTCCAGGCTGGCAGTGGTGGGACTGAAAAGAGGAGCATCAGGGTAATTAAAAGGGACTTCAGGATAATAAAAAATGATTTTACAAATATATTAATGGCAAAAGGAAGGTAAAGACCAACCTTTGTTCTCTGGCAGAGGTGCTTAAGGCTTTCTTTGCCTCAGTATGTAGTGGGAAGACAGCTTGTCCTCAGGACAACTGTCCTCCTGGGTTGGTAGATAGTGTCAGGGAGCAGGATGAGCCCCCTGTTATCCAGGAGGAGGCAGTCAGAGAACTGCTGAGCTGCAGTTCTCATAATCCATGGGACCAGATGGGACCCACCCCTTGGTGATGAAGGAGCTGGCAGATGAGCTTCCCAAGCTGCTCTCCATCATTTACCAGCAGTCCTGGCTCACTGGTGAGGTTCTGGATGACTGGAAGCTGGCCAGTGTGGCACCCATTCACAAACAGGGTGGGAAGGAGGATCCTGGTAATTATAGGCCACTCAGTCTGACCTCTGTACCCAGTAAGGTTATGGAAGAGTTTATACTGAATGTCATCACACAGCACTTACAGGATGGCCAGGGTGTCAGACCCAACCAGCAGGGGTTTAGGAGGGCTAGGTCATGTTTAACCAACCTGATGTCCTTTTATAACCAAGTGACCTGCCTGGTGGATGCAGGAAAGGCTGTGGATGTTGTGTACCTGGACTTCAGCAAGGCCTTTGGCACTGTCTCCCACAGCACACTCCTGGAAAAGCTGCAGCCCACGGCTTGGACAGGAGCACTCAGTGCTGGGTTCAGAACTGGCTGGGCCCAGAGACTGCTGGTGAAGGGTTCTGCATCCAGCTGGGGACAGGCACCAGTGGTGTCCCTCAGGGGTCTGTGCTGGAACCGGTTCTATTTAATATTTTTATTGATGATGTGGATGAGGGCATGGAGTCTTTCATTAGTAAATTTGCAGACAATACTAAGCTTTGATCATGTGTCGATCTGTTGGAAGGTAGGAGGGCTCTGCAGAGAGACTTGGAACAGTTGGATGGATGGGCAGAGTCCAATAGAATGAAGTTTAATAAATCCAAGTGCCAAGTCCTGCATTTTGGCCGCAATAACCCCCTGAAATGTTATAGCCTGGGGATGGTGTGGCTGGACAGTGCCCAGGCAGAAAGGGGCCTGGGGGTGCTGGTGACAGCCGGCTGAACACGAGCCAGCAGTGTGCCCTGGTGGCCAAGAAGGCCAATGGCTCCTGGCCTGTATCAGGAATGGTGTGGCCAGCAGGAGCAGGGAGGTCATTCTCCCCCTGTATTCAGCACTGGTGAGGCCACACCTCGAGTGCTGTGTCCAGTCTGGGACCTCACTTTGGGAAGGGCGATGAGACACTTGAGCACATCCAGAGAAGGCACGGAGGCTGGAGAGGGGCTTGGAACATTGTGAGGAATGACTGAGGGAGCTGGGGGTGCTTAGCCTGGAGAAAAGGAGACTCAGAGGTGACCTTATCACTCTCTACAACTTCCTAGAAGGTGGTTGTAGTCAGGTGAGGGTCAGTCTCTTTCTCAGGCAGCAGCTGACAGAACGAGAGGACACAATCTTAAGCTGCATTAAGGGAAATATAGGTTGGATATTAGGAAAAGGTTTTTCACAGAAGGAGTGATAAAGTTCTGGAACGGTCTGCCTGGGGAGGTGGTGGAGTCACCATCCCTGGATGTGTTTAAAAAAAGACTGGATATGGCACTTGATGCCATGGTTATTTGAGGTGTTAGGGTATGGGTTGGATTCAATGATCTCGATGCAGGTCCCTTAACAGCTTGAAGAAATCTGGAAACAAGGAAGCCACCTCCTACCAACTTTCCCTCTCTTTTAACCTCTGACACTCTAAAGAAAACCCTTCATTATTCATATTTTCTTCATCCCAATTGGCTTTTTCAAGCACCAGATTACCATACGTCTACCCAAAACAAATCATAAATTTCCAGTCACAAATTCAGGGCTGATGAGGTACCAAATACATGGCTCTGCATGTCTGAACAAGGCAGGCAAGGATGTCAACACAGAGACGCTTCCATGGGAACTCAAAACATATTTGAGAGTTGTTTGAGCCAAGCTATGACACAAAAATAGGGAAGAGAAGAACCTGAACAAAAGCTACAAAGAATATGGCTGGGGAATGTTGACATGGGATAACTTCTAGTGCTGTTAGTACGATAAATGGGAAATAAGCTGAAGAAAATGCTGGGTACAGGAGTAATGGAGGTGGCACACACTGAGGTTGCTGCATAATTCAAGGAATTTTGTAATCTCTGGGGAAGTGATTTCTCTCATCAGCCTTGTTTCTCACACCTCAGACTTCACCATGACAGCAATTACCTACAAGAGAGGCCAGAAAGGGGAGACAGAATGAAGAAGGATAGATGAGCTCCACATAAAAATTACACATAAAACCAGTTGTATGATCACTCCGACAGGAGACACTACTCTCTTGTTAGAGCAAGAATTAATAAATTAGCAACTGTAAGCTTTATCAATCCATATGACTTTCCCTCATGTTCTCCTGATTAATGTAGAGATTATTTGTCCTACCAGTCCTACCAACAGCAGATAATCAGTGAAAGTATTTCACAACTGCACTATTTTAGAGTATTTCAAACTTGGTCCTGCAAAGTGAAAACAGAGTTAGGATTATGCCCAGTTCTATACATTATTTCAGAGATGTCCAAGTCTACTAGTCCCTCTCTTCCTCCTTCTTCTCCTGCAAACACAGACACTTTATTTTAGAATAAGGGTCAGAGGAAGCCAGAAATCCCTCAGAAATCCTTGACTCTTCCAAATAATTTTATATGACAGTATTGCTAAGATGACCTCTTACTCTCCAGTGTACCTGGAATATTCTGAGCTGATTTCCACTTCACATTGCCAATCTGTGGGGGAGAGAGGCATTAATGTTGCATAATTCCTAGTTTCTTAGTCCTGTATATCAGAACCATAATTACTTCCTTTCCTAATCTCCAGAGGGTGACATACTGATGAACAGAGTGGAAAAGGCCAAAGGAACAGCCTAGCAACTCTAAATACGTTAGAATTATGAAGGAAAAGGAACAAAATCAATCTCAAATTATAAAGTAGGAAAGGAAAGGAAAGGAAAGGAAAGGAAAGGAAAGGAAAGGAAAGGAAAGGAAAGGAAAGGAAAGGAAAGGAAAGGAAAGGAAAGGAAAGGAAAGGAAAGGAAAGGAAAGGAAAGGAAAGGAAAGGAAAGGAAAGGAAAGGAAAGGAAAGGAAAGGAAAGGAAAGGAAAGGAAAGGAAAGGAAAGGAAAGGAAAGGAAAGGAAAGGAAAGGAAAGGAAAGGAAAGGAAAGGAAAGGAAAGGAAAGGAAAGGAAAGGAAAGGAAAGGAAAGGAAAGGAAAGGAAAGGAAAGGAAAGGAAAGGAAAGGAAAGGAAAGGAAAGGAAAGGAAAGGAAAGGAAAGGAAAGGAAAGGAAAGGAAAGGAAAGGAAAGGAAAGGAAAGGAAAGGAAAGGAAAGGAAAGGAAAGGAAAGGAAAGGAAAGGAAAGGAACCCATCCACAGTTAGCTGGTATAGAAGGCAAAACATGGCTCTCACTCATGGTGGAAAGTCAGCAGAGAGATTTCATAAGGGTGGTGATTATGTTGCCATCACACTACTGGTAAAGATGGGAAAATGCAGAAAAAAGCTGGAACTGTTTTGGTTGGAAAAGACCTTTTACAGTTATGCTCTTAAAGCAAATCTGGAGAGAAACTTGTGACAGTGTCACAATAAAAGCACATTTTCTCCTGGAAAGGAAGGCAGAGAGATTTCCTCCTTATGTTTGTGTCGCTGCATTCCCTCCTTTTCTTATAAAAGAGGTTTTCAAGAGCTGAGAAAGCACAAGGAGATGAAGAAGAGCAAGGAGCCAGCAAGGATTTGCTGCACATTACAAGGTGTGTCCACATCCTACACAGACTCACTGATCCCGTTGGTAGGAAGCTTTGTCTGTTTTAGTGTTTGGGGAAAACTCCAAACTCATTCCAGCTCCTGAGTGAAGAACCACCAAGCCTTCCCACCTGGGGTGTGTCAGCAGGTACAGGCAAGCCCCACCAGCCATCAGGGTGAAAACACATTGCACAACCCTCCAAATTACCTTCCTCAGAAGCTTCTTCTGGAACATTTGGACACAACTTGTGTGTCTTTCACTGCACCTCCTGAGAAGCACTTCCTTTGCAGTTCTTTGCACTAACAGGGTCATACTAAACCCAGCTGGAAATCACATTATTCTGCAATACTTAAACACAAATATAAATTGCAGTGACTTTTTGTTTGGAAAAAAAATACTGCAAATATCACCTGAAAATGTGATTGGCCCTTTCATACTTGTTTCTTTCTTTTTCCTCCCTTTGTTGTTTGCAGGAAATCTTCCATGCCAGGCTGGAGCAAGCTGTTCAAGTAGATGCAGTCTTCTGTCCATGGAACTGGATGGACTTTTAGGTCCCTTTCAACCCAAACCATTCCATGATTCCATGAAGACTATAATGTCCTTTAACAATCTCACCCCCTTTTATCAACTGCATGTTTAAGGATTATGCTGTGTGGTGGCACAGGTACAGAAAATGCTTCATGTCACCTGTGTCTCCAAACAGGATGATGTGAGCGCCAGAATATTTAAAATACAGTAAATTAATTTAATCACTTAGCTTTAGCTGTCTTAAAATGCATAATGTAAATGATTTATGTGTTCTTGCTCTATTATCATGTAAGGAAATGGACAGCATAAATTAGATCCAGAGATAATTATCTCTCTCCATTGACAAGAAAGCCCAGGCAGCAGCTTAGACAAGATGCTTGACTCCATAAAGATGGACAAGATGAATCTGATTTGAGGAGTCCTTCAGTGTTATTGTTGACAAGGTTATTTTTAAAAATGTCATTGCTGCAGGCAGCACAAGTTTTAGATTTAAAGAAAACTGGAGTACTTGAGTTCTAATCAGCATTTCTTTGCATTCCTTCCATATGTTATGGACAGTGACCAGGTTAGCTCATCTTCTCTTTCATAAGTGAAATAATGGAGTTCTTTAAGGAACTGTGCTTTCAGAAAAAGTCTGAAGAAGCAGTTAAAGTAGAAAATCAAAGAATTAAAATACCCCTTTGCAGAATTGTACTCTTACAATTAGCTTTTACAACTTCCTCACCTTTCAGAATGAGTCTAAATTATTCCCCTTTATTCTCCCCAGGGGAGACAGAACATTAAAACCCCAGTCAAGTTACTCAGCCAGTCTCAAGCAAGAACTGGTGTTTTCCACACTTAAAATTGTCTTACAAAATCTCAGACACCCACTCACTCCACGAGGACAATCTTGTCACTTTTATTGGAGGGAAACGAGGGGGAGTGGAGCCAAGGAATATAATTCATCCTGTCACTCAGGAGCCATTATCGAGATAAAAAGGGAGGAGCTGTATTTTGTAGCTGGACTAGTTCCTTGCTCAACCTGTGCCCAGCACCACCTGGTTTACCTAACTGCCTTGATTCACCTGGAGTGGCTGGATCCATATTTCATCACAACCCATCCTTTCTTTTGGCATCTTCCTCCTCCTGCATCCCTGTAAAGGGCAAAGAAGCAGAAATGGAAAGTTAATGCTACTTAAACCTCACTATTCTTGTTTGTCAAACAGAATTTATCTAGAACAACCTATAAAGTGTCTAGTTTATCTATATTTTGGCTTGCAGTTGCATTTGGAAACATAAATTTGCATAGGTGACACAGGCACAGGACACACTAACTTCACATCCCCGGGTGCACAAGTGCAGCTCACTCTGGAAACCACAGGGATTTAGTAACTGCAACTTCGGTGTTGTAAAATAAATGCTGCAACTCAGACAATCAAAACCTGTGCCTTTGCATATGTGTAATAACAATATCTGTTGGAAACTTCTTGCCCATCGATTAGGAACCCTAAAAATAATTAAATATTCCTTTCACAGTAGTGTCCAACATATAAAGAGCAGATAATACAATTCAATCAATCAATAGAAGGGGTGTTAAGCACACAGATAAGTGAGTGTTGTATTGCAGTGCCTCCTTTAGAAAAGTTTTACATCATAAACATCCTCATACAGGGCAAATGTGTCATTGCTCCTGTTCAGGGACAAAACCAGCAGTTCAGCTCAAAGTTTCCTTGTTTCCTTTATTCATCTTGCCTATAGTAAAAATGTCTCATTTTTTATTCAGAACCTTTAATTATCTTCTAAAAAAAAAAACATTTAAAGAGTCTATACAGTTAAAATTGTTAAGGAACGTGCATTGAGGAAAAGATTGACTGGTCTCAAACATTCAATAGAAGAAAAACAGTAATAAAGTATAACAAATATTTAAATATTTCCTTGCACAATCCCTGCACAGCTTCCATGGATCAGCAATGGTTTATCATTATCCTTTTCCACTGTCATTAGAGAAGTTATCTCAAGAATCTAATTATTATAGATAATCAATTGCTCAAAGTCTAAAAACCTGCCATCGCTAATGATATCAATGCTGACCAGACTATTTAATGTTCCCTTGGTTGTTTTTTTTTTTAGAGTATTATTTTATGCTCTTCAATCAAAACTAACATGTATTATTGAATGAAATATTGGTAAAAATACAGTTTAACTACTCCCAGCTGTTTTTTTCTTAAGCTTTTTCTGATTATGAGTCAGTAAACAAAGAATAAATGTTCATAGGAGTTATCAGAGTATGCATCATTTAAAAGTACCTAAGCAAAACAGAAGGCTAAAAGTTTTAGGGGGGAAAGGTATCTTTAAAATATAATGAAATGTTAAAACTGAAGCAGATAAAGCAGCTTCTGAGGGAAGCAAAGACTCAGAAAGTAACTGGGGAAATTATAATAACAATGGAGAATAAAAATTATAATATGAGAATAAAAACCAGGCAAACTGTAGATTTAAGGTGAATTTTCATGTGCAATCTTTCTCCTCCCAGTTCTACATCCTTGAACTGAGGGATCCTAACTGAGACAAGTCCATTAAGGGAGTAGATCTTTATTTGGATTTATGGATTACCGGTCCATAGCTTAACTGGCTGGAATGCTTTGTTCTTCTAGTACGAGATGTTCTTTAGGTGTTCCATGAGCCACTTGGAGGGTTAACCTTGGAAGGAAATTGCATTATAAATCCTTTGCTCCAGCCCAGCAAGATGCATATTAGTGGATATTGTGCCAGTATTGCAATTGACTTCCCTTAATTGCTCCTAATCCTTGATGAGACAAGCAGAGGCCTTGGGCTGTGCCTGCGGGATACTGCTCAAGTACTAATTGGATAATCTTAGCCCTGAGCAGCTAAACCCATAACCTTTGTTTATGTCCTGATTGCTCACAGGTTGCAAACCTGAGGAGGCACCAAAGCACTCCACACACTCCAAGTGCTGTCCTTTGGGCATGGAGCAGAAAGCTTGAGTGCAGCTGGGATCATCCCAGGGTCACTGGGATCTGGAAATACAGCCTTTACCATAGTGGGATCTCCCATGTCCTGGGACAATAGTAAGGTAATTAATTAAAGGACAACAGGCTCAGTAATTAATTTGCACCTTTAGGGATTATATCAGGGACACAATGAAATTAAATTTCCCATTGGAAAAGGTATGAAAGGGTTTTGGGAGCTGCCGAGGGAAGCAAAGGAATGAGTTTAACCATGCAAGGCTGAGTCAGGCCCAGCCACTGCTCTCACTGGTCTCTCACAGGATATTACAGGAAACAAGCAATGGAAACACCACATCCCCTTCTATTTTTTATAACATGGATTGAAAGAAAAGGCTTTTTGAGAGGCCATGCAGCTATTCCTATTAGCTCCTTTTTCCTATTATTCCTATAGCTCCTTTCCTTGGAGAAGAGGTTTTGGAGGAGAAGGGGACTCAAGGACTCTGACCTGTCATCCAAACTCTGAGGCTCTCCCCCAAAAAATTGATAGCAAACACTTGCTGTGGTAGAAAATCACCTCAAAGGTGACATTTGTCCTCCTGGACACTGGCAAAGCCCTCACAGCACCCAAAGCTGTGCCCAAAGAGCAGTGCTGAGGAGCACAGCACGGGGAAAAGCAGCGCTGAATGTGAGGCCATGGCTGAGCCTGCTCATCGTGGCTGCAGGCAGACAAAGCCTCTCCTTTATGAATAAACCCTCATGATTTGGTGGGAAAACAAGGGAGCCAAATTTTCACACTGGGCAGTGATTCTTCGTGTTCAGGAGATGGAATGTTTTCTCTAAAATATACAGGTTTGAGGTGAAATTTGTGAATTTTGAGTCCTGTGTAATCCTAGCTTCTAAATCCACCATTATTTCAAAATAACCCACCAAAAATATATTAGAGTTTTCATCTTGATTTTTCCTCTCTTTCATGAGCTACTTAAAAGTTGGAATTCTTGTCTGGAGATAATTTGGATTCTTTTACTCCCAGAGGAGAGCTTTGATCAAATTGCTCCAGCTACAAAGCTTCTATAAGGTAATTGTTACTATTGCACCACCTTTTCATTATCAAATACACCTGATACAAATGTAACCCAGGAGAAAGATTTTTTTTTTTTTTATGTTGTCATTTGTTACAGTGATTTTGATAACATTTCTCTGTTATTCACAGCAGCTATACTTAAGGGGTTTTTTTTTAATATTGTCATTTGTTATTGTGATTTGGATAACATTTCTCTGTTATTCATAACAGCTGTTCCAGGGAGGAATTCATCCAAGGAAAAGGAAAAACTGGCCCATTTCCAGGTGCAACAGCGGGATTCTGCCACAGGGAGGCAAACTTGGATAATTTTTCCTTATCCTTTCCCCGTTTTTATCCTTGAGAACCTCTCCAGCTGATTAAATCCTCAAGTCTCTCTAACCTTCCTCTCCTTAGCTGTCCAAATATCAGTCAATTAGAAACTCAGCTACCTCTCCCTAACGAGTGAAGAAAATCACAGTGGTTTTCTCCAGATCCACATTCAGTCAAACATTCCTTTGAAATTGTCTGCAAAATAAAATTTTAAGAAGTTTTTATTGCTTTCAAGTCATAAGGGGAACTGCTGACCCTGGAATTGAGGTAAAACACCCCCAGTAACCAAGGATTACACTCCAAAATCAGTGATTTCACATTTTGATTTTAGAAAAGTATAATGCTGAGATGTATTCCATGGTCACCTGGATGCATTTACTAGTGGGGGGAGCACATAGCTGCAGCCAATATTCAGTTTTAGTAATCACCAGCACACCTGGAGCAGGCAAGGTTTACTCCCAGTTCCAGATGGGAATGATGCTAAAAGTGTCAAGCAGTGACCCAGAGGCTGAGTTGAGCTCGGAGATGAGTTCTGGGCTTGCCAGGTGCCAGGTCTCCCAGTGGGAAACTTGTTAAGAGGTTTTCTTTGCAGAGACAAGAGGGATTATCTTGCTGTCAGCAGATTCAGACAAGTCCACCAGGCACACCCTGGTTCATGCAACTGAAGAGTGACAGCAGACAATAAAACACTGCATGAACAAGGCAGCTGTGCTTCAAACTTGCTTTTAATAGCTGAGGTAATATTTAAGAGCTTGTTAGTCAAGAGAGAATTCCTTTTCCAGGAATCTTCTGTTCCACAGGGATTGCAGCCCTGAAGAAGCAGCGCCAAAGCCAATTATATTGCATAGATTTTCTTTTTCCAAAGCCATGTTTTCATTAAGAGAAAAATGGACAGTTTTTATTTCCTGGGACACTGGGGAATGTCTTCAAACTGCCAGAGGGTGGGTTTGGATTGGATATGGGGAAGAAGTTTTTCCTATGATGGCAGTATGGCCCTGGCTACATAAAAGGACTGTAGTTGGTGCTGATCAAGGCCTGAAAGGCACCATAATTCAAGGAATACAAGGATGTGGAACTGGCATTTTGTGCAGCTCCCTGGACAAACCAACACCTTGGATTTGGTGGCATGATATCTGACAGCACACTGTCAACAAATTTGCAGGACATTAGCTGGGGTGCCTCTTCCTCTGCTCTCTAAGTCACTGGGTGTACTTGTGGTAAGAAATACCAGCAGACTTTATTCAGCCCAGCTGCCTAAATCCAGGTATTGCTCTGGATACTGCCTTCCCCCCATATTTGTTTCAAACCAACTTTGAAAGAGTGGCAGAATCCCAGGATTAACTAAACTGGAGAGAGTAGCCCAGAGTTAAATCCCTTCCCAAAGTGTTATTAGGGAGAGATGGAGGTGGCAAAATAACTCACACAGGCAGTGAAACTATTCAGGGATATTCAGATTTTGGATTGAGGAGTGTAGCAAGGATGCAAATTAAGAGTTTATACTGAAAAAAAGGGGATGCTGGTTAAAGATATAACACAGGGCCTTTCATCATCAATTATTTTTAAATATAAGCAGACAAAATGAGGGCCATGCTGCAGGGAATTAAGAGGATTAAAGGGACAAAAAGGAGTTAAGATTTTTCATTGGAGGGGACACATTTCAGAGAGGTGCTCAACTGTAAATTACAGCTCCAAGAATACCTTATTTGAGTCAGGGAAAAGTTTCCTCAGTACTTTTTCAACTACATTCTTAGACACTACTGGATTTCACCTCATTACAGAGACCACAGAATTCAGGACTGTTGGGTGGATGGTCACATTGGCAGAGTTTTCTCTCACCTCACTGGCTGTCAGCACATCACCTTCTTACTCCAGAGATTTTTTCATTCAAGAGTTGGTAGGAGAAATAAAAAGGAGAAGTGGGTTAATAAAAGAGGGTTTAAAAGTACCCTGAGAGTATCTCCTTCATTCTCATTTACCCAAAGCCTGCAACTTCAATCCTAGGGTTAAAAATCTTACATCACCACCACTTACATTGAGCAAATTTTGTGTGCTGCAATATCACACTTTTAGCTCATGTCCCACAGCTGATATTTAAATAATTTTAATGAGCATTTTGCTGGATAGTCTCTGCCTGCTTTGCTTTGCTCATTGCTGTGCACAGCTGATGGATCTCTGATTCAGCAAACTGCAGCTTCACAATGCGGTGTTGAAACACAGCATCAGAAAATCTCAGCTGGAGTTTGTATCATCTATATCCCTGAAAAAAAGCCCAGGTAGAACATTCCAAAATTGATTGGCTCCTCTCTCCCTGACATAACACAAAGAATGTGTTTGAATGTGGTTTTTTGTTGTTGTTGTTTTGTTTGGTTGGGTTTTTTTGTTTTGTTTTTTTTTTTTTGTTTTGTTTTGTTTTGTTTTTTAATGGCATTGATACTTTAATACATAATTTTTATGTGGGGTTTGGGTTTGGTTTGGAGTTTTTTGTTTGATTTTTTTTTTTTTTTGTCATGGTGTATGTAGATCTAACACCCACTTCAACATGAAAATAAAGACAAAAATAAAAAATACAAATCATCTTTCAGCTTCATGAGGACCGCAAGCCTGGTAAATCCACTGTTGTAACAGGTCAAAAAGTTTTAGGCTATTTCATCATTCCAGAGGAACAGAAGAAGGTTGGATGAATATTTGGAACCTCTGGCATGAGGATGCAATTCCAAAGGTCCTAATAAATCAGTGGAAGTGGAATGAGTAATTCCTGAGAAGAGCTACCCATTAAATCACTGTGCTCAGAGCTGCATGTTATAAGTCCCTGTGGATTCAGCCCATGCAGGATAATAAAATAAACACTGTAATTAATCCCTATTGAAGCTGGGTTTATTTCCTTCTTCAGGCCTCCACTTTTGGACACTGGGATTATGCTGTGATTTGTTGTGGTCTGGTTTGCCCTCTCCTGCCTCTTTGTTGTTCTGGATACCCCACAGACCAGGAATTAAAGCTGACACTGATCCAACAGGTTGTAAACAGGTAGGAAAGCCCATGTAAGCAAACCCCAGCCCTTCAATGACTGGGATCCAACTGGTGTGCACAATTCTGCTCCCAAAAGTGGAATTATGAGTCAGAGTGAAAATGAAGGTCACACAGATCGCTGTGTGCAGCAATTCTTGCAGGGAACATGGGCTTTATTTACATAATTAGCTTGTTCTTGCTCAATAATCTCATCATGGGGCTGGATTCTGGATGTTCTTGCTGGACTTTTCAGGTGTTATATGCTATTAAAACCCCCAAAAAGCAAAGGGTAGTAATTTAAAAATTACCTTTGTTTTTATTCCATTAATGCATTTAAACTGAATCTCTTCTAACCCATCACAGATTGAAATAACAGCTCCAGTGGGCACCTTAATGTCAACACCTTTAATCAATAAACTGGATTAATTGGCACAAAAAGATAGCATGGTGGCTGAGCTTTTTTTTTTTTTTTTTTTAGAATGGAAAAAAACCCCCACAAAATCAAAATCTCAAAAATAAACATATTTACCTTTCTAAGCATAACCACCCTGAAGATAAAATACACAGATAGGGTAAATAAAACTTGAGTGGTTAATATTTGTAAGGATGGAACAGTCAGTAGGGAGAGTTCTAGACCATTTCCAGAACCTAAACCATCCCTAAAAGGTTATTTTCACCTTTTTTAGATTTTTCACATCTATTTTTATGTGTTTTCAGGTGTTACTTCCAAGAGAGGATCAGAACTTTTAGGGAAAAATTATTTCTTTTCAGACTAGATTGAGTTTAATGACCAGACAAATCAGTAAATATTATTTCACTTGGTTTTTCCTCATCTATCACCAAGGATAAGAGGATATAAGGAAGATGTATTTATATTTTTCTGGGAAAATAGAAAAATACCCTTGTGAGGCCAAGAGTTTAATAAGGAACATCCTCACCATTCACCAGTTAAGAAGACTTGAAACAGAGTGAAAGAATTAATATTTTGATGCAAACCTGCCACAATCCATGGAGGAGGTGAGGAATTTCCTGAGGAACAAATTGATCTGAAGGGCCACAGCCTGAGACGAAACCTTAGGTGCCACATGGCCCTTTTAAGTTTATTTACAAAGGATGCAGGATTGCTTCTCCCAGCTCCATTTTGGAGAGCAAACAGCCATTAATATCCTCTGGAAAGCACAGTCCTGCCTTTAAATGTGTGATCCAAGCATGCCCATGGGATGAGGTCCCTCAGGGGGATGGCAGCCAGGAAAACCAAGCATGCCCCACCCTTGGGTGGGTGATAAGAGGAAAATTGCTCAGACAGAGGCAGCTCTGTACTTGCAGAGGAGCACAACTCAGCACTTTGGTCTGGGGAGTAATAGCAGAACACACCTTCTGTGGGGAGCACGTGAGGAAAAGGAAATTCCATTTTAGATGGCAAGCTGGAATAAAGTCACCTGTTTTTTTGGACTTCAGTGTAAATACAACCTCTGTTTCTGGCTGGCTCTCTCTTTATGGACACACAAACTGCAATTTCCTTCAAGTCAGGCTACAAGTTGCTCTCCAAACAATCACTGAAGAGTTTTTAGGCAAGAAAACCGAAGGAGTTTTTTTTGCAGGGGTGGCTGCTAAGAGGAATCTGTACCTAAGTGAATAATTTTACACCTAGGGAAAGAGGTGCTGGACTGAGATGCTGCCACACAGAGTAGGAGTTTTTCTATCCGTTTCAAAGTCGTCCTCATCAGATTCCACCCAAAGCATCTTATCCAACTGCATCCTTAAATCTGGGACCTGAGGGAAGAACAAAACAGATACAAAAGAGCTTTTGCTCTACCTGGATAAGGGAAATGACTTCCAGCAGCATCTCAGCACGAACTCCAGCAACCAGGAGGATTCTCCAAAGCATCTCCCTAATTTCTTTGTCTCTTCCAGGTATTTCAGATGGCAAATATTGTCTTTCAGGGAATATTAAAGTTCTCACCTGACCCCTTGGAGTTTGTAAACCATGTTAGAATTTAACCAAGGTAAACCAGCTCCACTGTGAATAACCTTTTTAAAAAGATAAATTATTACTGACACAGAGCAGCCTGTTGGGACAGAGACAGAAATGTTTTAATTAAAACCAGGTTGAAAAAAGAATCAATAATAATGGCATTCAAATAAGCAGAATTCTAATTAAACACTACAAATGATCAGCTTAATTTATGAGACTGACACCACAAAGAACCCTTTTGATTCAGCCTTGTATTGATTTCAGTGGGACACTGAATCAGCACAGCTTTCAAGTCTCACTGGTAAAAAAATTGAGAAAGCCTTAATATTTGTATTACCTTCAGCAGGACAGCAATTTTAAAATGCCTTTATGTAGTACATAAATCTCTGCATTCATCTTAAGACAGTATTATCCCTTAAATAATTAAAAAATGTTTCTGCTTTAGCAAATAATGATGGATATCACCATTATAACCACCCCTGGATTTGGAAACCCTTCATTGCTACAGGGACCAGTTAGTAGGGATTTCCAAACTACATTTTAAACACTTTTTAACAACTATGTTTTTAAACAGGACCTTTTTCAAAGACATCTGTCAGCCATTATTATGATATAACCAGAACAGTGTTATTGGTACCTGCACCTACACATAAAAATATAAATAAAAAGAATAAATTGAGATGTTCTGAAAAGAAAAAAAAACAAAAACAAAACAAACAAAAAAAAACAATGGCAAAGATAAAAACTCCAAACTCCTTCTGCTTTGTTTGTTGGGCTTAATCTTGTTACCCATAAGAGGGGTGTTGGTGTCTGCAAATTGCAACACAAGTGAGCTGCTTTGAAATCTCCCACATCTTTCTCCTGTGGGTGATTAATGCGCTGAATGTTCTGGGTGTGAAGGCAGAGGAGAGGAACCATGTGGTCTTTGCTTTTATGGGCAAATTATCTCTTTATTTGCCACTACAGGTTCTTGCCATGAAAACCTTTCTGGTTTTGGGTCAGTGAGGTGGGTACAGTACTACATGGGTTCTGACAGTCCCATAATGGAATATATTTGCTCTAAGTGGCATTAGGAAATGTCATTGAATCATAATTGCTTTTCAAAATTAGCAAGATAAATCAGAGCTCCTTCTAAAAGAGGCTTTGACTTCAATCTAAAAATCATGACCAAGAACTTTATTCATAATTCTCTCGTAAGACTAATTGTACTAAACCACCAAGAGGTAAACCTTTAGATAAAATGTAATATATATATAATGAGTACCCTAAATACCCTTGAAATCTCGACCTACTCCTCAGTGCTTTGTCTTCTCAGCCTGATTCAAAGCTGGTCTGCACCAGAAATCCAATCTGACAGCACAGTCAGCACTCAGTTAAAACGCAGACATGTATTTATGCCTACAGATAGCACATGCCATACACACTGTGTTCACACTGCAGGTGTCAGGAGCCCCGAGCTGATCTGCCTGCCCAGGGCTTCTGTTCCTGCAATCCAGGAACAGAACCTGTTACAACCCTTAATAGTCACAGCAAGGTGACCAGAGCAATGGGGACATGCCCCAGAGCCTATCTTGTTCTTTGTACATTTATTTGATCTGCTCAAGAAAAATTTAAAAGAAATTCCCCCTGGCCTAATGTCTCCTGACTTCCTGTGCTTTTCCTGCATTTTTTCACTGAGCCAAGAACACAAAGGAGACCTTAATACTGAAAGAGGCTTGTGAGAAAGATGGAGAGTTTTTATCAGGACTTGTAGGGACAGGATGAGGGACAACAGTTTCGAACTGACAGAGGGTGGGTGTAGATTCGATATTAGGAAGAAATTCTTTATTGTGAGGCACTGGAGCAGGTTTCCCAGGGAAGCTGTGGATGTCCCATCCATTGAACTGTTCAAGGCCAGGCTGGACAGGGCTTGGAACAGCCTGGCCTGGTGGAAGGTGGCCCTGCCCATTGCAGGGGGTGGAGCAAGATGATCTTTAAGGTCCCTTCCAATCCAAACCATTCCAGGATTCTGTGACTCGGAGAAGAATTTCCTTTCAAACCTCTTCCATAAGCAAGGAGCTGGCACTTCCAATAAAGTGAAACTGGTCAAGCTGATTCAAGAGCTACTTTTCCCCAAGTTTAAAAGGCCATCTCTAAATTCTGAGATTGAGGGCAGGAAGAAACAGAGGTTCATGGTTGGGAACAAGGTAAAAATGTATCTTGAAGGCACTTTCCCATTTCACTCTTACTGAAATTAACTTTGCCCAGCTCCTGAGTTCCCATGCCTGAGACATGCACAGGGATGGTGTGTCCTGGCTCTTGGCAGCAGTTGTGTGGTGAAGGGATTCCTTTGGAGAGTTGCCAGTTTCTATCCATGCAGATATGCTTCCAGCCAGTGCTCCCCAGAATCCTTCAGGGAACTGCAGGAGCAGAAGGGAAAAAATCACTTAGGAGGAGACAGAGTTCAGCTTTGTGGAAGGCCAACTGTAGTTACAGAAATAAAAGGGGAAAAAATGGATTTTAACTTGTATGGACACCTCATAGCAAAGTCTGAGTGCTGCCATTGAGCTGGGAGGACTTAAAGAGGAGAAAAACAAGCTTTGAAAGTAAAAACTTTAGAAAACTCTAAATAAACTCTAGGTTTGATCTCTCTGTGGACATTGATTTGAAATGGCTGCCTGGGTGTCTCTTACCTGCCACCATGGCATCTTGTTAATCATCTTGTTAATTGTTACTTACTGTAAAATATCTGCAAAGGCTGTCAGCAAAGTCTTGGTTTTGTACTCGATGCCGTGCTTGTCACAGAGGCTTTTCACCAGGGGAGCCACTTTCCAGTAGTTGTGCCGAGGCATTGTGGGGAACAGGCTGCACAATGGGATGAGGGAGAGTTATTGCAGGGCTTGGCTTTCTCCCTGTTCAAAATATTCCCCTGCCTCAGATTATTCCCATTTTTTCCCCCAGGATGATACTCACTGGTGCTCGATTTGGAAGTTCAGGTGCCCAGTGAACCAGTCATTGAACAGAGACTGCTTCACGTTGCAGGTTGCGTGGAGCTGGGAGGGAAAAACCCAAAAAACCCTCAGATGACTTAGATTTTATTTACCTGCAAGTCCAACAGTTGAACCCGCAGCAATTGCTGCCCACCCTAATCCAGCAAAAAAAAATCAAGGCAAAGTCAGGGATTACAGCCATCATTTCCCTGAGGAATTCAACACAGTCTAGACTAGCTAGGCTATGTTTTTTATCCTTGATAAAATAGGAAACTGCTGCAAGCCCACTATGTGGGATTACACTGTTGGAGGTAGGATAGATGTGAGCAAAGCTCTATTTACATATTCTTTTTTATCAGGCAATTTTGTCAGATTTATCTGTAGTAAACTTGCAGCCTGTAGGGTGAAAATAAAGGTAACCCACTTTGCTTCCCTTTAGTTGGCCTAAAAGGAAATTGGCTGTTATACCACCAGTACATTTCTATAATAGGGAGGGGAAAGGGTTATGAAAAATATGTCAAGGCCTTTCAAGGAAAAAAACAAGATTTTAAAAATCTAGATTTCCTGTTTTCCAACTAAAATTTTAAATGGTTTGAATATCACAGAAATATTTATTGAATGAATGGAAGGGCAAACCTCATTAACAGTTAATCTCAGAGAATAACAACATTGCCTTTGTTCTATAATTTAGACCAGCAGACCCAGTATTCCAGAATAAAGGAGTTTCTCACCTGAGTAGACACCCAGTCTTTGTTCTTGTCATAATCAATGTCCATTGGGATGTGGTTCATCTGGGACACCCAAATAAACCAGCTACTCTCAAGGTACCTGGGCAGATAAACCCAGAAATTCTCGTCATATCTCTAATCCCATCTAAATTTAACACTAAAACACTTGGCTAAGTATCTTCTTAGGTGAAAAAGCACTTTTGGAATTTAAGAACCACTCAAGTTTTAGATGCAGATGTCCCTGAGCAACCACCACCCCCCCTGAAGTGAAACTGTTTCTTCTGGACTATTTAATTCTGAAAAAATTGTAGTTTTAGTTTTAATTTCTTTCTTTTGAAGCTCAATATTGATTACAAATCTTAATTTTGGGGGCTCTGGGTCTGCTCTGAGTTACCTGGACAGCCAGTAGTACACCATGAAGTTGTTAAATCCCATTAAAGGAACATACATGAGGCAGACTCGGATGTTGAAAGTCACTACCAATATCAGGTCCTGTTTAAAAAAAAAAAAAAAAAAAAAAAGAAAAGAAAAATAAAAAAAACCCCAAACAAATCAGGATGAAAATCAGCCTTTGTTGATGAAATGTCTCCACTCCATCCTCTCCCTTTTACTAGAACTGCAGCTTAAAAAATGCTCTTGATATGCGAATTTCTGATTTATCAGGAGTATGCTCCATGCTGCATAAGGTGGGTGTGTCCCTGAAATATTCCTACTTAACCATCAATAACTGCAGACAACAGCCCTGCCGTCACACTCTGGGTCTCGGAATTTCCTGGTAATTTTTATTTATCTGCTAAAAGGCTAAAAAGCCTCTTCTAAACTATTTTCTCTGCTTCAGCAAGCCTAGAATCAGCCTTCTCTATCCTTTGTCTCTCTTACCCTTCAACCACCTGCCTAATAGGAGGTGAAGGTGGATACAGTGACATTTTTGGAGTTTTCCAGACAGGGAAGCAGTGCTTACCAACCACTTTTTCCTCTTGATTGCAAAGTAGATTGTTGACAGCTGGAAGAAGGGTACAAGGGCGAGTGGGGCCAGCACTGAAGGACAGAACAGAAAAAGAAAGACATTTGTCATTTCACTGCATCATTATAATGATTCTTCTTTCCAGTGGAAGAAAAATTGCTGTCTTCCACTCATATTAAGCTTCATGCACCCACATAATCTCTTTGTCTTTTCTTCTCATCACTTCTCCATTTCTTCCCCATCCCTGTATCTGTTTGACACACCCCCATCTACATCTCATAACCCAAACAGAGACTTAAGGGGCAATTCTTCCTCATAAGGACCTTCTTTAATGTGAAGGAAGCTTCCTGGAGCTCTCACTTCAATGGGAATATCTTTAAAAACCATTATTTTGTGGGGGAGGAGATGCACTCATGGTTTTAGGGGATACTCACAGATGAAATACTTGTGCTGGTAATTGTAAGGCATGAACTTCTTCTTCTGCTTTCCAAGCTGAAAAATGAAAAGATAATGAAATATTCACAAAAAGCACAATTAAGTTTATTTCTTCACCTTGTAATTTTTCACCAATTGCACAAAAAAGTTTCTTAACATTACCCCAACCTTTTGTAATGTAATTCTTCAAAAGACAAAATAATAAGGAACTAAAACAAACTGCTTCCAGAGCTCCAGTCTGCACTGGATCAACACTGAAGCAAGGAATAAACTGCATAAACAAAAGCCCTGAAATCCACTTTGCCTATCCATGGTGTGCCTAACTTTGATCCTGTTAAAAAGCAGGAAGACATGAGAACTGATTTTCTACATTTTCACTCCATCAAAGCCACTGGACCACAGCCAACCTGCTCTGGATGCTCATGCTCCTACATGAGAGATCTTTCCCAAAATCCCTGATAAAATCCTTCTCAACTGGAGCCAGTGGTTTTCTATCAAAAAGCATTTTGTATCTCCCATTGCAGGAATCTGTCTGGAACAGCAGAGCTGGAATTTTCCATGTGTCTTGGAGAGTTTCTTTAGCAGGTAAAAGAGAGAGAGGCATTATTTTAAGAGGCTGGTGTATCTGGCAACAAGGCTGTTTTATCACCCCGTGAGTAAAAGGAATTACAAGGAAAAGGCAAACGAGCCTTTGCCTATCCTGATGCTGTCAGAAACCATAATGGAAGCAGGGAGGATCTATTCATAGTTTCTCTTTTTATGAAAGCCATAAAATTCAGGATTAGGAAATCATTTGCTGCATTTGTGCTCGCATGCAGCAGCTCTGCTGGCCCTGAAGGATTTGGGTGCCCAACAGCTCTGGCAGCCAGGAGGATCCAGAGGGAACATCTGACTCACTAACCCTCTCTTATGCAAGTAGGCTGACTCACCCCTGGAGCTGCCTTCAAGGTGCTTGCCCTTACTTAAGCACTGATTTTAAGCCTTTGCTTCTCAGGAGTGCCTCAGCATTGCAATAACAAGACACTCTCAGATCTTGGAACACTTTGGGAATTACCATGAAATCCTAGAACGGTCTGGGTTGGAAGGGGACCTTAAAAACCAGTTTGTTTCAAGGCACAAATTGGGTTGTCATTCTTATATATTAGATACATATCACACTCTAGCTTTCTGTCACTAAATGTGCTTTTGCAGACCTCCTTGGAGAGGGTCTTTCCCAGGCTGAAGAGCAGAGGGTGCATGTTGAGGTCGGGGTCCTTGTGGAAGCAGTTGGGCTTGGCGTGGTGCTGGTTGTGCAGGTGGTTCCACCAGCTGGCAGGCAATCCCTGCATGGGGAAAAGGGCAACACCAGAGATTCAAACTGGAGCAATATCAAGGATCGCATCTCTATTTACTGCAATTCCCTCACAGGAAACCTTGCCTGGATTTAGGGACACTCCCATCCATTGCTTAGTCCCAATCAGCCCCAGAGAACATTCCCACCACTACCTTCAGCATGTTTATCACCACGATCTGCAGGAGATGATTCCACCTGGGCTTCCTGAAGACAGAGCAGTGCCCCAGATCATGTTGGAACCAGCCCATCTGGATCTGAAAGACAAAAAGATCACTGAGGAAAGAGAACTGCTTTATTGCAATAATTTGCCTTGTGAGTCTCCATAACTTCATAGTGTGAGTTTCATCCTCCTTCTGATGTGTCAAGAGACACTCACAGGGCTAGAACTTCCATCCAGGCCACTGTCCACTAGAGCTGCTCAATTCCAGATAATAGTTTAATCTGGAATACAGGGAAAGCAGCAAAGCATCACTGCAATCAACTTCACTATTACAGTATGGAATTCTGTTGATGCCATCATGAACAATTAATTTCCAAGTAACCAGCCACAGCAAGTCTGTGGCTTCACTGCATTCCATATTTCCATGGAAATACAAGACTGCTCTTTGAGGGATATCTGCCTTAGCAGATATTAGGCAATTAAAACAGATTAATTAAATAAATTAGCTCATTTGCACCTGCTCCAGGGGGATCTGAATGAATGTAAGCATTTAGTGCTAATAAGAAAATCTTAATTTTCCTCCCTCTGCCACACCCTTCAATTTCTCCGAACTAAGTGCCACAAATCCCTATTCCCTCCTTCCCTACACCCACACTGAAATGGATCCTTTGCTTATATGGCTGAATTTACTAATCCAGCAGAAAACTATTCAGGGCTAGAGGGGACTCATAAAGGACCCAAAAAATACCAGAGCCATCTGACAGAAGAAACAGAGAGCCAAAAGTGCAGGTGAGAACTAAACATTCCTTCTTTGTCCTGGGGTAAGTGATTAAATCAGCTCATCCCATCCTGTGAAAGAGCCAGTTCCACAAGAACCCCACCATCCCCAGGGAGCAGCCTGTCAGCAAAATGAGATCAGCTGCAGGCAACAAAAATTGTGACATAGAATGTCCTTGTCATCTTCAGCTAGATAATGGGATCTACGGAGAGGCAATGACTGGGATGGGAGCATTCCATTAACCCTCTCCACCTGGAAGAGCCAAGGGTGTCTGAGCACTGAGCACCCATCAGCAGTTTACCTGGGCGGTGGTGAAGAACACCATGCCAGCTAGGAAAGGCACCAGGGATATGCCAAAGTACCAGACCACGAGCCAGGATGCAGCATCCAGCACCAGGAGATGAAGGAAAATCAGGAAGAAGAAGTGGTAATTTGGCCTCAGAAGTCCCATCTTCTCAATGGTGCAGCGCAGCTCACGAAAATCCTCCAATAGGGATTTCTGTGGGTAAAGAAAAGGAATTTCTGTGGGTAAAGTGAATATTAATGCACTATTTGCTTTGAAAATGTCATAGCAAAGCCAGGAACCCCAAAACAGCCACAGAAATTGAAGGAGATGTTCTGTGAGCAGGGGCTCTGTGCCAAAACAAGCACAAAGTCAACAGACTTTGCTTTGATTCAGATTTGATTCTGAGACATCCCAGCGAGGAGAACAGAGGAGGATCTGGGGCTCTGGAGCTCATTCCTTGCTGCCAGGTGTGGATTTAGTGATGCTGGGACAGTCATGTTTCCATGCCTGCCCATCGCCACCCACAGCATCAGGCGTGCTCCCTCAGAGGCGATTCCTCCTACCTCTCCTGTTTTTCCTTCTCCTTCCATGCTGAACCCCAAGCCATTCCCACCACTGGAATCTGGGGCACTCACCTTTTTATTAGACTCAAAGCTGGGTTGATCAGGTGCCAGCTCCCCAATCAGCAGAGATTTCAGGTACTTTTTCACCAGGGACTTGTCGTTGTGGAATGCCACAAAGGCATCCTGAGGAACACAAAGAGAGGGAGTGAAAGAGGGCACATGGCCAAACACCAGAGCTGAGCCTCTCATTGCCCAGGTCTGGATTATAACATAATATCCTGCTCCCTTTGTCCATTTTTGTCTCTCCTGTCACTCTTTCCCATTACTGGAGCTTGGCCCAAGGAAGCTGGAGGAGTTTCAAGCACCCAGATTTCATAAGTGCCCCTGGGTGAGGCTGGTAATAAACATGAAAGGGTTTGATGAAAAACCCTTTGCAGAGGGAAACCTGTTCCTTCATCTGCTTGCTTCAGCACACTCTGTCCCTAGAAGGCTCCAGCCAGCAGCCCTGCCCTATGGATGGGACCCAGGAGCAGGGAATGAGGTGTGTCTCTGCCATGCTTGGGATGAGGCTTTGGAATCCTGCCTGTGCAACACTAAGGCCATACAAACTAGATGCTGAAGCCTTATATTTAGCAGCACAAACTGGGTGTCTCTTACAGCTCCCTCCCAGTTTCCAGAACAGGTTGATGTTTCGGGAATGTGGGAGCACTAATGACACAAAAGTGTCTGTTCAAGAACCATTTCAAATCACAGTTTCATATCATATATAAACAATGGGAAAAGGATGAGATTCTAGATAAATCAAAACTCTTCTTTAGCTCACGTCCTCACTGGATTTTCCAGAAGAAAGGTAAAGAGGCTGACCATACCCTTTTTTCTTCCAGAAAGAGCAGATAGAACAAAATCCTCATTTTGAACAGTCTGGTTTTGCTGATTTTGGCTCTGAAAATCAGCAGGGATGAGCACAACCCAAATATTCTGCACAGGTCTGGTCAGGATCAAATCTCTGGAAGAGGACAGAGGACTTCCTTGGAGCCTCTTGGCTGGAGACAGTCTCTCTCTGAGTACTGTAGTCTAGAAAAAGTCAGAACAGGGTGACTTTTTGGACATTTGAGCTTTTCTACAGACATCTAGTGACCCTTTGTCACAGTGACAAATTAACAACTCTGTCCAGACCAAGAGGACTGGGGAAATCTTTCCATCACATCATGATTTTGTGCCCCTCATCCTCCAGGTCTTTATACATTTTATATCCCTCCATCTTGTCAGGAATTCTGATTTAATCCGTAAGAATCTATACTGCAGTTTGGAAACAGGAACCAGAATCCTTTCAAGCAGAAACTCCTCTCCATGAGATCAGTATCACAGATTCTTATCACTGAAAGCCTCTCAGTCCTGTCTGTTCTTCCTCCTCCCTGGTCTTAGGCCCTGATTAGCATCTTACTGACTTTAACGTCAGAGATGAAGAGCTATCACCTACAACACACATAACTCACAACATTTGACATCAATTAAATGCTCTGTAATGGTCTTGCCTTGTATTTTCAAAATAATTTCCACAGAGGAAGAAAGTTCTCATGATGTATAGACTATTATGAGCTCTAGAGCAGTCAAGAGTTGTTGGAAAAAAATCCTGGATCCTGGTTTTAGGTAAAGTCCTGCACCAGTAATTTTTTGAGACACCTTCCAGTCCTGCTTTTCTATGTGGATTTCTTAGAGTATATGAACAAGCAGCACTTTAAAAGCAACAAGAGTGATTAGGATTAGCAAGAACAAGACACAAAGTGTTGTTAGGATGCAACACAAATCCCCACTGAACCCACGATTTTGGCTACTGGTTGTGGTCCCGTCTTCAAAGGGATATAGTTCACCTAGAGGTTTGAAAATACCTTCATGATTAAATAAAATCAGATTGTAATTATTGCTACAATAAAAGCAAGTAAGATCAAAGGTAATTTTTTAAACACATTCACTGCAGTTAAAGCCCCTGGGTGTCTATAAGTACAATGATGTAAGTTGCAGGTCCTTGCAGGAGATGGGAGGACATAGCTTGGGGACAAATCATTCCATGCATTCTGCATTCTTTGGCTCCTTCAGTAAAAGTCCAGTGGCAGAAAGTGCAGGAGATAGCACTAGGATCTCTGGGTTGGTCTATACTCTGAAGGTCAGCGAGCTTGGGAGAAACCAAACAAGACTGAAACCTCTCCTTTTGCTTCCTCTGGGATCACCAGGTATTTTTCTGCCCCAGGGTTCAAGGGATGAAATGTGAAAAGTAACTGATCTGGTCCATTTTGGGCTGGGAGTTAGAAGTGCTATCCCATTCTGCACGCTGAAACATGAGGAATTAAGACAGGCTAAGCAACCTTCTTGAAGTCAGAAAATCTTGTCGTGACAAGAATTAAATCTCCCACATCACAAGTTTATGCTCATGTTTCCAATTCTCAGATTTCTGCCTATTCAGAAATTCAGCGTCTCCTTTCAGCATAGTCTGGCAGATCTGCTTAGAATTTATTATTCCTGCCAAAAAGCACCAAATGATTTTAGATAAATCCTCTAGATCAAAGATTTTTGCAGGAATCCCTGGAAGATCTGTGATCAAATATATTTGTAGGACTTTTCCTTATGTCCTGCAGCCCAAGGTCATCATGCTGCTTTCTCAGTCTGCTCTCTGACCAAGCACAGTGATGACCCCCACCAGACAGGATTCCCCACCATGTCCTCCTTCCCTGCCACTGGAACCACCTTCCTCCGCCGCTTTCCCAGCTCTTACCGTGGCATCCTGCCCAGCATAGTGGCTGATAACCCGGCTGCCCCCGGGATGGCTCTTGGAAAACTGGCTGACATCATAAACCTTCCTGTCAACCACCAGCCACTGCTCCCGGCCTTGCCCGCGGCCGTTGTGGATCCTGATCTCTTCCCAAGTGAAAAGCTGTGGAAAGGCTGGAACAGGTCCCGTCCCCTTCTCGCTGGGGCCAGTCTGTGGAGCCATCCGTGCTGGCACTCTCCAGTGCCAGCTCCGTGTCCAGGCTGAGGTGGCCCATCCTGGCCTGCCCGTTATACAGCCCCATTCCAAGCCACTCCCTGCGCTTCCAAGGGCTGGTCGGCTCTCCTCGCCCAAACACACCCATCCCAAGTTCCCTCCTCTTCCAGACGCTTGGACACACCCGTGAGGAAAAGCCCTGCTCCTTCTTGTCCTTTCTGAGCTGCCTTTGCAAGGTCTGACTGCTTCACTGAACACAAACAGGAATAAAGACAGAAATTTGGGAAGACCACCTGTTAGCTCTAAATGGCCTCATCACCACACAAACCCTTCAGGTTGTTCTTGGTCTTTGAAATTTTCTTGACTCTGGCATTCTGAATTAATGTGCCTTTCTCAATTAAATAATTGATTAAAATACCAACAGATCAGAGTAAAGAAAGAACACATTAAGAAAGCATTCTTTACTTCCAGTTAATTTGGCTTCTGTATTGATAATACTTCTCATACAGTTGGTTTCAGAATTTCCTGTATGCTCCCGAGGCCATGCAATCACCTAATTGTTCAAGTAATTCATTAATGAGTCTATAACATTAAAATATTTTGTAGTAATAGCAGTATTAATAATAGTGATAAAAATAACAACAACAACGGTAATAATAACAACAATAATAGCAGTAACTGTTAACACCAACTTTGGCTATAAATTCAGAAACCTATGCTTAAAGGCAATGTTGACATAATTAACTTTACTTAAACACTACTCCTGCAAAAACCAAGTCTATGCATCTCTGATATAGTGAAGGTCTCCTGTGCAATAAAGAGGTAAAGAATTCTCAGCTGTAATAAAATGCAGTGACAAGGCAATGCCAAGTTTCCTATGAATTCACATCAATTTTGCAGAAAAATTTAAGCAATGTAAATCAAGTATTGCCCTACTTGAGATCTAGCAGTGTCTTAATCCTGGTTGGGGTTTTTTAAATCCAAAATTCCAACCCTTGGGTGTTTTTGAGGAAGGTACAAGCAGCAGGCAGACATGGTACAGTCTGGGGTGGTACAGATAGGGTATTTCCATCATACCCTTTTGTAATGCAATACGGAGTTAAATCCTGAATTTCCCCCCTTGCCCCAAATGTTCTATTTATGTTTCTGAATTTCTTAGGTCTGTAACTCCAGATGTGGCCTGCAGCGATGCCCAGTCCCTGCCTGAAGCTGGGCAGCTGCAGGTCTCAACTTGTGACAATGAGCTACCCAGACAATTCACACTCTGGGATTCCAAGAAAACTGTGGAGCCCCCAGTGTGAACTCCCAGTTCTGAGAAGGACTGAAAACACTCAGATGAACTTCTGCAGACTTCAGGCAGGACAGAAAGATAAAGGTAGATAAAAAAGCGAAACTACTTTCTTGACCAAGGCACCTCAGCAGAGTGAGGCGTTTTCCCTGTCTTTCAAGCACAGAGTGGGCAGTTTTCTGGCTGACATGGAACTCCAAATGATGCAATTCTAATTCTTCAAATCATGTAGCATCTTGCAAATTATTCAGTCAAGCCCCAAACTGCCATTTAAAAGTGCCTGACATGTGGCAATTGGTGAACCACCCAAAGTGAAAGAGAAATGTGACTGCTGTTATTCATCAGAAGATAGTGATAAAAGAATGGGAGGAATAATTCCTACCCTGCTGTCACATTGTATTTTGTAACTCTTTATCTTGCTCTAAATAAAAGCTGAGAGTGTCCACGCTAATGATGTGTTCATGATCTATGTATATGTGCAGAGACTTACCTAAATCAATGTTCAGTACTTGAGGTGGTGGCAATAAAATATGCAACAGTTTGCGCAATGTCCTGCAGATGTGGGGGTTTGTGCATATGTGAAAATATCAAGTTACTCCATAGCTAGCTGAAAGTACAAAAAACTCTTTCCATGGCCCTATATTCAGACTTGTACATGCAGCAGCTACTTGAAAAGGAGGAGATAAAAATGTGGGGTTTGGTTTCGGTTTACAAGGATATGCAGGATAAAGAGCCAGGAATGTACTGGAGTGAACAAATATGGGATGTCTTTGTCTATACCCACAGTCAGTAGCTGTGACTTTCACTGTTAACACTGTGGGTGCCAGCATCCACCAAACTGGTGGAATTAAGTTTGGGAACTCTAAGATGATTGTCCTCTGTGTTAACAGTGTGTATAAATATTTATTGTCCGAATTTATTTAGTGTCAGATCCTATCCAGAGGGGCCTGCAACGCCCACTGATATTCTGTTCAATTAAATGCCCTTCCCAATGTGAAAGCAGAAGCTGCCTCTGTCTATATTATCCAGTTACGAAACTGATTCCAAAAGCCCAGACAGTGAAAGGCACGGTCCTGCTCACCCAGAGAAACTATTGAGAAACCTGTTACAGTGAATTTACACCACACTCGGTGTTCTGCAACCACTGCCCACACACCTGCCAAGAAGCATGTCCCACGTTCCCGGGAGCTGGTCCACGTGCACAGGGCTGCTCCACAGCCCTGCTCCCATGACTCAGAGCCTCCTTGCACAGGCTCTTGACACAGTTTCCCAGATTTCCAGAAGAACACTGCTTGACTGCTCAGCAGGCAGGTGCTGCCTCAGCCCTTTTATCGTCGGTCACATAAATGTTTGCAGCTTACACTTAATCCCCTGGAGATAAGTGGTCCAGAAATAAATCTGGTACTGAGATACCCCAGAACATTTGGAAGTGGTTGATGATCTTAGAGGTTTTTCCAGCATTAATGATCCTGTGATCTTGTTTCTAAGAAAATCTTCTTTTCCAGAGAGGATCTTTAGATTCTGAGTAATATTGTCTTACTTTTTTACAGGGTTTTCATGGAGCCTGGCAAGTGGGAACACCTCCCAAGTGGGGCTCCTGGGCAAAACTGGGTGGAGAATCTCTACTTTTTGACATGTAGAGCCTCGCCAGAGTTGTTAGACAGAACACAGACAGTTGTGGGTTGAACAGGTCTCCAGAATTAGGTATCAACAGTGGAGAAAGCTGGAAAAGTGTGACCTTGGATGAGCATCCAAGTACACCTGCACTTCCCTCTGGAAGCAGAGCTGAGTCTCACTGCCCTGTCCTAGCTGCTCTGGAGCCATGGAACAGCATCTTTGATCAAAGCAGAAATGATCTCAAATGTCTCTGCATCAGGAGGCAGGTACCACCTGATTTATATAACATAACTTTACTTTGAAGAGTTTGTCCTCAAGGGACTCTGGAATGGAGCTCACAGGATACTGAACCCTTTGTGGAGGGTTCAGGACTGCTCTGCCTTACAGTGACTCCAAGGAAATTACTTGCATCCATCCACAGTTAGCACACACATTCCCGTGCACAGAGGCTGTTTTTCTTCCTGGATTTCATGGACTCTCCTTCAAGACTCCCTATTCTGTGGCTATGATGTGCCTCTTCCCAAACACAGCCAGGAAACAGAAATAATGAAAATTATTTTATCTCCAGCACAAAATTTAATGGGGAATCCATAATTCAGGAAAAGGCTGCATTCAGAAAGATCTTTGCAATCTTTTCAAGTGATAAAAAATTTTTGCAGTTGGCAAAATTTTGTTTTGGAAAGGAAAAAAATAATCTAGTAATTTACTGCTTTTGATAAAAAACATTATAAGACACCATGTCAGTCAGAAGGAGAACAGGACCAGGTTTTCCCTTTTTTTGTATATTCTGGGTTGATGAAATACCACCCTGGATCACAGACGGAGCTACTTACCAGGAATACCATGTCCCATGAAATGGAAAGAGAAACCTAAAGCAAAACCAAGGGGGTTTTTTTATAGACAAGAGTCAAGTTTGTAATGGAGACCCTGCTTTGAGGGGTTTCATTTGCTCAGATATTTAAAATCTTTATTAATTTTGTTTCATTCCTTAGGCCAGATATCAATAATAAATGAACACAAGTTTTTTTTTTCTCTGTGAAAATCATCTTCACACCCTTTGCAAAAGAGGAAAAAAACCACTTGTGAAAGCCACGCTTTCTCTCCCAGCTTTTGGTTGCATTTTATGAGTAAACAATAAAACCCCAAGATGGTAATTAGAATGAGAGCTAAAATTAGGCTCTGTAATAAGCCCTGTGAACCTTCTCATCTAAATCTCCCAAGAGAATAATAAATGACATTAAAACACATATTATATAAATTTTTCTCAATTCCTATGAAATAAGCCCTTTGCATCCTTCAGCTTCATGAAAGTCAGAATCCCAGGGTCTCTTCTGTGGCTTAAAGATCTAAATTAAGCTGCTCTAAAGTTATAAATTCTGCAGTTCTCTTCTCCCAAGTGCTCCGTATTGTTACAATGAATAAGACACAACATGATCCAAGTCAAAATTGTTAAATGCCTGTAACAAACCCATTTTGTTTTCTCACTGTTGCATATTTGGGGTTGGTTTTTTTTTCCAGACCAGGCAGCATTTTTGTTGTGTTTTCTGTGCCCAGTGCAGGGCACCCGCTGCATGCAAACTTCTGAATGATCTGGCTGCCTGAAATTTGGCATCCACAGAAGAGAAACTCCACAAAAGTTGCCCATGCTTGAAAGTTTGTTTTAATATGTGGTTTGTGCAACCATAATTAGGAACAAAGTGGCCTAAGCCAGGATTAAAACACCCACGCTGGTTCCATGGCCTTCACTTAGAGCACCTTCCTCTGTCTGGCCTTCCTGTGTGCCTTGGGCCACCTTCCAACCTCTGCAATAAACGTGGCACAGCCAATATTTGGCCATAATTCCTTCCCTGGCCTTCACCATCTGCCTCTGCCCTTCCTCAGCCACATATTTTGGGGTATATTCTTCGGGCAATGTAAATATTTTGCCTCAGAGATGTCTCTCATCCTTAAACCTCTACATCCTACCCTGCCTGTCAAGGGGACCACTCATAGTTTGCAAATTTTGCTACTAATTTTGCAAAATTCAATTTTCCTTTGACACTTTAGCAATTACTAAATTGTTGAAGTTGCTACAAGTAGCAACTCCTACTTGTAGTTCCATAACCTTTTCACCATTCTTTCTATTCCCAATTTGCCCCACAGGTTGTCCGTCATCCTTCAAAAATGCTCTCATGAGTTTGTTTCTCCCCTCATTGCTAGGGAGACCTAAGTCCCATAATTTTATACTTATTCCTTTATTTTGGCAACTTTGGAATATTTCCTGAAGATAGAAATACCTGTGGCTTTCTAGTCTCACATGTTTCTGATCTTCCTCTCGGATGAGGGGAGAAGAGAGAACAAAACAAAGAAAATGTCAAAATCTGAGCTCATTGCAGATCTCCACTCACCTTTTATTTTACTTGGGCAACACCCAGCATTTCTTACCTCACCTTGTTTCTTTTTCCTAACCGGCTGGGAGATGATCTTGGAAAGGAATTCAGGCTCACTTGTTGGAACATTGGCACCCCTTCTTGCCAGAAGTTATCATTCTGTCTTGGTCTGCAGCTAAATGATGGGTTAGTGCTCATCTGAAAAGGTCTGTTATGCAGGAGGTGGCCTAATTAGGATAATACTGCCCACAGGCCTGCCCTGATCTCTTCCTGAGTCAAAGCAAACATTATACAAGGAATTATCATCTATAAAATTGAGATATTATTGAATTTTTATATTACCCTTAGAGGACAATCTAGCACTGCTTCAGCTAATTGGGCTAATTAGCCTTGGTACTAAGATTTGCACTTACACTGTATCTTGAACTGGTATTGATCAACAATTCAGCTGCTGCATATGTATTACTGACAGACTGACGTATTCTCTGCTCTAAAATTTCTCATTTTCTGATCAAGTCACTGCTTCTTTCATTTGGCTCAGGGAACACTGACAATTTTATTCTCTTACAAAAAAAAAAAACCAAAAACACCAGACTGATAAGAACTAAATGATGAGCTGCAAAAATCAAAAAGCCAGGCAGGTTCTTGGGAGCAAAGCCAAGGGAGATTACTATGGATCAATCAGACCTTTGGAAATTTTGCCTAAGGGGCACCATCATAACCAGCATTTCATATAAGCTGTCATGGGTGTATAATTTCTTGCTGCTGTTTCAAAACTATTCTTGGTGGAAATTCCTCCCCATTTTCTGAACGTTTAATACCAGTCCCTGCAGGAGATGCAAATCCCAGAGAAATCTCTTCCAGTGTAATCCTCTTCCTTTCCCACCCATGAGCAGTGTTGCATTACTGCACTTGTCCTCTACACCTGACCTGTTAGGAAATCTCTTTATATTCCTTCTAAAAGACCCTTGGGAAGCAGCAAATTTTCCCGTTTATGAGCAACTCAGCTGCATTCATCATCTGTCCTGTGGGATCTACAATCAGCTTGACTTTCCCTGCTTTTCTAAAGATGGGGAAAACTCCATAAAGAGCACCATTCCCCTCTTCAGGAATTTGGGGTAATGGATGCAAAAGCATCCACAAGTTGGGCAAGGACTGCAAATCTGCATCATTAACAAGTCCAGATGAGTGGGTGTTGGCAAGTGGAGAACTACAGCATTTTCTTCTTTCAGTTGCCCCATCACCCTTAACTGTATGAACATCACGCTGATAATTTTATAATTCCAGTTGCTCCATTGCTGAAGATGTTCCTCCCTGATTTGGAAAAAGTGATTTATTCCAAGTTGGAGCCACCTCTTTGTCCAATGATATACCACTTAACTGGATAATCTTCAAAGCCTTATTGTTCTTCACATCTTCAGGAACAATATCCTCTTCTCCCTGCCGTGAGCAGGGACACTTTCCACTATCTCAGGTTGCTCCAAGCCCAGTCCAACCCTGCCTTGAACACTTCCAGGGATCCAGGGACAGCCACAGCTTCCCTGGGCAACCTGTGCCAGGGCCTCACCAGCCTCACAGGGAAGAATTTCTTCCCAATATCCCATTTAAACCTCACTTCTTTCAGTTTGAAGCCATTCCCCCTTGTCCTGTCATCCAATGCCAGGTCTGTCTCATGACCTGATCCTTCCCTTCTGATCCTCTGGGATGTCCTCCCCTTCTAATGTCTGACTGCCACCCTGTGGCTATTCCACAACGTTCAGGTTCCATTTTTAAAGCCAAAGGGTTTCCACTAGATGGCAAAGTTGGGGCTGGTGTTCTTCCAAGGTCGTGTAATTCAGTGTATTTCTCAAGCCTGGAAAACTTCCAGGAAACTCAGCACATTCATATTTGGGTATGCTGAGTCAGGTCCCCTTTCAGTGTTACCCTCCAGGGCTGTGAATCTGCTCATCTGTGTTATTTTTCCTGGTTATCCAGGCATTTGGTCTGTTGTATGGTGGATGTTCCCTCCTTACTGTGGCAGAGAAAACACAGGAGAAGCACGTTCTGGAGAAAGAGGTTTATGACAGTTCTCTCTCTGTAACTGTGGACAGCCATTTGTTCCACCTTTTACAGAGTAAAGACTCTTGCACAGATGTATTTTACTCTGATGACAGCACAAATTGGTAAGATAAGGAATTTTATTAATAGACTTTCCTCCATCCACAGTTGTAATATGAGGGAAAGAAATGGAGCAGGAAAAAACCAAGGTAAAACAATAACTAAGGCCCACTTCCTTTATGGTCTTAATCAACAGGTATTTGATTGTATGATGTATTGTTATTATATAACAATATATTATATTATAACAATAACAATATTATATATATTATATATGTATTACTGTATTATTATTCCCATTGCAACTTTATCCTGTGCTTAACAACACTCTTGGCCTGAGAAGATCTATTTCTTCCATTCTATCAAACCTCATCCTCATTTTCGATGTTGATTGGGAAAAAATTCCTCAAAATCAACCCATCCCACCTGGATTCTAATCCACCAGTCCCTGGAGGACCAGGGTGATGGAGCATCTTCCTCAGTGATGTGGCAGGTGCTGCATCCTGGTTTGACATCTGAAACGTTGGGGCAGTAAATTAAAAGGCCCCAGGAAAGGCAGTAAGACTATTCAGTAAATCCCACAGGATTGGGGTGTGTTTGGAAGGCACATCATCCAAGAGAGGGAGACCAGCAATGTTTTGGCTGAGGTGTGCTTGTGGATATGCAGCTGAATGAAAAGTTAAACACTTTTAAACAGCAGTCTGACCCCCACCACCTTTCTAACTTCCTTCGATTTGTCTGCTGCTCAGGCAGGAATGCCTCACTCTCCATGGTCCAGGAGGCAGGAATTTTCTCCTTTTAACAAGTCACCCAGAGGTCCAAAAAAGCCCAAAGCTTCAGGCAATCACAGAGTGATTACGATCACCTTTCACACAGAATCATTGTAGAACAGTTTGGGTTGGAAGAGACCTTAAAGCTCAGCTCATTCCATCCCCTGCCATAGTTTATTGTATTCCACTAAACCAGGCTGCTCCAAGCCCTGTCCAGCCTAGTCTGGAATGCTTTTGCTTCCTTAGTCACTCTTGCAGGGATCCTGGGTATGGATGGGACAGGTTTCTCTCTCTTCTGACTCAGTAATGGCTTCATACCACTCCAAACTCTGGCAGGGAGGAAACCCCTTGCAGATCCCCCACAGAATGTCACCAGTGGGCAAATAACCCAGAGGCTTCCAGAGATGTGGAGGGTAGCATTCCCACAGAATGCTTCCACTTTCCTCTTCCCCTACTTCAATTAGGGCTCTAACTAGATCATATTCCTAGAGAACTGCTGTCTGCACCTCCCCACCCCACCCACATATGTACAAACTGTTCAGAGAGCTCCCTATTACAAACAGGGATTTGAAAATACGGAACCTATCCTGTTCCCTAGAGCTTCCACATTTCCCTAATTCTCACATTGCTTGATTTCATGTTGTCTCAACTTTCTTACTACACTCACAATGAGAGCCATCCCAAAAAGCCTATGTTAGATAAGAAGCTTCCCTCCTATATACTCAGCAAATGAAGGATCAGCAGATGGAAAGGAATCTGTTCCCAGTCCCAAAGCTGCACCCAGCTTGGTGGGACACAACCTCCTCCATCCAGCTTCTCCCCAAAACTCAGCACCAGAGAGGAGGAATGAAAGAAGCACAAGAAAAAATTAAGAGCACATATTACAAAACAAAACCAAAACAAAACAACAGAAAAAAGGAAAAATCATATTAATTACATTCATCCGTGGAATTAAGCAGCACCACCTCCCCGAATCCCCGAATCTGGCTTAGTCAGCTCTCCTCAGTGCAAGATCTTCAGGGTGACCACCACAGGAGGCAGCAAAGCTGGGGAACTCCTCTGCAGGGATCCACTGCTGCTTACTTATGTAGATAAGCATCGAGCCAGAGCTCCCCTGAATCTTTCAAAGAGCTGCCAAGAGAGAAACAAGGGAATGAACCCCATGTTCCATCCAGCAGCTCATGGGGAGAATTCTACAGACAAAGCAAAGGAGAACATGAAGTGATTTGGGTCGGAAGGGACCTTTAGAGGCTGCCCCCCCCATCCATGTCCCTCCCCTTTTCACTCCACAGCACTGACAACCCTTGACGTGGGAACACAGCGGGTCAAAACTCACTGCACGATGTCTGCGAAGGCTGTGAGCAGAGGCTTGCACTGGTACTCAATGCCATGCTTGGCACACAGGGACTTCACCAGAGGGGCCACCTTCCAGTAGTTGTGCCGTGGCATTGTAGGGAAAAGGCTGTGGGAAAGGAGGTGCTGATTCAATGGCATGCCTGACCAACACATGGAATCCTAGCCCCGCTGCTCTGCCTAATTCTGGAAGTGCCCCAAGCTCCCCTTGTGCCAAAGCCATGGGTGCTCTGCAATGGTCCCTCTCCTGTCCCTTCAGTGCCTGTGCTGGGAACTCTCCCCTCTGTGCCATGCAGCTCAGATCTGAAGTGCTGGTGCTCACTGGTGCTCCAGAAATTTTCTTTTCAGAATTCCCACCCCCACACAAAGAGCACAAAATTAACCCACATTATCTTTTGTTCCTGAATCAGCTGATAGAGGGACCTCTTCAGCCCTGGTGTGTCTAGCACTCCTTGGAGCTATTCCCAGCCCCTGTTTCCACTCACTGGTGCTCGATCTGGAAGTTCAGGTGCCCACTGAACCAGTCATTGAACAAGGACTGATGAACATTGCAGGTTGCCTGGAGCTGAAAGAAAAAAAAAGAAGTCCTGGTTTAATTATTATTTTAGCAATGCCCCATCTCAAACACAGGTTTCTCATCCTCACAGGAATTCTGGCTGGACACAACAGCTCCAGGAGTTATTTCCAGCCAATATGAGGTGGCCTGGCTGAGATAGATGGACTTTACACACCCAGAACTGTCACAGATCTCCATAAATAAGGTCTCACCTGGGTAGAGAACCAGTCCACATTCTTATCATAATCAATGTGCATGGGGATGTGATTCATTTGTGTGACCCAGACAAACCAGTTGCTTTCTATAAACCTGTGCAAAAACAAAAAACCATCACAAATCACACGCCCATGATGTGACAAGTCAGTACAAAACACTTGTGCGCACACCAGCTGGTTGTTGCCTCTCAAAATAAACACCAGAAATCCAAACAGATCAGACCTACACACACCTTCCATCTCCTGCACCCTGACAAGAAACCACCCCTGTCCCACTGAAAGGATCAGAAGGGAGAAGAACAGGGAGTGATGAGAAAAATAACCAGGGGGCTGGAGAAAGCTAACACAAAGGATTGATACAAACCGGGCAGAGAAAATGTTGGAATTGTAAGTTGGATGATACCTGACTAACAGGTGGAGCCCCAGGGTACCCTTCACACCCAGGAAGGGCAAGTAGGTGAGGAAGAATCGGATATAGAAGGACAGCATCCAGGCCAGGTCCTGTAGTATAGGGGACAGGGAAAACTTCATTAGAAGGAAGAATTTCTGACTTCTGAATTTGCCATCACTCCCTTTAAAACCTCCCTTAATGTCTTCTACTGATCAATTTTTCCTCCCCAGCTTTATCACAAAGTAACCTGACACCAGCCATTCCCTGTGCTCAGGAATTATCCTGGTTCCATGAGCCCAGCAGAGGGCAAACAGGACACAGGTGCTCTAAAGCACCACGTTTTCCTCTGGATCTAAAGAGGAGCCAAGCAGTGAGAAAACCAAAACACAGAACACCAGAGAACATCTTTTGTTACCCAGAGGACCTTTCACAAAGAAAGGCTGTGGAAGATCTCTCTTTGGAAAACACCATTCCCAAATCTATACCCACATCCCTTGCTGCAGACACACATAATTCCCAGTAAATCTGGCACTGGAATTCATCCCTAAATCCAGGAGAAGCCACCCTGGCCCTCATGGAGCTGACTCACCACCCACTGCTTCCGCTGCACGGCGAAGTAGAAGATGTACCACTGGAAATAAAGGGGCACCAGTGCTGGGGGACCAACTGGAGGGACAAACAGAGTCAGGAATTATCCAACAGGATGGGATGAAATGGGAAAACAAGGGGTAGAGTGACTGCTGCCCATGGAACTGCAGAGGGGGAGGTTACTCACTGATGAAGAAGTACTTGTGCTGGTGGTTGTAAGGCATGAATTTCTTCTTTTGCACACCAAGCTGTTAAAATACACAAATTACTCAGGCCGTGAAGAGACCTGTGCACACACTCCTAAACTTCCAGAAGATGTTCTATCCAACCAAACCAGCATCCACCATCCCCTGGAACCTCAGCTGGGATGAGTTTTCACCATGCTCCGGGTGCAGAAGGGGCTGGGCTGTGCTGCACACACACAGAAACCTGCACAGGAAGCTCTGCCCCTACAGAAGCCACAAGCTTTCTAAAAACGCTAAAATAGAAACCCACACAAATAGTTTGCTGACAAAGCAGAGCTTCAGAGTTAAAAAACCCCAAGCTACAGTAGTGTTATGATACTGTTAATGAACGTGGCAGTGTGTGGAACTCCCATCTCCTTGCAATTAGTCTGGGAAACAGAGAAGTGAGCATCTAGGCATGACACTGTGTCCACTGGAATGAGGGTGAACAGATTATCTTCCCTCTGAGGCTGCTCATTTTTCAATGTTTGCTGTACAAACATAAGAGATCAAGCCACTGGCTTAAGGAATGCCACTGATATCCCTGTACATGTTCAAACTAATTCCCAATAGCCCAACCCTTAATTTCAAAACAAATCAGAGCATTTAAAGTGACACTATGAATTTACATAGCTTTTTTTTTTTTTTTTAAGGACAGCAAATGCCAAAGCCACTCATTTAACTGCAGAGCTGTACCAGAAATAGAGCTGGACTCCAGATGGCCACCACTGTGACACCCACTGCCAGGCTGAGACCACCAAAATAGCTTCTTTGATCAGGAATTGTAAAAGTTCCAGACAGCCCTGGCTTGTCATCTGCTGCTTCTATCCCCAGTTCACTACAATTAGTCACACTGATATTGGCAAAAGAGAACAACTTGTAATTCTGATCTTCATAAAACTGAAATTCTCTCATCAAGGGAAACAGGAACTTGTAATCATGGCAAATATTTCATTCTTATCTTCTGACACTGCAAAAATAACTCTGAAGTTGCAACTCAGAGTTACTAGAATATTATTGAGGAATATTAGGGACTAGTAAAAGGCAAAGCAGCACTATATAAAATCAAATTAGTGTCCCATCTCCAAGCTCTCTGCAGCTTCCCAAATTTGAATCCTATTGCTGTCACCTCCCAGCTCCCCTCAGGTCTCACCTCCACAGAGAGGGTTTTCCCCAAAGCAAAAAACAAGGGGTGCATGTTGACATCAGGGTCCTTCCGGAAGCAGTTGGGTTTGGCATGGTGCTGGAAGTGGAGGTGATTCCACCAGCTGGCTGGGGCTCCCTGTGGGAATGGATGAGAAGAAAGTTCCCTAAAGCAGGTGGATCTTCTGCCCTCAGTTCTCTCCTTATCCTGGGACTGGTTCTGGCTGCAGAGCAGGGCTCTGGCGGCCCCTCCCCAAGGCCAGTGCTCACCTTGAGGTGGCCAATGACGAACTTGTGCACCCAGTGGTTCCACCTGGACTTGCTGAAGACTGACAGGTGTCCAAAATCATGTTGGAGCCAGCCAGCCTGGGCCTGGAATTAAGAAAAAAACAGTGCTGCTGGGGAAAAAGAACTGTCAGGAGGATTTGTGTCTGAAAAGGGCTTTCATCTCTCACTCCCATGCTCCTCACTACATATCCCTGGATAGCAGAAGCGCTTCCACTGCCAGGTCCCAATCTCAACTCTCCTTTTTCACTACACACCAGTGCACTCCAGACTCTGCCTAATGACTTTTAGTCCTGGACAGTTGTTTCCATGAGGAAGGAAAAAAAAAGTTATGGGAAGAAAAACAGCCACAGAACTGAGAACCAGCATTTATTCCCTCACAAAACTGCCCTGAAATCAGCAACAAAGTGTCCTTTAAGGAGCAGCTTGCTGCTGCCTCCTCCAAGTACTTGTAATTCCAAGGGGATCAGCTGGCCACGGGAGGAATAGCTGGGGCTTTGAGAGCTGCTCTGCCCTCTCCTCTAACTCCCTGCAAGTTCCCATGGGAACACAGTGGCTTGGCCCCTGCACACTGCCTCGGAGCTCTGGCACCGTGGAGCTCAGGAGCAGGGCATGGCTTTCATCGTGGGAGGAAGGCTGGGATAAGGAAGGCTTTGATGAAATATGGGGAGGAGAAAGCGAGGCAAAACCTGCTCTACCACAGCAGCATGTGTAGTTTTGCCTTTTGGTGGAATCCAGAGAGAAGCAGGATTTGGGGAAGTCCATAATGATAAGATCTGTCCCCTGCTTATGGCAACAAGCACCTAAGTCCCAAATTTGGCTTTTTGGGGTTATTTTTGTGTAGTTGCTCACCTGGACAGTGCCCAGAAGCACAGCAGAGAAGAGGAAAGGCACTAAGGATGCTCCAAAATACCAGATGATGAGCCAGGCTGCAACATCCAGCATCAAGATGTGGCAGAGACAGAGGATGAAAAAGGCGTGGTTGGGCTGGAGAAGCCCCATCCTCTCCACGGTGGCACGGAGCTCACGGAAATCTTCCACCAGCTTTTTCTGTGAGGAGACCCAAAAGCATCCACTGGTCAGAAAACGCCTCAGGAGCATAGTTCTCCCTCTCAGGGATGAAAAGGAGAAAAGCTGAGGGTCACCTGGAGACAAATCTTTACTAAAACTACAAATAATGATGTGAAATGAAGCTTCAGCCAACAGTGATTCCCAGGAGATCCTGTGATTTTATGTACAGGGAGTTCTGCCTGCCAGTCAGAAAAGTTAAACAGTACAGTTTCAACCCCAAAACCAAGTTTTCATGGCACTCACGTTCTTGCTGGGCTCAAAGCTGGGCTGATCTGGTGCCAGTTCCCCAATCAGGAGAGGGTTCATGTACTTCCTTACCAGTGTCTTGTCAAGATGAAAAGCAATGAAAGGATCCTGAAACACAGACAGAGGAACAGGATGAAAAAAAAAACATCATTCAGGTGGCAACAAAAGAAATCTATTCCATGATATGCTGGACCATTCAAAAGATTCTCGTTGGGGAAACCAGATACTGTTATTATTTAAATGTGTGTCAATCTCCATGGCAACCAGGTGGAAAAACTCACTAGTGGCTGTTATCACTACAGATTCTGTCCCAATATTTCAATTACAAATCTTGCAGGCACACATGACACTTTGACATCTAATTCTTGATTTCCCATTTACTTCCTTTTCAACATTTCTCTCCTAATGCCCAAATTACCATATTTTTACAATCTCCCTCAACCTAAGCATGTGGGTTTTTAAAATTTTCTGCTATATGATATTTGCTTGCTGGGCATCACTTTGTAAGATTCCTGCACCATGCATTGTTTATCACTATAATTACTAGGCCACCATTGTGTGCTTTTAAAATAAAATGTGCATTTAAAAGACCTCTAGCCAGGAAAGGGGTTAAAAAAACTAGCTGGTGTTGCCAGCTCTAGGTCAGCTGTAGTATCCTCCCTGCTCAGGGTCACTGAATAAAGGAGGGAAAAAGAGAGGGGAACCAACATTTGCATTTTCTCCTTAGAAAAGGGAGGGGAAATGGGGAGGAGTATGTGGGCAGGGCAGGGGAGGATGGTACCACACATTTAGACCAATCCTTTCCATGGAGGCTGTAAAACCTGGAGTGCAATCCCAGCTGGGGGTTAGGGGACAGCTGACTGCACCTTCTAAAACTCAGAACAGCGAACCAGAGGAGTTCTTCCTTTACTCCGCATTTTTTCCTGGTTTTGTGGAGTCTTGCTCTTTTGATCCCCAGGAACAAAGCCACGGGAAATAAAACTTGGCAGCGGTTTCTGAGTGGTCAGCAGTTCAACTGCAGCAGGCAGTGGCACTGATATCATCACCATCACCTAAAGAATGCAGCTGGCTGCAATCCCACCATGCAGCCCTGCTCCCTCCAAGGGCTGACCCTTTTCTGCTCACAGAAACTCAGAATGTTCGTGTGAGAAAGGCCCTTCAGAGCTCATCTCAATCCTCCCTGGCACGGACACCTTGCAGGTTGCTCCAAGCTCCACCCAGCCAGGACTGGGACACTTCCAGGGATGGGGCTCCACCACTTCTCCGGGCAACCTGTGCCAGTGGTAGGGCTTTGAAAACACACATGTGCACCCTACCATCATGAAATGTTGCAAATTAACATGTTCTTTTTGGCTCTAAATAATATTCCTACCGTAGGTTCTTGACGTGGAGATCTCAAGTTCTATCCTGACTGAAATACAGTCCATCAACACCATCCTAGAGGGAGATTCCCACCCCATATCCACCCTCGGGTCCAAGCACGTGCATTTGGAGAAATTAATGGAACAGGCACAAGCAGACAAAGAAGGAAACATCACTGGCAAAGCCACCCCACACCCGACTCCAGCAGCATTTACTCCGCTCTGCAACAGCGGCTGGCACTCAGACACGAATGATTCATTCCTTTATCGTGACTGAAATACGACTTTCAGTGAGATTCTGCTCTAGTGCCATCTCTTGGGCTCGGGAAGTTGGAGGGGGGTGAAGGCACCCGCGTGGCGAACAACAACTCTGTCACCGCGTGTGCCACACGGGTGGCAGCACCCGCTACTCTTACGTGTGCAAAAATTACTGAGCGGATTCGGGATTTTTTTTTTTCCTTCCCGGCTGTGGTTTTTCAGTCATTCCTTCGGCAGCGCTTCCTTGTAACAACAATCCCAAACAATTCCCGGCGGAGCGTGTGCGCGCTGTGTGTTCCCTTGCACACCGCTGCCGGCGCACGCGTGTGTGGCACAGCCGAGTATCCAGGCGTGCGACACAGGCTCCCTGCGTGCTCCCAGCCCCAGGATCCTGCTCCCAGCCCCAGGATCCTGCTCCCGGCCCCGGGGATCCTGCTCCCAGCCCCGGGGATCCTGCTCCCAGCCCCGGGGATCCTGCTCCCAGCCCCGGGATTCCTGCTCCCAGCTCCAGGATCCTGCTCCCAGCCCCGGGGATCCTGCTCCCAGCCCCGGGGATCCTGCTCCGTGCTCATCTCTCCTCCGGCCCGGGCTGCCGGGGCCGCAGCCGGCTGCTCACCGTGGCGTCCTGCCCGGCGTAGTGGCTGATGACCCGGGAGCCCCCCGGGTGCCTCCGGCAGAAGTGGCTGATGTCGTACACCTTCCTGTCGATCACCAGCCAGCGCTCCTGCGGCGCCGGCCCCCGCCCGTTCCGCTGCCCGATCTCCTCCCAGGTGAAGCGCCGCATCCCTCCCCGGACGGGCTCCGAACCCTCCATGGCCGGTATCGGCTCGCCCGGGCTCGGCTCGGCCCGGCTCGGCCCGGCTCCGCCCCCCCGGGGCCCCCACGCCCACCCCGGTCCCCCCCGCCCACTGGGCTGCGCTCGCTGTGCTCCCGCCCCCGGGGCCCGAGAGGGGCGGCCGGGATCCCGGGGCGTGCGGGGTGAGAGCACAGGACAGAAGGGGACTCGGGCTCTCCGGGCTGGGATGGCTCCCGGAATCGTTTCGTTTAGAGCAGCGAGGCCCCCAGCACTGCCCAGCCATCAGTCACAGAACCACGAGATCGGTCGGGTTGGAAGGGAGCTCTGGAGATCATTCATTGACAGGGTCACCTGGAGCAGGTGGCACAGGATCCAGGTGGGTTTGGAGACTCCAGAGTGGGACACTCCACATCCTTCCTGAGGTCCCTGAGCAGCCTGTCCCAGTGCCCTGCCATCCTCAATGTAAAGAAGTTCTTCCTCACGTTGGGGGGTGAAACTTCCAGAGTGTCTTGTTGCTGGGCACCATGGAAACACGTCTCTAAATGCCACATACACGCGGCTTTTAAATCCCCCCAGCTGCTTCCATCACTGCCCCAGACGGTCTGTTCCAGGGCTTGTTAACCCTTGACAACAATTCTCTCTTGATACCAAACTTAAACCTTCCCGGGCACACCTCGAGGCTGTTTCCTCTTGTCCTGTCACTTGTTACCGGGGGGAGAGACCGACCCCCAGCTGTCCCCAGTCTCCTTCCAGGTGATGCCTAGAGAGGCTACCTGGAACACAGGCTAGACAGAGTTAAAGAATAAAGTAGGCATTTATTAAAAGGCCTTCAAAGGATACATATTAGGCAGTACAAGAACCAGGCTGTGTCTCTACCCAAGATGGACCCAAGACGGATGATGGGTCATGAGTTTTCACACTTTTATAAGTTTTGGCCCATTTACATATTGGGGTTAATTGTCAACCACAGCTTCAGGCTGTGAAGTCCCATCCTCCCGGTTTGGTCTCCTCAATTCGCCATTGTTTGCACTTTTTGGGCCTGAAGCTACAACAGTGTCCTTGGTTCTCAGGCTGGAAAAGAATTGCTGTGTCTAACTTGATAACACTTTATGTGAAGTTCAGAGTTATGTACTAATGCAGTACAGAATCTGGAAAATATGAAAGCTAAAACTTAAGGCATCACAGGAGTTTCCCTTCCTCACACTCAAGTTCCTTCTTTTGAACCACTTTTACAACCTGTTTTTCCTTATTTCTATGCTGATTATGACATATCTTCCCCATCCTTGATTTTGCTTCCCTTTTCCAGCAGATCCCTCCCTCTCTTCCATCTGTTCTGCCTCTCCCTTCCAACTGCCTCAGCCTTTCCTGTTGCTGAGGCTCCTTTTGGCTGCTCATGCCTGGATATGCAGCTAGAGGGAGGGAAGGTGTTGCTACAGGTAAATCACATCAAAACCCTGCAGATGATTCTTCAGATAGCAGAATAATGCTGGAAGAGTGAATGATGCTAAAACAGACCAATCCCTCTGTGTGGGACTTCATCCATTACAAATTAAATTAAAATTCCTCTCCCCACACTCATCTCCCTGAACTCTCCTTATTGATCCCAGATTTCTTTGTTTCCATTCACACCTTCCAATCTGACCTAGTTACAGCAATTCCAGTTGAAGGTAACCATAGAAACAAAGAGCCACCAGGCCACACCACTCGATGGCTACATCACATCTTGGAATTCTGTGCCTGCAAAGCACTGGATGCAACATTTTTATTTCCTTCCCTTCAGCAATTCGTATTAATAAACATGAATAGATGTTTAGTATCTTTTTAAACATAATTATATTCAGAACAGTGCAGTAATTATTTCAAATTCTGTTTTCTCCCATCATTAATTGCACAACAAAATATTTATCCTAAATTTAGTCTATATTTATGACATTTCATCATGAATATGGAGGGCACACAGAGAACAGTTTTCTTTTTCCTGTATTTGTTAAAAGCAAATAAATTCCATCTTCCTACATGAGTTGGACCTTTGGATATTTGCTTTGAGGGGTCTTAACAGGCAAAAAGCACTACTAAACTTGATAAAATCCATTCTTGTTCACTTAATGTGCTTCCTCTGGTTTCAGCAGCTATAAGGGCTGTTAATGCCTTATTAACACAAATTAAACAACAGGATTTGGAATTTTCTTCCAAGTTCCTTCTGACATGAAATCCCTGGCTGTGATTGTTTTCCCCTCAGCAGATGATTCAAGACAAGCCATGGAGGCTCCTGGAATCAGCAGCCCTAAGCAAGGAAGATTTCTGTGTCCTGCCAGCAGCGCTTGTTTGCCCTGGCCTTGCCCCACTCAGGATCTCAATGGGTGTCTCAGAGACAAGAACAGGACCTTTGTCATAAAAACTGACAGGAAAAAAAAAAAAAAAGCTGCTGTTATAGACTCACCAGCATCCTGCATCCAGCTGGGATTCCTGGCATCACTCTCTGCTGGAACACAATTAACCAGGTAAAATGAGTCCTTAGGTGCCCTGACTCCTTGTTTTACCTTCACTGCTTCCACCTCTGTATCTGCTGTCACCATCATGCTGTGGCCCAGCTCCCCAGGCTACCATGAACCACCAAGAATTCAAGTGGAGGGAAGAGATGCTCTTTGGTTCACTCCTCTGACCAGCCTGCAAATCTGGTGACTGGGGATCACCAGAATTTGGAGAAAATATATTAAAAATCCTTATTCCACTACCATGATTTGGCTGGAACATGCTTTAAAATACGCAAGTGACCTGGGTGATGAGGGATCACTAAATATTTGGGCATCTGGTGACCAAACCAGTAATCAGGGAAAGAGGGAGATGGGTTGAAAGGATTCCAGCCTTTCTGTTCTCCTTTTAGAGAAAATGAGTTACAATGATGGATGGTGAGGTCTGAAACCACAGGAAAAAAAATAAAAGGAAAATAACAAATGCTGAAAAACAGTTTAAAAGGGCAGAGTCTAAAAGAAGACTCAGTTCTTGGCTTTGATTCAGCCTAAGAAAAGCTGAAGATTCCAGGGGAATTGTGGTGGCATGATTTACAAGATTCTGTCATCAGTGCAATTAAAACAACCACGCTGATGAAGTAAATGCAGCAGGAAACCACTAATTCAGTCATTGTGTTACTACCAGGGAAGAGCCTGACAGCTACCTGTAACACCATTCCTACACCAGGCTTAGGATCCACTACAAGGATCTGTGTAACACCAGCAGAAGAGGGAGAAATTAGAAATATTCCCTTTATTATTGTTGTGTTATTGGGAATGAGCTGGAATACTGGAATAAATTGGCCTAAATGAGTTAGTGTTGTACCCAGAGCCCTTTGTTAGGGTTGCTAACACTTCATACCCACAATAAAGTCTTGATTTTCCATACAAACAGTGGAACTTCATGGAATATTTGCTCAGTGCTCTACTCTAATAACTGAACTGACTGTTAAAATTTAGACGCAAAAAAGACTGAGATTTGTGAGGAGTTTGCATCTTGGCAGGAAAAGCACCCAGGAATTACTCTGTGTAAGGGAGGAGATAAAAAGCTTTTTTCTTTTTTTTTTTTTTTTTTTTTTTTTTGTCATTCAGAAGTCATAAAATCGTCATAAAATCAGATTAGCAACTGAGGGAGTGAGGTGGTGATTGTTTAGAGTTCTACACTTTGGAAAGCAAAACCTAAGTAAGGAAAAAAAGAAAATTATCCATTTATAATGTGGGAATACCAGCAGGACTTGGACTAGAAATCATTACAAAGCAGCGTCAGAACAGAGCATTTCTCTCCTGATTCCCGTCCTGCTGCAGTGTCTGCTGCTTTCTGAGTGTGATTCCCTCCCCTGCTCCCCTGGCAGTTTGTGCCTGACCCTGATAAACCCACGGGCAGCCCAAGATCCACTGCAGAATGTGGAATCCCTGCCAGCCATGGCCACACAATGGGGATTTCTGTTCCTTTTTTGGTTGTTTCCCTCGCAAAGTTCCTCAGCTCTCAGCCACTCTCCCAGGACTAGAGAAAAAGTGGAATATGTCAGAGTAAAAAAAATATCAAGGAAATCTTTGGTAGCAGTTTGTTTTAAATGCATGGACTGCTACAGCATTCCCACCTAATCACTGGGTTCCTTCACCTCAGGCTCCAGCCCTCCATTCCCTGCCCAGCTGTTTCCCACTATGTTTGAATTTATTATTCAATTTAATATTTATTTTTATGTTCAGAGTTCCTCAGCCTTTCCCTTTTGTGAAAGACAGGGGAAACCTGGGGTCCTTTATCTCCTTACATGTATTTTTATGTGGCAGAAGGGAAAAAAGGTATCAAAAAACTATTAAAAGAATCAAAAAGTTTAAAGGTGCAGCTAAATCTGATTTTCACTCTATTTTTCTCCCCAAATCCTCAGTTCCTGCCTTCTTCCCCTTCAGAAAGCTGTTCTGTGTCCTTCCCTTGTTCACTGCTCTTTCCTGCTGCCTCCTTTTCCCACCACATGCCTTGGAGCTATCTGGCCTTACCAAGTTATGGATCTCATACTATAAATCAGGTGAAAAGGAGAATTTTCCCTGCATCCATGAGGACTGCAGCTCAGCTGCAGGGCATTTCCAAGTGCTGGTGCCAGTCTGTGTGCTGCTGTCAAAGTCTAGTCCTTTCTAAAAACCAAATTAAAAGAAACTTATCAGACCTTGCAAAAATAACTTATCAGACCTTGCCTCCTACATGAAACTCCACAAAGCAATGAGACAACAAACACAGAAAATATTGTGGTTTTGCTACATTTTTAAAATGCTTTCCTCAGGGAAAAGGAACTTCTTTAACATTAAACCAATGCATGAGACAGTGTAAAGATACCCGAGCTACCACTTTTCCCTGCTGTTTCACCTTTCCAGTCTACTCCAGTCAGATATCCTTCACCGATTCATTAGCTGAAGAGCAGAAAAGCCACTTCTACGTATGCTCCCTGCAAAAACTCTTCCACTTCTACATCCCCCTTCCCATACTTTGCTCCCTTTTGCGTTCCTCACCTTTTCTGCCCACATCTCGTGACTCTTTGGTTAAACTCAGGGCTTTTATGTCCCTCACACAAGCTCTTTGTGCTGCTAAAGCTACACCGGGCAGCAACCGCAGCCTTTCACCCACTTGGCCATAGAGCAGAGCCTGTTCTCCTCTCTTTGCTGGGGCTGGTTTGTGTCCCAGGAGCCAAAGAAAACTTGGAACAAGCCCTGCCTGAAGCCTGACAGCCTGGCTGGCTGTGCTGCAGGAGGCTAAGAGCAACAGGGATTATTTTAGAAGCATCTTTCAATGGCTTGTCATTAAGTTATGGTGCAATTTTCCATGGGAAATATCCAGGTAGGGAGTTCTGGGAGCTGATTTTGCTTGTCCATCTACAGGTAAATTCCAAAATGGACCAACCTCCTTTTCAGCTTATTTCATAGAATCAACATAGAATCCAGGAATGGTTTGGGTTGGGAGAGACCTTAAAGCTCATCCCATTCCAACCCCCTGCCATAGGCAGGGACACCAGCCACTATCCCAGACTGCTCCAAGCCCCCTACAACCTGGCCTTGGACACTTCCAGGGATGGGGCAGCCACAGCTTCTCTGGGTAACCTGTGCCAGGGCCTCAGCACCCACACAGGGAAGGATTTCTTCCTGAGTTGTACATATGCAGGCACACCTACAGGACTAAAATCCCCAAATTCAAAGAACTCAGCAAACTTTTCCCTCATCACAAGCAACATGTTTCAGGTCCACCTGAATGTGGTGTCTGGCTGTAATTTAGTCTGATCCTTGTCACAGGGCTATTTTGAACCACACTAAATAAAACTTGCAAGTCTTAGCAAAACATTCCTGTCATTTCTGACTTTCCTCACCCCACACCACAGGCAAAGACTGTTTAACAGGCTGAAGCCATCCTGCAGCATTAATACCAGGCTGAAACAGAGGAAAGCTCTAGCATGGCTTGGCACAAAGCTAAAGAGGAGAGATTTGGACTGGAAGAAATCCTTCCCTGTGAGGATCCTGAGGCCCTGGCACAGGGTGCCCAGAGAAGCTGTGGCTGCCTCATCCCTGGAAGTGTTCCAGGCCAGGTTGGATGGGGCTTGGAGCAACCTGGGACAGTGGAAGATTTCCCTGTCCATAGCAAGGGAATGGGACTGGATGGTTTTTCCCACCCAAATCCTTCTGTGATCCTATGGCTAACCCTGTGGGTTCCTTCACCTGCTTAGGCCCAGCCTCTGCCATTCCAGAAAGGATTAATAATCCTCCCATTTATTCATGCAAAATCATCACAGAAAAAGATTCCTATTGCCAGGAAAACTGGGGATCACACCTGCCTGGCCCTGGAAAGTGGCCACAGGTGCTCTCAGAGGTAAACAAAGCCGCAGGGAAAGAGGTATTTTTGTGGTATTTTTGTCCTTGCCGCATCACACCTTGCATAACCTAACACAGGAATTGCGTACAAGAAAGTGCCCCACGGCAAGGAAAAGATGTAAAGATGGCATTATTCCACCTGTTAATGAAACCATGGCCTGGGGCAGGAGAGTTCAACCAGCTTTGCTTGTGCCACCGCAAAGCTGTGAAGTCTCCAGGCAAAAACAGAGCAAAACAATGCAGATTTTGGGCAGAAGAGCAATAGCTCATTTCTGAGCTCAGCAGTGAATAGTGGGGTGAGAAGTCTGTGGGGAAAAAGGCAGAAAAATGAGGAAAAAGCAGGAGGAAAAAATATGAAAAAGAAGGGGAAAAGAAAAAAGGTAAAAAAGGTACAAAAGAGAAAAATTAGTAAAAAGAAAGGTTAAAAAATAGTAAAAATGGTAAAAAATAGTAAAAGGAGAGGGGAAGGAGGAGAAAAGGGTGAAAAGAGAGGAAGCAGGAGAAGGGGTGAAGGGAAAAAAGAGGGGGAAAGGAGTGGAAGGAGAAAAGGCAGAAAAGGGAGAAGACAGGAAGAGGAGAAGGGAAGAAAAAGAGTGAAAGGGGGAAGAAAGGGGGAAAGAGATGACAAAAGGAGGAAAGAGGGAAGAAGGGGAGACGAGAAGGGGGAAAGGTAGGAAAAGTGGGAAAGAGGAGAAGGAGAAAAAGGGGGATAAAGGGAGGGAAAAAAGGGGAAAGGAGCGAAGTGGGAAAGGTGGGGAAGGGGAGGGGGAGAAAAGGAAATGAAGAAAAAAAAGAAAACAGGGAAAAGGAAGGGGGGGAAAAAGAAGGACAAGAAAAATAACGCGGGAAAGGGAAAAAAAAAAAAAAAACAAAAAACAAACGGCGGGGGCAGCTCTTTACATCGGGAACCAAAAAATCCCGAGGACACGACGCTCGGAGCGGGAGGTGGAGGAGGAGGAGGAGGAGGAGGAGGCGAGGGGTTCCCGTCCCCCGGCGGCCCCGGCCGCTTCGAAAGATCGTGCCGGGCCAATGGGCGGGAGCGGGAGGGCGGCGGGACAGCCGCGATTGGCGCTGGGGCTCGGCTGATCCCGCCGGGAGAGCCCCGGGACCGGGCGGAGCGGGGCGGGGGCGGGATGACGGGCAGGGGGAGATGCCCGCGGGGAGGAGGATGCTGAATTTGGGAAGGGGGGGGGATGCCGGGATGGAGGAGAGTGCCTGGGAGAAAGGATGATGCTGGGAGAGGGAGGGGATGCCGAGGGAGGAGAATACCCGTGGGGGGATGCCCGAGAAGGGGGTGCGAGGGGGCGTGTGGGTGGAAGGGGCCGAGCTTCCCTCAAAACACTGGGCTATGTGCGAGGATAAAGTGCATCAGTGCGGGGACAGCCAGCCTAGGGGGCACTTCCGAGCAGGCGGAGAGAAGCGAGAAACAAAGAGAAGGGAGGACATGAGCGAAGGCGAAGGGAGGGAGCAGGGGATCAGCTGAGTTCAATCCCGCCAGGAAGGCTCTTCCCCTCCGGCACATCCCTGAGAGGCGCAGGGACAGGTTCTCCCCCCTCCTCTCCCCCTTTGGTCAAGAAGACAAAGAATCGAGTGGCCCCATGGGGAAAGGGGGTGAGCAAGGGGGGGACTCGGGGGAGCCGGCGGCGCAGATCCGCTTCTACACCTGGGAGGAGATCCAGAAGCACAACCTGAGGACGGACAAGTGGCTGGTGATAGACCGAAAGGTTTATAATATCACCAAGTGGGCAAAAAGGCACCCGGGGGGCCAGCGAGTCATCAGCCACTGCGCCGGCGAAGATGCCACGGTAAGGAGCGGCCCCCGCGGGTCTCCCGGCTCCAGCAGCATCCTCTGACAGCTCCTTCCCTCCCCGAAGGGAGCCAGCTGCCTGCTGTCCCCTGTCCCCCTCTCCCCAACACCTGCGGGACACCCGGCTCAGCCCTTTCGCTGCTCCCAGCTCGGTTCAAGCGGATGCAGGTTCCCCCCGATGGGTTGGTAGGGATACTCTGCTTAAATCCTGCTGGTTTGCCTTTGTCTCCTGCTTGTGCCGTGCCCCGAGCCCTGAATTCAGGAGCAAAGTGTCCCAAATCTCCCCCTTTTCCAGCGTGGGGCTTGTGACATGCAGAGTCACGCAGCCAAGCACAGGGAGGGTTAAAGAGAGGCCAGGCTGTCTCTCAAAGTTGCTTCTCTGAGGAGGCTTTAACACAAGGAGCTTTTTAGCATTTTTTCCCCGGGAGAAAATTCTCTGGAGAATTTGGTTACAGGTTGCTACAGAAAAGAGGAAAAAAAAAAAAAAAAAAAAAATGCAGCAAACCATTTGCTGCTGCTCCAGCTGCTCCTTCGCTGGGTTCAGCCACCTCTCAGGTTTCAGTCAAAGATAAGAAACCAAACAACAACCACAACAAAAATAAAAAAACCCTAGGCGTGAAACAGGAACAAATTTGCAATAAATTGTTTGTTGTCTGGAGTTCCCCTCAAAACCACCTTCCTCAGAAGTGCATCCAGAGAGCATGTTCTCCCTTCAGGGCATGTTAATGAAATCCAAGCAGCCTCAGAGCTCTTCCTAAAACGTGCAGACACCAAGCAGGAACAGGAACTGCTGGTCTCCCACGGCTCCTGACACCTTAGCAAGGAGGAGACAAAATTTTTTGGCAGAACCTTCCCTTTCCATCAGTCCCTACTTCCCTGCGTCCTGTGGTTATTTTCCATTCTTTTCCTTGAAGCACTGAGCTGCATTTTGGCCCTTCTGTCTCTTTTAAGTAAATCCTCTGAATGAATAGCTTTCCCCCTCAGAAAGATGGGCCAGGTTTTGCTTTCAACTGCTTAAACACAGAGCTGCTGAAACAGGAGGAGTTTGATTCCTATCCCCAAGAATTTAACTCCAGTATCTCCATTAGCAACCAAAAAGCATCTGTTACTGCAGAATCCTTGAAAGGGAGGCTGAAACACAGGTTGGTGGTTCCAGGATTGCTGGTTCTCCTCCCACCTCCCCAGGGTACATTGCATCCCACACTCTGTGAAGCCATGGCCTTAAAAATGCTCTGAAATTCTTAAATCGCCACTCTGAGCACTAAACCAGGACTGGCATCAGTTTTGCAGCTTCCCTGTGATGAACAACCTCTTACAGCCAGAAAACCCTCTCTCATTCAGGGGGAGAAGCCTCTGTGGGTTTAAATTGGATTTTAGGAGGAAATCCTTCCCTGGGAGGGTGCCGAGGCCCTGGCACAGGTTGTCCAAAGAAACTGTGGCTGCCCCATCCCTGGAAGTGTCCAAGGCCAGGCTGGATGGGGTTTGGAGTAACCTGGTCTAGGGAAGGTGTCCTTGCCTGTGGCAGGGGAGCTGAATTAGATGATTTTTGAAGTCCCTTTCAATCCAAACAATTCCATGTGTCTCTGATTTTTTTAAACACAACATCTGAGTCTGGGCCAACCTGTTCAAGAAAGTCCTTGTGCTGACTGCTCTAAGCACTCCCAATGCTCAAGTACAGCTCATATCTCAATTATACAAAGCTTTTTTTTCCTCACCAAAAGCAGCTGGAATAACTCCCATATCCCATAAAACACTTCAGCTTATTTGGTCAGTAGATCACAAAGCTGGGAGGTCAAGTGCCAATATCCCACAGCATTTCCCAGGGATTATCTTTTCCCTTAAGCTTTTTATCTCCTGCAATACAGAACTGAGAACAATTCCAAAATTCAGGTGCTATCTTATATTTGGGACCTATTAGTACAGGAGCTTCATGAGATAAACATAAAAATCCAATCCTTCTATCATTTGCAGGATCTCCAGGCAGTAAGCACCCAATCAGACCTCCAAAGACTTTTTTATTCCCAGCAGTTAAAATAATACAGAATCAACACTTTTAATGCTTCTCTCTCTTCCCCTTTCTTCCCCTTTTTGTTTTCACCCAAAACTGCAGAGCCTTGCAGTAGGCACAGTCAGCTATTCAATTCCCCCCTCATTCTGATTTTCCTTCCTCTTTCACGTCTTCTGCAAATTGTTCCAGAGAGGGAAACAATGAACCAGAGTCAACATTTCAGTGACCCACTTCTGGGTCCAAGTTTTGATTGATTTTGGTGGACTTTGGGCCCGAGGTTGTTGCCTGGTATTTCTGAACTCCAGATTGAGGGCAGCTCACTCAGGGTCAGCTGGACACAGGCAGCACTTTCCAGTCTGCCCTTTGTCTTTAGAGCCAAGAGGGAAATATTAGTTGGTCCCTACAATTGTTAGACAATGGGACAAAGATGGAAACACTGGAGCATGGTTCCCCTCACTCCTGTTTTTAATGATTTTTTTTTTTTTCCATACTCTCTTAGCACTTCATGGAACCAATCTTTCCTGTTCTCCCAGGTGAATTCCAAGAGCTGACTCCAGTTCTATGCACACAGGAAAGGGCAAGGACAGAGTGAGCATTTTTGATGTGGGTCAGCTTTCTGTCCCTGCTGCTGTCACTGGGGTTAAAATTCCAGCTGTGCCATGGGAAAGGATCTGGCCAAGATTTCACTACGAGCATCAGGCACTTGTGGGATACAGGTGGACAAAAATATGTGGAAAGGGGAAGGAATAGAGAAAAAGAAGAGCCAGATAAACTAGTGAATGACAGGATCAAAATGATCTACAAACAAGGCATTATTCTCAAAAATCACTTTTTCTTCAGCTGTTTTACAGCTGGGTTCTCCAGGCCTGGCCAAAACACCTAAGAATATTTTTTGTGTTTGCAGTCACATCTAGCTTCAGCCACCACAGTGGCTTGCCTCCAGGAGCAGACTTTCCAAGGGTATTTATACCCTAGGAGGGATTTGCACAAATTCCCCTCTGCCTACCTTCTAAGGGAATTAACAGGACTTAAGTATTTAGTTGCTTAGAAAGAATTTCTTGAGGTGCCTTTCACCATATGGCTGGATGCCATCCCAGGTCTCACCGTTCCCAGACAGCAAATTCATCAGGCTTTAGTGGAATTAATGTCCCAAAAAGTGATCACAGAGCTGGAGGTCACCTGGCCCCTCTTCCACAGGTTCCACACTGCTGGAAGTGGGTGGGAATGACACAGGGAATAGGAAGAACATCTCACTCCTGGACCTCACACAATTCCTCCTGTTTCCACTCCAGGATGCATTCCAGGCCTTCCATATCAATCCCACCTTGGTGCAGAAGTTTCTCAAGCCGCTGCTCATTGGAGAACTCGCTCCAGGGGAGCCCAGCCAGGACAGAGACAAAAATGTGAGTATTTATTCTTCAGCTGGGGTTCAGGGTGGCTGCTCCTGCCATTCTTTCCCTCTTGGGATGCTCTCCAGAGAAGGAGAGGAGTTCTCAGTGACTGAACATCTCCATGTAGAGTATTTCCATCCTATCATGGATTCAAATATGTGTGGAAAGGGGGTGACACTTCTGGCTGTCCAAACCTTTTCTTTCCCACAGAGCCAGCAACAGCCAATTTCTGGCAGCCCATTGCAGGCACCCAGGCTGAACTGAGCCCATCCTGAAAGGAAATGGGAACTGAGACATGTGGAATAGGAAATGTGCACCAGCCCTGGTGACTGTGGTCCCTTCTGCTGCTCCTTTGCTGGTGACCAAGCTCCAGAACACAAGTCCCCAGATGTCCCATTTTGGTGGCCTTGCTAAGGAGCAGCAGCCGCTGCCCATTCTCAGGGCAACTCTGTATCCCTGCTCATCCATTATTCAGGCCCAGAGCATGGCACAGCTGGCTCTGGCCAGGAAACTCAATCCTGTCCCGTTGTTTGTGGCTGGCCATGATTGTGATATATCTGTGTCACTCACAATAGAGGGGACAACGCTGGCCCCCAGTGACCCAGGAATGCCCCTCATGGATGGCTGCACAGGACCTGGCCCATGGATTGAATGGATGACGGGTGATAGTGGGTGCTCATTATCAGAGCTCTGGAATTAGCACAATAGCACTGAATTCCCTCTTGCTCCAGCTTCTCCTTAGTGCTCAGGAAGCTCATTCAGACAAGTGCCATCAGGTGATATGATACTCAACAGAGCTTGGATTACTCTCCTGGCTCCAGGTCCAAAAGGTCAGGATGTGGACTCAGACTGGCCAGAATGTTTATTCATAGGAATACATAGGGCAAAAAGCTGGAATATGGAGCCAGATTCCTTAGCATGGAGCCCATCCTTCCTCTGTCCATCCCACAACTCAGTCAGGCTCATTTGCAAGCCTCACCCTGCTCTTGCCTGTCCCATTGCAGTCCCAGCTGGTGGAGGATTTCCGGACCCTGCGGAAGACAGCGGAGGACATGAACCTGTTCCGAGCCAGCCCCTTGTTCTTCTCCTTTTACCTGGGCCACATCATTGTCATGGAAGTTTTGGCTTGGCTCATGATTTCCTACTTTGGGACTGGCTGGATCACAACCCTCATCCTTGCTTGCATCCTTACAACTTCCCAGGTGACAAAGAGAGATCTTCCTCACACTCCCAATGTGCCCTCTATCTCCATTTCTTTCCTGCTTAGCTCTGATTCCCAATAGCTTCCTAACTATTTGATTCCCCCTCATTCTAGGCCCAGGCAGGGTGGCTGCAACATGATTTTGGACACCTCTCTGTGTTCAAGAAGTCTTCCTGGAACCATGTCGTCCACAAGTTTGTCATTGGACACCTGAAGGTAAAGGGAATTATGGAGCCAGGGAATTCTGGGAATGCATCACTTTGGCTGGGGCAGTAGGGAAGGGAGGCTCTCAACCTTTCCAGAGTGAGCAGAGGCACAAAAAAAGTTGGTGACCATTGCCCATGGAGCAACCTGGGCTAGCGGAAGGTGTCCCTGCTCATGGCAGGGGACTGGGACTAGATGAGCTTTAGAGTCCCTTCAAACTCAAACAATTTCAGGATTTTCTGGGAAGACACAGTGACCTGTAACTCACTCAGAGTGTGTTTATTCCGTGTTCTTTCAATACAGAGGATCCGTAGGGATCTCTCTGCAAGCAGCAGTCTCATAGCAACCAACAAGTCCACCACGCCCTGCTTGCTGCTCTTTCCAAAGAAATCCCACTTTGGCCACAATTTGAGTCACACCACTTTAGTTCCTATAAATGATTGGGTAATCCCACCTTGGGAGCAGCTCTCCATGGATGAAAACTCCTTGTTCTCCTTGGCCAGGGTGCGTCTGCAAACTGGTGGAACCACCGCCACTTCCAGCACCACGCCAAGCCCAACATCTTCCGTAAGGACCCAGATGTGAACATGCTGCACATTTTAGTCCTGGGAGACACACAGCCTGTTGAGGTAAGGAAAACTGGGGAAAACATGGAAAACTACTGTCCCTGAGAGGGCCCTGGAGAGTGGTTGCGCAAATCCAGGAGTTGGCTCCCATTGTGAGACATGACTTGCACAGGCAGGACTTCCAGGAATGCTAGAAATGAAATGTTTAATCCAGGGATTTCGTCTGGCTACATGGTCTGACAGGAGTTGGGAGCCAACCCTTGGGCTGAGGAGCAGCACTGACTACTAATTCCCAATCCATTTCCTGTGCTGACCACAGGAGAAAGTGTCTTGGGTTACCTTGGGAAAAATAATGCAGATGGGGTTGGAGAGAAAGCAAAAAGCCACTACAGGCCACTTCATGCTGCTGGCTTGAAGTACCAGCATGAGGGGGGAATACGGTGTTCCTCAGTATTCTCGCAAAACCATTTCAAATCTGACCTTCCATTTCCTTAGCAAATATCTTCCAGCATCAAGTAATTTTTATTTTAATTCTATCTACCCCTCCAGAGCCAAAATTTTTACTGCCTGTTTATAAAAACCTACCCAAACCATTAAAATCATGGTGTTTTTCACAGTGGAACAAGGATTTATAGTTTTAAAAACAAAACCCCAAGAAAATGGACAAGCAGCAAAGACAACACAAGGAAATACAACATTAAAAATGGTTTCTCAGACAGATTTTGTATTATTGAGAAAGCAGATCATGGTTCTACTACTTAAAGGAAAACCTAAACGTTTGTGGTAACAAGGAAAAACTGGATTTCTGCCTCAAAATATCTGATATTAGGCCAGAATCAGTCTATCCTAATATTCTCACATTGGTATAAAAATCCTTTTCCAAATGATGCCAAGCACACAGCCTTGCAGAGCTCAGCCCAGAGGGAATAATGTGCCTGATTTATTGGTGTTACAAGCCTCCCATTCAAAAAAATCAGACTTTATGCCTACCACATTTGTATTAATAAAGATGGAGGTGCTAGCAGCTCTTCTAACAGACACAGGGATGGCAGAAGGTGAAGTGCATCAAAATTCCATGAAGTAAATAGAAACTATCCTTAAGAACTGAGTTTACGCCTAACACAATGATGAAGTTAGGACATTTAATCATTCTAAATCTCTTCTTACATGCTGGTGAGAATTCAGTCAAAATTCTCTGGTCAATACATTAAGAATTATTGCAGAGCATCTGCTTTTACCTGGGAATGTCCCAGTCTGAGCTGTTTCTTTGTGTCCTGCAGTATGGCAAGAAGAAGCTGAAGTACCTGCCTTACAACCACCAGCACGAGTACTTCTTCTTCAGTGAGTATCCACTCTCCTCTCTTCCCTTTTCCTGGAATGCCACTTGTCCTTTCCAGCCCTCACTGTGTGAGCAGAACAACTCCTCAAATCCCAACTCATCCCACCCTTCCTCAGGACCCTGTGCAGGTCCCAAAATCAGCTCAGGAATATCCAAGCACCTGGAACACTGCCCTGTAGAGCAAAGGAATGTAAAACACCTGAGGCTGGCAATGACCTCCATGTGAGAGGCTCCATGGAAATACTGCATGTTCCCAGTTCCATGGAATCAGTCCCTCATGTCACACACCTTCCCACCCCTCTGATGGCCAAACCATTTCCCTTTGCCTTGCAGTCTTCCCACCTCTGCTCATCCCTGTGTATTTCCAAATCCAAATCATCTCGACCATGATCAAGCACAGGTTCTGGGCGGTGAGTGAAACATTCCCTCCATCCTTATGGGGTCTGGCTGGAAACTGGAGCAGAGAGGGAGGCCAGGGGGCAGGCAGGAATTACCCAGTGTTCCAAACATCACCAGCAAGGACACGTTATCCAAGATGGGCAAAGTGATGCCTGGTGTTTTCTCTGTCCCCCAGGACTTGGCCTGGGCCATCAGCTACTACCTGCGCTTCTTCATCACCTACATCCCGTTCTATGGCGTCCTGGGATCCCTGTGTCTCCTCACGTTTGTCAGGTAGGGGATCCAGGGCATCCCTGCTACTCTCCCATCCCTCCAGTGCTGTTTGAGCCTGGCCTCAGCTCTGCTGTGTCCTACTGCCTCACTTCCCTGTCAGCATCTCCGAGTTCCAGCTCCTCTGGCACTCTCCCTGCACCTTCCCCTGCCCTGTGATGGTCCTGCCAGGATTCTCCTGCCTTTCCTCATTCCCTGTTCTCACACACTGCTGATCCCACTTTGGTCATGGCTGGACCCTCAAAGAGTGTCTCATCCCACCCTCTTCCCAGCAGACTGTGGAGGTAATTCTGTCCATGCACCAAGTCCAAAATCAAGCTGGAAACTTACCACAACCAGCCCATTATTCTCAAAATATTTGATGAAATTCGAAGTGCAAGGAAAAAAAAAAAAAAAAACAAAGCTGCAAAATCGGATCATTTGCTTTTGCAGAAAACAAGCCTGGAACAAAGATGATTCCAGGCAATTCCTTGTCAACATCCATCCAAGTCTCTGCTGCTCCCTGCAAACCCCACTCTATCTACCTGATGTCCCCATGTCTGGTAGAAATTCTCATTATTTTCCTGGTTTTGCAGGTTCCTGGAGAGTCATTGGTTCGTGTGGGTCACCCAGATGAATCACATTCCAATGGAAATTGATTCTGAGAAGCACAGAGACTGGCTGAGCTCCCAGGTAACTGGGAGGGGGAAAACCACCCCTGACTCACCCTGAAATGGGATTTACTCAAAGAGTGTGAGAGTTACCACCAGCCCCAGTGTTACCACCATCCCTTACTAGGATAGAGTGTCTTGTCCATGACTTCTCCTATAAACATGTTCTTCCCAGAGCCAGCAATGCTGGGGAAAGACATGGAATTACAAAGTTCTGCAGTTCCTTTGACAATCAAAAGGTTACCTGTGGTGAGTGAAGCTGGATGTGATTGCAAATCCAAAAAACATCCCTGGGTTCTTTGGCCATGCCTGTAGATCTCAGCAATATAATAGATGAGGAAAAAATGTCAGCTCTTCATTTTGGAGCCTGCCTTTGTCCTTTTGTTGTGGAAGATGAGTGATTGTGCTCTCCCTTTCCTCTCCTTTATTCCAGGGCCATATTCTTGATATTTTGGCAGTTGTTTCCCCCTGCAAATTCAAGTAAAATGTGTGAATGAGGAACCCTATCAAAAATGTGGTTGAATTTTAAGAATTTTAAGAAAAAAATATCTAATTTTATGATCATTAATGGCAGGAATACCTATTAAATATTCTCAGAATATCACTCTTAAGGCAAACTGGGCAATAACTACACGGGAATGGGGGAGCTTTGTGTCCGTACATTTTCCTCCTGTTTTCCACCTTGGTACTGCTGTCAACCCTTTGATCTCCAACAGAAGAGGCTGAGATTTAGGAATCTGGGCTTGGGCTGCTACATCACTTCACCACCAGTGAGAATTTGATTATCTGAGGCCCTTAGGGAGGATTAAAACTCCCCTTGCTGCACCCGGCCAAAGCAGGCTCTGCACTCCAAGAGCTCAGGGAAGGGGAATTTCACCCTGATTTTGGGATGAGCCATCCCTAACCCTCACAGTTTTCTCTTTCCCTGACAGATGGCAGCGACCTGTAACATTGAGCAGTCCTTTTTCAATGACTGGTTCACCGGGCACCTGAACTTCCAGATTGAGCACCAGTGAGTACAGAGCCAGGATGGTGAGGGCACTGCCAGCTTGTCACAGGCCAGGGGAGGGAATTATTGTATGCCAAGGAAACAGAGTCCCAGGCTGCACAGGCATGGAAGATGTGGCTGCTCCATCCCTGGAAGTGCTCAAGCCCAGGCTGGATAAGGCTTGGAGCAACTTGCATTAGTGGAAGGTGTCACTGCCCATGGCAGGGTGGGAACTGAATGAGCTTTAAGATCCCTTCCCACCCAAACCATTCCAGGATAGTCTGTTTCCATTACAGCCTGACATTTTTCTCTTTCTTCAAAGCTTTCACTCACAGCCTTAATTTAGGGTTTAATTAGGAGTTGTCATTATGCATCTGTAATTGCAAAGGCTGTGGGCTCAAATCCCAAGATCCACAACAGAAAACTCCTCTCCCCTCCAGTGTTTTATAGAGTGTGGGACTGTGTAGGATGCTAGGTACCAGATTCCAGAAAAAATATGGAAAACAGGGACATATGGACAGTCTGTTGCCAATAGCAACAGCAAATGTGAAAGAAATGGCTTTTAGGGTGAGGCTGGCTGGTTTGGGAGTCAGCTTAGGAAATCTCCATGAAAGAACATAGGGCAAGATACCCCCAAAATCCTTCTTTACCTGCTTCCAGAAGTGAAAAAACAGGTCACTGGGAATTCAGTTCAGCAAGAAACAATTATTCCCAGAGGAATGGCTGGCCATCTCTGAGGCTCTTCCCTCACTCCTGCTGCCCTTTCATTGCACTCATGTCTCTTTTTGCACAAACTGGCTTTCAGTGTGTCCTGAACATGGCTTTGCTTCGAGGCAGGACAGGAAAATCAGTTTTCACCACCTGCTTGAGACAGGAGTGTAAAGCAGGGATGTCTCAGTGCCTCTCTTCCTTTGTTTGTGCACCTTGAGGAGGAGGCACCAGTGATGAGCCCCTGAGGATGCAAATCCTAATGCCAATCCCTTGTCGCTTGTCTCAAGAGTTTTCTCAGCTTTGTTTTCTCTCTCTCCTTTCCAGCCTGTTTCCAACAATGCCACGGCACAACTTCTGGAAAGTAAAGCCTTTGGTGAAGTCATTATGTGCCAAGTATGGAGTCCACTATGAGGAGAAGCCTCTTGGGAAAGCGTTCGTAGACATCGTTGGGTAAGGCCCTCCTGAGCTCACCTGCAGCTCATTTTTCCAGGGACACACAGGATATTTTCTGGAACAGAGGATTCAGGACATGGCAGACCCTTCAGAAATTTGTGTTGTTGCTTTCAAAGTACCAAACACTTGACCTTTACACAGGTACACACCTGATTGTGGTATTTGAGGACATGGTGGCTCAGCAGTGCTGGGGTCGATCTTAGAGGGCTTCTCCAGTCCTAATGATTCTGATTTTTATACCACCCTGTTCTGACAGCTGGTGGCTCCTGCTGCGGGGAGCTGTCAGCAAATCTCCTGCTGCAAAGTGAGATGAATCAAAGGGAAACAGGTCGGGTTACAGCCCCTGCTGTGTCCCCTGAGAGCTCTGCCAGCAGCAACAGGCAATTCCCTACCGGCAGAGCTGGAGAGGATCTAACAGTCCTTGTCAGCAGCCTCGGTGTTAATGTTGCTGTCTCAGTTCCTCTGAGGGGAATAATTCATGGCAGGGAACATGAGAAAGCTCTGCAGTCCAGGCACGTCCTGCACAAAGCACTCTGAGCATGGGCAGATGGAAGTGGGGTGGCCACAGTGGGCAGGAGAGCTGGTTCCAAACCTGCTTTTGTCCTCAAATCTGGTTGGGACAGGGCCACACAGCACCAAGGCACAGTGGAGTGAAGCCTGGAGGCTCCCAGGAGAACTTACAGCCCCTTCCAGTGCCTAAAAGGGCTCCAAAGGACCTGGAGAAGGACTTTGGACACAGGTCTGGAGTGACAGGACCAGGGGGAATGGCTTCACACTGGCAGAGGGTGGGTTCTATGAGTGTGATCCTATGATATTAAATTCAGTAATAGCCTTCATTGCAGGAAAAGCACGACAGAAGCAAGATTTCCAAACTTCTCCTTTTCTTCCCACAGGTCCCTAAAGAAATCTGGAGATCTCTGGCTGGATGCTTATCTCCATAAGTGATCATGAATCTTTCTGGGGAGGTGTGAGTGACCGGGAGGGATGGGGGGGGGGGGGACATGGTGGGGGGATTCACATTTGTGTCTTTTACTCTCAGATCTCAGTCTAAATCCAGGGTTGGAGAGGAGTTTCCTGTCTTGCCAGCTGCTTCTGGTGCAGGCCCTGTTCAATCCAGACAGATTTAAAATGTGCTCCAAAGGTGGAAAGCAAGGCCAGCAGTGCAAATATTTCAAAAAGGGTCATTAATATCTGACCTTGACCTTCTTTTCACAAGATTTGTTTTCATTCTGCCTAAACCACACAAACCCTGATTCACACCTAAGGGTTTTTAGGCCTCAGTGAGTGTTTGCAATCCAAGGACACCCCAGTCAGCTCATGCCTCTTTCCCATGTTTGTGTGGAAGAGGAATCACATTCCACGGGAGTGGCAGCTGCAGGACTGTGCTTCCAGCCTTGTCCAGAGCCCAGCTCCCTCCTTTCCCTGCCTCCTCCCCTTCTCAGCATCTCTTTAGTGCAAGCTGTGACCCTGGCCCTGCACAGCTAACCCCTAACCACAGCAGGGTTAACATAGCCGTGTTTTTAGGATCAGCCCCTCTTCCTAAGGGTCTGTAGAAGATTTCTGCGTTTAAACAGCAAAACATCTCCTTTAGGGGAGGGTCTGTTTTCTCTTTAATGAGCAGCAGGTCTGGCACAGGAATTGTCAGTAAATCACACAAAAGACCAAAACAGTCAAACAAGCAAAACGTGCTAATTGCTCCTCAGTGCTCCAGGGGAACCACAAATGGCCTTTTCACCATCCTGCCCTGAAGAAACCCAGAGTTCTGTCTGTCTGCACATGCCAGGCAGGCACTGAGCCTCTTCCTGCCTGCCCTTGGGAACAATGCAGGAGAAAGGAGTACTCCCTTCGAAGGAGGAGCTGCTCAAATCCCAGCCGGAATCAGCCCTGCCCAGGCTGTGCTGCTGATGTGAGACCTTCGGAGAACCCTCTTACAAGTTGTCTAAAACTCTATTTTCTACCCACCAAATTATTACCAAAATTCACTAATGGCTTTTCAGGAGATATGGTTGGACAGCTTCCAGATGCTTCTGGAACAGGTGACTTGACCCCAAATAAATCCAGGGTTTCAGCTGCAACACTACAGAAGAGATACTTGGTTTAGGACAAAAGGCCATGGTTCCAAAAGCAGCCTCCAGCTCCAGCATCTGCCTCGGTGCTCCCTGGAAACACCAGGAGGGAGATTCTGGTTACTTCGCACACCTCATTACTTTCCTCAGCTCTGAAACTGGATCCTCTCTGTCAATCCCACAGAATCAGCAAGGTGCTTCATCATGAATAAAGAAGACTCTGGGACCGTATCCAGCATTGCAAAAAAAAAAAAAAAAAGTATTCCCTCCCCACCCTCTTTGGAGAATAAAATGAGATTTTATCTTTGCCTGCAGTGGGGAATTCAGCATCTTCCAACTTCAGCAAGCAATGCTTACAGTTTGTAAGGGGCTTGTTCTGGGGGGTCTTGCGTCTTGCTCACCCAAGTACCACCAGGAATGTTTAGAGTGAAAAGCTACATAAGTAACATCCTTCTGGATGCTGTGATTTCCCAGGCAGGTAGCAAGGAGCTCTCCTGGAATTTAGCTAACCTCATCAGGACTGCCTTAATTTGTGCATCCCTTCCTTGAATATACTCCACTGTGCTCCAACAAGGATGAGCACGAGCACAGTGGCATCAGCAGTGCAAGTTTTTAAATATCCAGCTTATTCTTCTCACAGCCCTTGGGGTTTTTTTGTCTTATTTCCAGAGCAAATATTTTCCTCCTTAGCCCCCTTCTTCTCTTCTCACTTGTCTTCTTGGGAAGCTGTTTGGGTTGATCTTGGGGAAAGATCAGCGCTCAGGCAAATGGGCATTTCTTCCCCAAAAAAACTTATTATTTTTTCAGGCAAAGCCTCTCTGGCTCATGTAGCTTTTTTCTCTCCTTCTAAAAAATCCAAGCTTTCTCTCTCGGAATTTGAGGTGATTTTTACGTGCCTTGATTCCTTGTTGACACCCCATCCCTGCAAGTGTTGCAGGCCAGGTTAGATGAGGTTTGGGGCAACTTGGTCCAGGGAAGGTGTCCCTGTCCATGGCAGGAGGGTGGAATTGGATGATCTTTATTGCCCCTTCCAACCCAAACCATTCCAGGATTCTACAAGCTCTCCACTCTTTATTGGAGCAGGTCAAAGAGATCCCTGACAAAGAGCCCTGGAAATCTGGATCAATCTGCTTTGTTATCATTGTTCTCCAAGTAAAATTAGGTTTATCTGGAGAGATTCCAGAAGTTTCAGTAAGACTGGAAATGTAGATAGATATAAACTTCCCATGAGCTTTGTCTCCAACAAGGCAGCAATGAGTGAGACATAAGCAGGTTAAAATCTGCCATCAAAATGACTGAATCACAGAATTTTCAGCACAGCTTTGCCCAGCTTTCTTAACTAACCAGTTTCTCTGAAAATAATGAGGTGAAATCTTGTCCACTTTCTCTCTTGATAAAGGTCATTCATTTGCACTGTAATGAGACACAAACATGGAAAAAAAACCCAAAAAACAACCTCAGCCAGTAAGAGGTGCTGGGAACCTGCCAGGGTTTATTGAAACCAGCTACACACATGGCAGTGGGGAGCTGGAAACATAGAGCTGGTTTCAGGGCACAGAAACAAACAACAGCCAGGGAAGGACTGGATTTGTTCTCCCCAGTCACTGTGGGGGGACTGGAGTAGGAGCTGGAGGACCAGGATGATTGAGGATGCCAGAGAAAAGCACAAACAACAGCAAAGAGAAGGCTCTGGGTGTGCTTTGGGAAGAGAATGAGAGATGTGAGAAGTTTGGGAAGGTCAGGAGTTGGGGAGAGATGCATGAGAGTTGGAGAAAAAATACTGAGGGATGAAGGAGACGACACTTGGAATCAGGCGTCCCATGATCTCCCAGCATGGCTGGAAGCTGCCTGGAGGGCTGTGCTGGAGACACAGGACAGGGCAGAGCTGGGGCTCAGAGCAGGTGGCAGGGAGTGGTGACATCCACAGGCACCTTAGAGTGAGCTGGATCTCACACTGAGCCACCCCTCCCACAGCTCTGGGAGCAGGAACTCACTGCCCCCAGCTTCCAGGGAGAGGCACTGTGGGACTTAGGGCACTTTCCTTGGAGTTCTCCCTCCAAGCATGGATTTGAGGAGTCTAGATCCCAAATGCTCACTGAAACAGGGCTTGGGAGGCTCATCAGGACCCATATCCAGGCACCATCTTCCCTGCTGCAGGGGCTGAGCTCTCTGGCTGGATTTGAGGTCTTCATGAGGGCAAAGACATCGTTTTCCTCAGTAGGTGGTTTCCCAAGAAAGCCTTCGTAACAAAGCCCTAACATTTCCGGTGTTAAAACAGCAAACCTACATTCCTTATAGGACAACTCCTGTTTTTATTAATTCTTAAAAAAAAAAAAATCCAGTAACTCAAAAAGAGCATTTTTTTTCCTTGTGTATTCTACCACACAATAAAATCATAACTATTCGTTGACCATACAAATGCTTTATGTAGTTTTTTTCCCAGAGCCACTGGTGCTCAGGGAATTGTTCCCTCTTGGAGTGCCTTCTGCCATACAAACCCACAAGCAGGTGGGCATGGAGATGCCAACTAAGCAAGTCAGGACATTTCTAGTGTGGGAATGTCACCATCCAGGTTTTGCTGTAAGATCAAAAACATGTTCAAATTCAGAATTGTAAAGAGTCAGCATAGGATTTGACATAAAGGCTGACTCAAGCTCCAATTTCAGATTTAACCTTGTAACTTTTTTTTTTTTTTTTAAGCAGTTCAAAATCAGATCCCAAGCCAAGAGCACTGTGGAAGCAAACTAAAAAAGAACCTGGGAATCAGACTTGCTTATTACGACTTGCCTTGGTTTTCCTGGGGCTTTCTATGCAGGAGCTGTTAGCCAGTGAATGTGGAAAGTCCTTTTTCCTTTCAGGTGGTGAAATTAGTGGAACTTCTTTGATACCACTGCCTTTAATAGCACAGATGGATTTCTCTATTAGCCTTCACTATCTCAGGATCAATACTGCTGCTTCCCCTCATCCTGGGAACAAACACCAAAGGCAAAGAGATCTTCCTGTCAAAGATTTGCCTGGCCACTCAAACTCGGCCTCCAGTCAGTCTGAGGAAGCAGCTGAGAACAAAATTGTTGTGAAAACTTCATAGAAGCATATTGCAATTTTCTTGAAGTCCATTTTGTGCCCATTCATGGCTCATCCTGGGGTGCGTTGAGCACCTTGCAGCAGCTTTTCCAACCCACAGCTCCCTACGATGATTTGATGGGTTCTGAGTTGACACCAGCAGTGGATTTTAGGTCAAAACTGTCTTGAGGTCAGCCCAGAGGCTTTTACAGAGCTGGTTCTGCCAGATGAACCCATTGAAAGCTGTCCCATCAGGTGAAGGGGCAGACAAAGAGAGCTCACAGGTTGTCCAGGGTCAGGACATAAAGTGATGGCCAGATTATCCTCACCTGTCCCCTAAAACCAACACTGGACCTTGCCAGAGTCCAAAGGAATTGCTCCATAGGCAAACTCATCCTACCCAAAAGCAGGTGGCACAGAACTCAAAGCAGAAAATGACCTAATTTTTAGGGCTTTCATTTCATCCCAGAACAAACAGGTTCCCCTAATGCAAACACAGGTGGCTCTTATACAAAAATTAACTGTTACAAATCAATAGTTTCACCCATGAACAATATTGCTTTTTTAAAAAAATCCTGTTTTACTTACTCTGCAGGGGCCCAGTTCTAGAGGTTTCAGGAAACTTCTTCACAACATAATTTGTGTGGGGCATCAGCACAGGGAGAAACAGCTTCATGGTGTTCAGATGTACAGTTTTTATCCCCTCCAAACTGGCCTTGAAAACTTCCAGGGATGGGGCAGCCACATTTGTGAGCTTCATTTGTGAGCTATGGGTTTTTAAAATTGTTAAAAAAAAAATAAAAACAAAAAACCTAAAAACAACAGCAAGCTCAGCCTCTGAAAAACCCTCAATTTTTTTCCAGTGTTTGTGCTGGGTTATATCATGTTACCATATATATTTTATTGAAAAACTAGCCTAAATTCCTCAAATATCGCATAGAAACTTGTCCATACTGAGTCCTCCCTACACCATCCCTCTGTCCTGGAATTTCTACAGAACAAGACATTGTTGGAGCTGCTGTAAGGTGAATATTCCAATCACATTTCCAGTCACACACTTATCTATTTGGAAACCACAATGTAAAGAATATGAAGGGAATAATCCTGAATTCCAGAATGAGCCAGGAGGTGAATCATTTCCCCACAGAAGAACATAAAATATAAAAAGTAAAAATTATATCAATAAATAATAATATAAAATAAAGGTGTTATCTACTCCCCACAGAGGCTGGAGGGTACAAATGTACATTTCACTGTGGTGAATGATGATGCGTTCTAAAATACCCTGTGTCAGAGCTTTTCCACCTTCTGCTAACCTCTGAGGTTTGAAGGTCAAGCCCAGGCTGCTCAGGTCAAGGGAGGCTCAGCAGAAATTCGAGGGAGGAGTGGGAAAAGGCCAAGAAGAAGGATCCTCACCTGGAAGCACCACCTTCGCCTGCAGCATGCTCCTGAGCACAGTTAGGTAACTCCCCAGCTTCTTGGCCAGGTGCTGGCTGTGGGGATGACAATGAGAGGATTAATCACACTAATTCCCTGTGATTGCACCCATCCTCCTCAGAATGGGTGTGGCTGGTTCACTTGCCTGATTAATTTAATTGGCCTCAATTAGCCTGGCCTTCATTAAGCAGCAGTTGGTTTTTCTATAAAATATAGGAGTCATATTGCACTTTCTCTGTGTGTTTTGTTCCCTTATTGCTTACAATATGATGCCTAATAAAGGCTGGAAGTTTGAGTTCTGAATTGAAGATGCTGCTGGTTTCTCAAATGGGGCCAGTTCCTGGTCCAGCATCTCCAGGTAAATCACTCAGAGCTGAAATTATCACTCTTTGCAAGTCCACAAACCTTTAGGCCATGCTAACAACCCCAAATGGAGCAAAGCAGCGCAGCCTGTGCTTCACCATCAGCCTGGGGGGGCAGCAGTGTGATCAGAAATCAAAATGCTGCTGCCAGCTCCAACTCCATGCCTTGCTCATTCTTGTCTCCCCATCATGCTGAAGTTCACCGAGTCTAAAACTGAACACCTGATTTGGTGAAAGTATGTGAGTGAACTGGAATCCAACAGCACTAGAGGGCAAGGAATGGTGAAGCCACAGTGTTCCAGCAGCATTCCAGCACCATGACTCCTCCACATCCCTGCAGAAAATCAACAACTCCACACTAACAGGATGTCTGGGCTTGAATGGTGCAGCAGGAGCTTCTGGGCAAGTCAGGAGCTGGAGATCATCTTTAGAGATCCCTTCAAGCCCAAACCATTCCCTGGGAACATTTCTGTCTGAATAAAATAAAATATTAAAAGCAAAACTATGTTGAGACTGCTCTGCCCCATAATGCACAAACGAATCAAACACCAAACAGCAGACAGAGATTGCAGAAAGGAAATTGCTTCTTAATGTCTCTCTAAACAGAGAGGAACAGTTTTAAAGGTCTCTATTGAAATATTTAGTAAATGGTTTCAGACAAGCTCTCCTGGATGTGGTGGTGTTGGCACAGGGATGAGTCCCACGTGCTGCAGTAAGATAGAGGGGTTTAACTAATTTGTGTATTTTGAATGTGTAAAGCCAGGCTTTTAAAAACAGCACAAGGAGGAGTAAGTAGTGATGCCCACCTGCTGACAACAGAAAATTTTTTGAGTTTTCCCAACTCACTTGGTTCAGGCACTACTCAAACAGAGCCCACAAGGTCTTCTCCATATACACATCATTCCAGTGTGAAATTAATCAGATTTGAGACCTGGTTTCCCTCTCCTGTTAAGGACTAATGTCTGCCAGAGCTGCCAAGATTTTGGAGTGGTTACAAAACTTCCCTTGTCTAAAAGCACTGTGGGACCATCAGACACTGCTCCAGCTCTCCTGAGACATTATTTATCACTGCCCTCAGTTTGATGGAAAGTTGGAGTGGTACTTCCCTCCTTACTCCTGGTTTTGCAAGATGGCACAGGTGGCCTGACAAAGGGGAAGGTCCCCAGAGGCAAGTGGCAAGTCACCTCTGTCCAGGTGCTGATCCAGAAAGCAAAGGTGTCACTAAGCTGTGACCCACACAAGTGTCCACTGGCATGAAGCACCTTAAATTGATTCTAAGGTGATTAGCAGAGCAGAATTAGCACAGTGAGCAAGAGGAATTAAGGGCAGGGAGCTGTCCTTGAGCCAATGCCATGGCTATATCTGCCTGCAGCCCCAGAACCAGAGAGGGAGCAGAAACTGGAAGCATTAGCAGAGTTAAAAGCTCAGGATGTTCTGTGTGCCCACACAGATATCCCTGTGAGCACCACAGGACTGAGTGCTGGGGCTTCCACTGCAAAACATCCACAGGAACACCTCCACCTTCAGCTTCCTGCTCCCAGCTCCCCTCTCTGGCACAGTCCCATGGGGAGCTGTTTTGGGATTCTACTTGTGCACAAACGGCTTTTCCATCACTGGCGTCACTTGTAAATAACCAGATTTGTACCAGTGACTCAGCTTTTCCTGTGCAGCTGATGTCAAGGGAGTAATTTCAAAATTAAGCCAAACAAAAGCTAAGGAGTGCCTCTTCTTTCCTAAACCTTCCTTGCTGTCCCTCTGGTCCATCATTCCAGCCAGTGCTATCTCATCTCTGAGAGCCAGGACACCACTGGCAGCTCAGATTTATCAGAATCTCAGAATGGTTTGGGTTGGAAGGGATCTCAAAACCCATCTCATTCCAAATCCCTGCCATGAGGAGGGACACCGTCCACTATCCCAGGCTGCTCCAAGCCCCATCCAACCCGGCCTGGAACACTTCCAGGGATCCAGGGGCAGCCACAGCCTCTCTTGGGCAACCTGTGCCAGGGCCTCCTCACCCTCGCAGGGAAGGATTTCTTCTTATATCTTATCCAAATCTACCCTCTTTCATCTTAAGGCCATTGCAAAGCCATTTTCCCTTCTCCTCACATCCAGCCCACAACTAGGCTGATCATTTTCTCTATGTTCCCTTTCCCCCCTAATCCACTCCCAAAGGAGGTGAAACATTCTCTAGAAGTTACATAAACCAACACAAAGTCCAGCTGCATTCTCAGTCTGCCTTCTCAGCTAAAGTCAACCTTCCAGCTCAGCCCAGTGAGCCTTGCACAAACATGGGAATATTGACATGACAAACAGCAAATCCGACCCCTTGGCTCCCGGCACTGGTGGCACCACAGGGATTTGTTCCTATTAGGAACGGGTTGCCTTGGCAGAGCTGGCCAGCCCCAGCTGCGGGTGCCACGTGCACACTGAGAGTTGTGCCAGGAGATCTGACTTTTCCTGGCAGGGCCACACTCCCCGAATGTCCAAAATGACTGGAATTTCCCCGTGGCTGCCCAGTGCTGCCTGATCTGCAGGGAATCCTCTTTGCTTTGATGGATTCATCCTACAGGAAGGTCAGGAAAGCATGGAAACTCCTGACTTTTTTGAGGCCAGCTGCTTATCTTCTCTCTTTTCTTTGATTGCACTTAAAGCAAATAATAATTAAAAAAATTTAAATATTTCATTTGTTGGTTCCTGGGAACAGGAACCATCCATCTCTGTGTGTGGGCGTGTGGGGACAGCTTGACCTGCACAAAGACAGCCTGATTTACAGCCCTGACCAAACCTGGAGTAATTCCACAGGCAGGGAAAGGACACAGCCAGCAGACACAAGGAACTGCTAGGAGCAGCCAAATCTCTCTGGTCTAAACTCCAGTTTCTCAAATAGTAAAATCCAAATGCTTAAAAGCACCTCACTGTGCACAACACTAACCTCCACCATCATCCAAATATCCCTTTTCTCTCCCAAACTTGAGGGAAAGAGGGATGAAAACAAAATCAAGCAAGTCAATCACATCTATAAAAGCAGATTTTTCAACTCCCACTCCTCTGAAGCTCTTTATTTCAGCCCAGGACAGGATGGCAGACCCTTTATGAGGGCAAATAGGTGCAAGGAAGATTGCAGGAGGTACCAAAGGATCCAGAGACGCTGCTCAAACTTTGATTTATTTATGAGGGGAAAACCAGCAGGAAAGTTCTGGTGGAAAAGGCTGGGAATAGGGGACATGATATCTTCTCATACCTTAGAAGCTTAGGAGCCAATGTCCCAGGGAAGTTTCTGACAGCAATCCCTGCTGACATTACACCAGAAGAACCCAGACACAGGAAAGCATTCCCAGTGTCTCACCTGACCATCCCTTACAGAAATCCAAGTCCTTCCTTTCCTTTCCACTCTCCAGCTACCCAATTCCCTTTCCCAGCAGCGCAGGAAAGCTGCAGCAATGTTCTCCTGTCAAGAGGCTGCAGGGAGGGTCAGGAGCGGGTGGGACCTGGAGATGCTCCATTCCCCCAGGGAGGGAATGAGGGAGGGAGGACAGTCCCTGCCTGGGCTGCCTGTGCCCTCTCGTGGCTGCCTGACTGTGCTGCACAACCAGATTCTTGCGTGGCTTTTTAATTGAAAATGAAATTAAATCACTTTCTGCACACAGCTCTCCCACTGTCATCTCCCAGAGAGGATGAGATTTTCCATGATAATGTGCAGAGCCGAGCAGGGAGGAGAGCAAGTGCTGTTAATGAAATCAGAGCGACCCAAAACCTCTGCCTGCTGAGAGAACGGGGAGACTGATCAGGAAAGAGGAAGGAAGAAGATCCTCTAATTACCCAGCACGCATGCAGTTCTCCAAGCCAGCGAATTAAAGGAGACACAACCGAGCAGAAGCCTCAGCTTGCCTCAGGAAGAGCAGGTACCTGCTCTGATGAATAAAAGCACCCCACACCCCATCCTGTGGGATTTTCTCTTGCATCCCAAGCACCCCAACCCTCCAACTCCAACCAGGCTTGTAGAGGTTAATAGGAAAAGTTTATTTTCCTTTATGAAAGAGCAGGGTGCAACAATCCCGCTGCTAATGGAGTGACTTCATTTTCCTTCACAAATTGTTCTCTGCTTTGAAATGCAAGACAACCGCAGACAAGGCATTGCTCCAGTTCCTTCTGTCTCAAAGTGCTTTTCAATGTGACACCAAGGAGGAAAAAATATCCCACAAACCAAAACATCTCCTAAGCAGAGAGATCATCTCATTCCCAGTGCTGCAATGTTTGTGCGGTGTAGCAGCTCACTGCACAGGAAGACATGGAGAGATAGAAAGGATGGGGGAAGAGATGCAGGGAGAAATTCCAGGGGTGGAATTCACCTGAGCTGAAATCCACAGCTGGGGAAACCAAAGCTGTGTTATTTCTCTCTCCCCTAGACAAAACCCAGCAGCTCAGTGGAAGAAGATAGAGTTCTTACTGTAATGTCCTTCAGGAGAGGATGGAATTATGGAGCAGAGGATGGACAACAGTTTGCTGAGGGTGGCAGAGTGACAGGATGACAACCCTGTCAGAAATTAAAACCCCAGAGTGCGTGATGGCTGAGCTGATTCCAGAGAGACTGAAAAAAAGGTTAAATTAGCTACAAAATACTGTCATGGCTTCAATAAACCTGGGTCTGAGCTCAGGATGTGTCAGGCCTGTACATTCTTACAGCTCCAGTGACATCCCTCCCTCCCAACACATTTTGGTGCAGGCAGGAACCTCAGCCACATCCCTCATGTGCACACAAAGAGGACTCAGTTTCCCTCACCAGGGAATGGCAGCCCAGGAAAAGTTGTGATTCCCAGTGGACATGCATCTCCAGGTCTGATGTAACACTGGGAAGGAATCTCTGGGCTTTGGGACTGCCCAGCCTGGGCATGCTCCTCCTGGAGACACAAAGAACCCAACCTGGGAACATGGGTTCTGCCTGAAGGGTGGGAATAGCACTGCCCAAAGTTCCCTCAAGAGCAGGAACAGCTCCAAGATTTGTTTGTGGGTGAGGTTTGTGTTTAGGAGCATCATGGAGGACTTGACACCAGGGACTATCACAGGGTCCTGCATCCGTCTCCGACAACTCCAGCAGATTCCCTGGTCCAGGGGCAAAAGTCCTGCAGCTGCTGGGAGTTAGGGAATTTCTCTGCTCCCTTTCTTCTGCTGGAGGCCCCAGGTGCACAGCTCCAGCCATTCCCCAGCCTGCATAACCCAGTGCCAAACATCCAGCTAAAAACAGGAACAAATCTCTCTTTGTGACTCCGCTGGCAACAAGCTTCTCTCGCAGGCTCCTTGAAAAGGAACAAGGAAGTACTTGGAAACAAACTGTTCAAGATTATTGTGCTCTGCTGGCATTTTCAGGGCTGCTGTGGTCAGCAGGACCTCGGGGACAGCACCCCCTCCATCCCCAAAAAAATTAGTGGAACAGACAGCCAGCATCTGTCCTGACTGACTGGCTTACAAGGAAGGTCCAGAATTCCCACCCTGCACAGGCCTGGCCCCTGGTTATGCCAAAGCAGGCTGCATATAAAAACAAAAGGTTTTTAAAAAATGGATATACACTGCATATAGGAGACTCCAGAGTCCATGGATGGCCATCCTGGAGCAGCCAGGGCCAGCCCAGCTCCAGGGGTAGCATGGCAGCTGTATTCCAGTCACACTTGGCCAAGTGGGACAGCTGAAGGTGGAACTTGTGCCTCTTGCTCCTTTCTCCAGGCAGAGGGAAGGTGGGAGGGAGCAGGACAGGCACGGCACTCCAAGCCCTTCCTCCAGGAGCAGTTTCCTCCACGCTCAGGGCTCTGCTTACATCTCGCTGGGATAAAATCCAAGTTTGGCCAGAGACATCTCCCTCCGGAGCCGCATGACCTCCCAGTACATCAGCTCCACTGCAAAGCACAATGGGGACAGAGAAGGGGAAAAACCACCAAAAATTCAGTAAGGAGGACACAGCTGGCCACCAGCTCCTGCTCTGCTGTGCTCCCAGCATTTCCAAAGGGGAATGAAGCAGGATAGGCCTATCAGGTCATCCCTTACCAGCTCCACCCCTGAGCAAAGCTCCCAGGAAGGTGATAAGGAAGGAAGAGATGCTCCCCTCCTCCCCTCATGCTTTTCTTTTGTCATTTATCTGCTTCTCAAAGACACCCCCAGCCGACCCCACTCCTGTCACTCCAAACAGCTCCTCCCAGTTCCTCCCAGTTGTCTCCACAGAAAGCATTCCCCTGGAGCCAGCTCTTACCATCCTGCCTCACCAGGCCTTGCTGGATATAGCGGATGTAGGTGAAGAAGTTGCAGACTGCTGTGATCTGAGGGAAAGGGGAAAAAAAAGGAACAAAGATTTGAAACATTACTTTGGTGCAAGTGATGATAGTAAGTCAAACCCATGCACAAAACCCAACTTTTTGTGGGATCAGCTCTTCAAAAATGCAGCTCAGGAAAGAATTAACTTCTAAAATCCTCCACTTAACTAGAGCTCCAACAGCAACATTAACAAATGATCCACCTTCTCCCTCCCCTCCACAGAAAGGACAGTTTGTTCCCACAGCCAGGCACAGATCTGACTGGAACAGCAACAGCTTCCAAAGAGCAGAAAATCATCGTGTTTTACAAGAGGGAATTAAATAACAATAAAGCCAAACAATGAAAGCTCTGTACTGAATGAAATCATGGGAAGTGAACACACTAAAGGTTATCTGAAAGCAGAAGGAAGAGCTGGATCTGCCCCCTAATCACCAACAAAGAGCCACCTCAACCTCAGGAATGACCTCAAATACCACAGTTTTTCCTCAATTCCAGGGCTGACCCTCAAGAACTCGTCCATTGCAGGGCACGGAATAATTTTGGAAGGCCAAGGCACCTGAGGAGGTGAAGAACTCACCCTGGCCCTGCAGGAAGGGGAAATGTAGTAGTAATTCCCAGAATCCCCCAGCATGATCCGGTGCTTGCAGGTCCTGGGGAGGCCGCTCAGAGCACATTTCCTGCAGGAAAAGGGAAAAGCACTTCAGCAATCCACTGGCACAGCACAGATCCAGCAATTCAGCCACCTGGAGAGATGGAAGTGAGAGATCAGAAGCCAACTCTGCATCAGGCAGTGTGAAGAAGGAAAAAAAAAAAAACCTTGGCTGATACTCTTTTTTATCAACTCCAGGAAATATTCCATAAATAGCAGGTTTAGGAGACTTTAGGCAAAAGCATCAGACAGGCCCAGGGGAAACCACAGGAAATATTAAAGAGGTGAGGCTGGAGCAGAGCCTCAATGTCCTCTGGTATCTGCACATGTCCCCCACATTCCAGGACAGGCTCAGGTGTATCAGCTTTCCTGGTGAGATGTAAACACACTGGCTGGGCACCAAAGCTGGCCTCAAAACAGGTAAATCCAGCATTTGAGCAAGATTTGCACATACCAAAAACTCAAAACAAACCAACCGCTCCTTGGGCAGACAGGAAAGGAGCTTGGCTCCCCAGTTTTGAGATTTCAGAGGGTGAAAACAGCCTTTTCCATACAATCATCAGCAAGTGGTGCAGTAGTCCTTTAATTTCTTCCCTTTTCTCCTGCTATTTGCCAGGCAGATGATTTCCATCACCACTTAAAGCAATAAAGCAGAATTTTCTGGTGCACAGTTATCACCATGCTCCTCAGGGATGCAGTAGGAAGAGGAACATTTCTCCCAAACTGCAAAAAACCTTCTCTGGGGAGCCACAGGAGGTGACAGCAGAGGGGAGCAGATTTTTCAGAGAGCTCCTGAGCTTGTCCCTGGGCTTGTTTTCCACTGTTCTCAAGGCAAACATTAGCCAAGAGTGGAAGCAAGGGTTCCAAGTGTCCAGATGCAAGGAGAAGTAATCATTTACCAAATATTAACACAGCCTAAGGAGACTGAATTCCCAGGAGGTGCAGGATGACCAAAATCTTTGTAAACAAGGTACCTGTCAGGACCCACATATTTGAGCATTGCAACATCCTGGAAAAGACTCTTGCTTGATTGGTACCACTTGGTGTAAAACCACAGCTATCACAATCACAGACAAAAATTGCCATAAAAATCAGTGTTTTGCATCTGAGAAAAAAGGGAACAAATTCTTTTTGGGTCATTTATTGCCCATGGGCTCCTTCCCATCCTGCCTGGGTGGAATTTAGACAGAGTTAAAGAGTTAGGTCAGCTCAGCAAAAGCCTCCAAGCTGCCACATGGCACTGAGTTAGTGACTTGTTAATGCTCCAGAGACCTTTGATCACTGGCTGAACAATAAATACTTCACTTACGTTAGGATTTGTGACCGGAAGCCACTGTGAAGACAAAAAACAATTTAAAAAATCAAAAGGAAACTGATAAACACAGGATGGGCTGTTTGGGGAACAATTTGCAGGAAAGTGGTAGGAAACCTGTATGTCCCTTCTGTCACAGGGACACCTCAGAAGAAAGGACTTAAATTTAATATCTGAATAAAATCCCTCCTCTTTGTTTGGAATATCACATCACTCCTGCTAGTGGGAGGTGGCTCCAAAGCTGCCTGTCACACCACTCCATGACAGGAGACAAACCAGCAGCAAGGAAGGGGCAAGAGAGGGAGACATGGTCCTTACTTGGGGCCACCACACTCCTCTGCTACCACCTTCCCCACAGGGACAGTGTGGGAAGCCACTGGCTCGATGGTGAGGGTGTTCTGCTCCACAGCCACTCGTACCAGCTCTGACAGCTGCAGCAAAACAAAGGAGAGTAGGAATGAATTCCAGGAAGGTAACACTCCAGAGCTGCCAGCTGCTCCTGCTTCTCCAGCACTGACCTCCTGCTTGGTGAAGTCCAGACAAGGTCCTACATCTTCTCGGTAAATTCTGTCCAGGAAGGAGCAGGATTTGTCCAAAGTTGGAGATTCCTTCCAGGCCTGGAACTCGGCAAATAAAATAGAGTCGACCTGCAGCGAGTGTCCAAGAGGAGCCGGAAGAAGGAGGAATACTATGTCAGAAAGTACCTGATACTATGCAGGAAACCCATGAAACATCTGCTCTGGCAGCTGGAGAGGCTCAGACATCACAGAAGTATCTGAGGGAAGCTGCCTGGCTCCAAGGATCTCTCGTGTCCCACCCAGCAGCAGTTCTGTGCCAGAGTGACACAGCCACCCTGGGCTGTGTGTGCCAGAAGCCTGCAGGCACCTCTCTATCCCATTTTCCTCCAGGTGGCCTTTCCTCCTTCCTATGGCAGCAGGAAAGCCATCACACAAGCACTGAATAGACACAGTGCATGCTCAACCCATGGCAGGAATGATGAGGAACAAGAGGAGATTCTGTGGGATCTGGCATTTAAATCTCTGATGGAACACTGGGCAAAGCACCCCTGACTGACAAAGCAGCTCCTACAAGCCCAACAAAAGCTTCTGAAAGGAAAAAATAAAACTAAGCTGAGCAACACAAAGAACATGAGTGCACGCAGCTGGAAAAGTCCAGATTCCAGCATATCCCCTCTGTGCCATGGAGTCTGCTCACCTGGGACCAGCAACAGCTTCAGAGCCACAAGATGGAAAAAAAAAATGGAGAAAAGCAAAATTAAAGGAAAAAAAAATTGGGTATTAGCATAAAAGGAAGCTGGAACTGAAAGGCTGGAAGTGTGAGAGGCAGGTGGGTCCCACCCATTCCCAAAGGTTGGTTACCTGCCATGAGGAAGAGAAGGAGGAAGCATCTGCTCCCAAGGCCTGCCAGGCTGGCTCATAGGTGATGTGGATAGCCTTCCCAGGCAGGATGCAAAGGAGCAGGGAGAGGAGAGCAGGGAAACCAGACTTGGAGAGCAGAGGGAGAGACAGACAGTGAAGGAAGAGGTTTAGAGAGACAGGCAAAGAGGGAGGTAAAAAATATGAGATACAGAGAAAGGCTCAAGTCCTCTCCTGCAGGAACTGAGCATGGTCCTCAAGGCACCACAGGGCCACGAGTCACATCTTTAGACTTCAGCTTGAGGTGCAAAAATGGAACAGAAATTACAATTTTTAGGCCCTATTTAAGATCTTTCCTATAGAACACCAACTCTCTGAATGCCAGGTTCCTTTTTATCACTTCTCACATAAGGATTCTGAGGGACAAAAAACCATCCTATCCTTGATACATAACATTGGGCACTCTGGAGGCTGAGCCCTGAGATTTGAAACCCCAGGAGATCTGCACCCTGTGGAAGTTGCTTCCAAGAAGAAATAACAGATGCAAATCTTTAACAAGCTTTTGTGTTCCCTCAACTATTCTTCACGACACAGGCCACAGTTCCCAAAAAATCACTAGTGAGACGTATTCCTGCAGCATATTCTTCTTCAGTTTCATTTTTCCTGATCAAGTCCCTCCTATTTGCTTCCCAGGACAGCTGTGTTCACATCTGGCTAGTGGAACTGGCCTCTGCTCAGCAGCTCTTGATATCCACCCACGGCACTGGCACCCCCTGGATCTGCCCCTCAGTGATCCCTCGACTGCTTCCTGTCCCGACAAAGAGGAAACCTCCTCAAAAGGAAGCCCTCCAATGCCTGCCTCAGCACAAATTTAGGGAACAGGGCAAAACCAGCTGCTCAGTGAGACCACAGAGCTCTGTGGGAAGCCTGAGCCTGGAGTGGCAGCTCCGAGGCCAATGCAGCCGATGTCCCCGACGCACCTCTCTGCACTCACGGCTGACGGGCTCTGGAGCCACGTTCTGGCTGGCAGCTGACACCATGGCACTGCTGGTGCTCTTGTTCCGCCCGTGGCCCTTCCTGAAGCCAGCTTTGGAAGGGCTCTGCAGCTGAGGGTGCAGCTCCCGGTTCGGGGAGGACGGCGTGGATGTGATCACCAGCGTCTTCAGGGCTGTCACCTCTGCCTGCAGCATGTCAATCTGAGGACACAAGCAAGAGTCACCCTCGGCACCTGCTGGACTCCAGTTTGCTGCACCCCATCAGACATTGAAACCACAGCGAAGCAGCTATAAGACAAGTCAAAAAACCTCTCTCCATCCTCTCAGTGCCACTATAATCCAGAATTTTAAACAGCAGTTGTCTGGGAGTCTACCCCTTTTGTCCCAGGCTCTTTTCAGAACTAGTAGCTCCAAAGAAATTTCTCTCCTCAAGATGGAGCCATTTGAGCAGCCCTGTGGTGTAGCCATGTCAGGAAATTCCAACTCCTCAGATTCCTGCTCTATCCTTCCATCCCAGAGCTGTGACAATTAAACTCATTATTTCTCTGTGGATGCATTTCCTCAGTGAGAGCTGGATCAGCAAGAGACAGCAATGCAAGAATGTCTGTGAGGCCTTCTCCCTCACACTCAAGTGTCAGCTGGAAAGGGACCATAGCATCTCAGAGAGATGAAGATGCACTTCACTCTGCTCAGCCAGCAAACAGCCCTGTGGCCAGGCTGGGCAGAGGTACCACCACACCAACCCCAGAAATGAAGTCAGTCACTCACCTTGCCCCGGGCCTCTTTGAGCTGTTTCTCTGCCGCAGCCTGTTTGGTGTTGGCTTCTCTCACCATCTTGTGGGCTTCCTGCACCAGAGAGAGTTTTAATCCACCTGCTGCACCCCAGCTCACACAGTCAACAAGGCAGATCCCAGATCTGCCACATCACATATTCCAGGCAAGGGGACAGCCATCCCTGCCACATCCAGGGGCTTTGTTCTGTCAGCAGTGCAGAGCCTTCCCTCAGAATTTTCCATAGAAGGCTCCCAGTGTCAGAGCCTGGAGGCATCCCCTTTCCAGGAGTGTAGCTGGCTAAGTTAAGGAGTTTAGCTGGTCAAGGTCATCTCTCACTGATAGGGGCTGCTGAGAAGAATGCCAGAAGCAAGGACCTGCCTTTCCTTGCCCTTGGGAATTGCTTTAACATTAAAGCAATTATTTTGCATTAAAGCAAATCTGTTCCACACCACAGTTGTGCCTGCCCCTATTCCAACAGCTGCGACTCCAGCCTCACCTCAGCCTGGTTCCTGCAGTCACTGCAGCCTTGCTGGGTGATCCCTGCACTGGTTCCTGACCCTGACTGCTGCCTGTGGCTCTGATCCTGATCCACACTCGCTGCTCCATGTCTTGGTGAAGGCACTGCTCCTGCCTGCCTTGTTATTGCACTTTGCTCCTGCTTCCCTTTCAGAGCAGCTGGTCCCCACTGCCCCAGGCATGGCTGTGACACAGCAGGAGCTGGAGCTCAGGTGGGGGCCAAATGGTGGAAACTGGCTTAGAAGCTTCTTCCACAGGAAGAGAGGAGCAGGATATAGCCCAGCTGGGGCCTCCCTGCAGTCTGGAAACAGCATCTGGCCAAGGCCACCAAAGGAAGGGGACAGCCCTTGGCTACATGATCTCCAAGATCACCCTGTGCTCAGGCAGCCAAAATTTTGGGAGGGGGTGCTCCCTTGGCTCTCACAGCCCTGAGTTTCAAAGGTATAGATGGGCTCTGGCTTTCTTCATTATCCAGTCAGATCCAGACATTAGAGCTGCTGGTGAATAGGATTTTGCCAGGATACAGCTTGGCAAGAATCACATTACAACAAAGAACCACCAGAACAAAACCAAACAACAGCCAATAGACTTTCTGGACACTCACTGGAACAGAGTGAATGAGGACATCCAGCATGTTCCCACCCCCAGCAAGGGCTGGGTTGAGCCAGGGAACCATCTCTATTACAGAGCAGCTCCCCAGACTGCAGAGCAGGTTTGGAAAGGGACAGGGAGCTGTGCTTGGCTCTAGCTCCAGGCATTTCCATATTTTGGAACCATAACTACTGTGCTCTTTATGCTACCCCACAGCTCATAGAAGGAGAAAGAAATCCAGGTAAAGGCTCCACCTGCAGCACTGGCCAGCTCTGCTTCTCCAAGTGGGAAAGAACAACAGGGGAGAGGAGGAAATTGTGGAAGGAGATGACTGGAAGTCCAGAGAAAGCCTGTCTTAAAGGAGCTGGATGTAAGCTTAGCTTAAACGATGGGAAAAGGAAGAGGGTGGTACCTCAAACAGGCTGGCTGTTAACTCCTCCAGTTCCTGTTCCAGCTGTTCCCTGACTTTTGACAATCTCTCACATTCTTTGTCCTTGAGCTTCAGCTCCTGTTGAGGAAATGGAGAGGGGTAGGAATGCTGATGCCCTGCCCCAGCCTGTCAATCACATCCCTTCCTCTCCATCCCAGCACCTGATCCCTGACCCAAGATTCCTATCGCCACCTCTAGGAAAGCCCCCTCTGCTCCAACCTGTGCCACCATCCCAGGAGTTCCCCAAAACCCCGGGGCTCACCTTCTGTGCTTTGTGCAGCTCATCTCTCAGGAACTCCGAGCCCTTTTCCCGGATCTCCACTGAGGAGCTGCGCAGCCGGGACACATTGAGCTGCTCCGTGGACTGGGGTTCATGCACACCTCCAGCATCCTGGCATCCACTCTCTGGCTCTTCTTTTTCACCTTTGGATGGCATCAGTGGCTTCCAGTGTCCCACAGCAGGTGGATTCTGGCTCTCTTCCTCAAAACTGACCTGGCTGGGGGAGTTAACAGCACAGGGAAAATGAGCATGGGAGTGATCCAGAGCCTTCCTCCAACACTCACAACGCATCCAGGCACAGACAGTGGGAATGAGGCAGGGAGGGTGATGGGGAAGAACCTGGGCAGCAACAGCTGCACCACTTCCTTTGCCCTGCATTAATATGGAAGTGCTTTACCCTTTTGGCAGGGTGTCCTTATTAACTCAGGATAACCAGAAGAACTAAGGACAGCTCCTCCAGGGATCCCATTCTCACCTGCTGTCCAAGAGAAACACCCTGCAGACAGATTTTTAGGATTCCAGGATACACTCAGTAGACCTAAAGTCAGACTTCCCTACTGAAGTAGCATTAAAAAAAAAAAAAAAAAAAAAAAAAAAAAAGGAATACAGCTTTCTTTTTCTTAATATAAAGACCTCAATCCAAAGGCTGCCAAGCCTTCCTCTACCCCCTGCCCCTGCTTCAGAGGGAAAAGATCTATTTTTAACCAATTTTTAACCTATTTTTCCACCAAAACCCCCACAGAGCTATCTAAACCAGTGTATTCTCCCCAAGCTGAGTTGAAGCCCTATTTCTTAGTTTCAGTGGCCAGCAAGCAGAGATGTCCTAGAAAGATGAAACCAGAAGAGTTACCCAGGACACTGCACCCCAGTGCTCAGTAGGGCTCTGTCAACTCCCAAATTAACACAGATACTGGGGAAGTTTTAGGAATGGAAAACATCATTTGAGTGCCTGCATCCAGGGCACAGCTATCAATGCAGTGTTTGCATTTCTCCTCTTCCTCAATGAACTCTCCCCATGGAATCTCCTCTCTATGAAGGCTGGGGCAGTGTCCAAGCCTTCCCCGTGTGGAAGTTTTCTGTCCTGCCCATTCACAGACACTGCTCTGCAAATTAACCTGCTGCTGCTTATCTCTGACTCACAAGCTCTGGCTGAGTTCTGGTGCCCTTCTCTTTGTGCACCTCCTCCCACACTCCTGGACACTGCTCCTCACCCACCACCTCCTCCTGCAGAGCAGCCATCACATCTTTTTGCTCAGGCTCATGTTTTCCTCATCCCTTTGCCCCATCTCTGTGTTTTCCTCTCCTGCATTCCAGCCAGGCTACGCTCTTTCCCCTTGCTCTGACTCCACACAGGCTGGGTTTATCTCCTCAGCCCCAGAGTGTTTTATCACCTTTTCCACTCTAATTTCTCCCTTTCTGTGCCCCCCAAGCTGGCCAAGACCAACAGCTGTCCACAGCCACCTTCCAAAGAGGGAACGAAGCAGCAGCTCCCAGCTAAATCAGCTCAGGTATCATACGAAAGCATGTGGAAAAGCACATATGGACAACTCTCTGAACACTGGGAAGAATTCACACCAGAAAGAAGCAAAGAAACCAGAGCACCAAGGATAAAAATAATAAATAAAATAAACAGCATGGAAAAGTGACATGTCGCCAGTCTATTGATAGAAATACACTTGATCTAAGCCACAGGAAGGAAAAATAATGTTGTTCCTTTATGACTCTCTAATTCTCAGCTGAAAGTTGCCTCAGGAGACAGATATTTCAGCATATTTCCACGCGCTACGGAAGAAAACTGGAGGATATAGAGGAATTAAACAGTCCCACCCACACTCTGCAATGCCAAAAACATATCCTGGAAAACCATCTATGATGGAATAGCTCATTCTTTCTCCATACCATGCAAACAGAATCCCTATGGAAGCCTTGGCTATGCTGGATTCTGCTTAGTGTCCAGCTGGGGCTCTGAAATCCAATCCCAGAAACCAAAGGACCACCAGAAACACTTCCTCTCTTGCTGACTGGTATCTGTCTTTCCAGGAAAAATGTATCATATCCTAAGAGTCATGCGCTGACACAAGAAATTAAAACCTACACCAAAAAAAAAAAAAAAAAAACAACCAAAAAAACCAAACATCCCCAACACTCCACAACCTTCTAAAGCTGGTTTCTGTAGAAAAAGCAAAAAAATGTGCAGGATCTGCACTTTTTCCAGCGGGCCCCACATGTTTCCTGCAGCACTGATCTGACGGGGTTGTTTCCTGTGCAAGCAGCCTCCAGCTCTCTCCAGGTTAAACTCTTACCCCCAGGCTTGGGAGCAGGGCCTGACTTTTCCATCCCCACCGGGATGGATGCCTGACCTGCACCACCACGGACCAGCATCATTCCAGAGTGGCTCATCATCCCATGTGTGCTCAGTAGCATCCCTCAAATACCTGGCAAAGCATCTGGCAGTGGTGTATTATATTTTAATGTTATTATATTATAGCAGAACACACATAGGTGTTTCTTGTCTTTGCCTCAGCAATGAAACGTCAAGACCCGTGTCTGGGGGTGCTGCGCCTCCGTATTCCATCTCCTTACTTGGCTTCCACACAACTTCTTCCCTGTGAGGGTGATGGAATGGATTTCCCAGAGAAGCGCGGCTGCCCCATCCCTGGAAGTGTCGACGTCAGGCTGGACAAGGTTTGGAGCAACCCGGTCTAGTGGAAGGTGTCCCTGCCCGTGGCAGGAAAAGACGAACCTTTAAAACCCCTTCCAACACAAACCATTCCAGGATTCTAGGCAGACACAGAGCCCCGGCACACGGACACCACTCCTTCCCCGTCCAGACCCGCACCTACCCCCGCAACATCGCTGGGTCCCGCTGCTGCCGATGCTGCTCACGGCGGAGGCGCGCCCGCCACAGCCCCCATGGCCGGGGCAGCCGCACCGAGAGCGAGAGCCCGGGGAGAAGCCGGAGCCGTGTCCGGAGGAGAAGCCGGAGCGAGAAGCGGAGACGCGCCCGGAGAAGCCGCAGCCGGAGCGAGAGCTGCGCTCGGAGGAGCTGGAGCAGGAGTCGTGCCCGGAGGGACCCGAACCGGAGCCGCCGCCGGGTCCGTGCCCGGAGGAGCCGCAGGCGAGCCGGGAAGGATCAGGAGCGGAGGCTCCGGCGGATCCGTGCCCGGGAGGGATCAGGAGCGGAGGCTCCGGCGGATCCGTGCCCGGGAGGGATCAGGAGCGGAGGCTCCGCAGCCGATCCCGAGCAGCCGCGGCCCCGCCGCCCACGTGATGCCGGCGCGGCTGCGCCCTGAGCGCCGCCGGGCCCGAGGGGCCGCTGCGGACACGGGCTGAGCCGGGAGCCGGCGGGCTTTGTCACCCAGCAGCTCACCGCGGGGCACTGAGGCGGTGCAAGGAAATGTCCCGCAGCCGTCCCTCCGCTCCGCTGGTCGTCCCTGGCTCGGAATCGCTCCTGGCTCCCTCCGCCCCCTTCCCGACAGCGGGATGGGGAATGGGGGCTGCTGTCTCTGCTGCTCTTTCTTCCCCAAGAGCAGAATGCCTCACACTCCGCCCCTGCTCCAGCCTGGGGTTCCTCCCACGGGAGAAGTGCTCCTTCTTCAAGGAGCTCTTCATGCACTGCCCCAGCGTCGGTCCCTTCCACAGGGTCAGTCCTTCAGGAATAGGCAGCTCCAGCGTGGGCTCCTCTCCACATGTCCTGCCAGGACCCTGCTCTAGCACCGGCTCCCTGTGGGGCCACAGCCTCCTTCGGGCATGCCTCTGCTCCAGCGTGGGCTCCTCCGTGGGCTGCAGGTGGATCTCTGCTTCCCTGTAGCCCCCTGCTACGAAAACGGTGCCACACAAGGCCAATACAGAGGGGAAGCCTGGGATGTAAATGCAGGAAGGTGGAAGGATGGGGGAAATCAGCTGCTGATTGTCTAGGATTTTTATATTTCAAGCGGAGCACTGGGCTCAGAACCTAACAGGCAAACCACTCCTGCTGTCAACCCCTGTCCCACAGCAGATCCCATTGCCACCTGTGGATTGACAGAACTGGGATTTTCAACCAAAAACTGCTCCTGCCCACAGAGGACATGTCCCATCTCATCCTACCTTGCCATTGCCCTGGGCTTCCCTCCAGGCAGCCGTACTCCTTTGGCACCTTCACACAGAGCGACAGCTCCCTCCCTGCTCTCAGCTTGTCCATCCTCTGCCTCTGGGACAGACCCAACACCAGAGGCAGGAGAGTCAGACATGGTGATCCTGGTGTCCACTGCAGGATTTTGCTCTGGATACCTCACAGGGAGCAATTCTCTGTCCCAGCATCTCCTGGGTGTCTGTGTCACCTCCAGCCCTGCCCTACCTCAGGGCTGGGATCCACAGGGACAGCACAGGCCAAGCCCATGCTCTGAAGTCTGAGAACAGAGTGTCTGGGATGTTTGTGTCTCTGGCTGCAACCTTTGCTATCTTCAGGGAACTTTTGGGAGGAGGGGAAAGATCTTCAGCTTTGCAAAGCAGCACCAGATGTAATTAGTCTTTGTAATTATTAACTCCCCGGGCTTGGCCAGCAGCAGCAGAGGGTCCTTAGATTAGAAAGGCAGAAGTGCTTCCAGGAGCCAACAAAGGCAGGAAGGATGACAACTGATAGTGCTGACAGGAAGCTTTGAGAGGGATGTGCTGAATCCCAGCCACTTGAGAAAGTAACTTGTCATGAGGGGGAAGAGGGGTATGTACTCCCCTCTTCTTCCCAGAAGAGAAGCAGGAAAGGCAAAAGGGGACATAAAAGGAAGGGAAAGGGAAGGAAAGAGGGAGAAGAAAAAGAAAGCTAGACAGAGGCTGGGAAGAGAAGGAAGAACAGGCATTATCTTTGTGTTTGGAAAGCAAAATCTGACTTGCTGACACTCCTTACCCAGCAAACTGAAACCAGATGGTATTGCCAAGGAAAGAAGAACAAATGGCTTGAAACTCCAGGCTCCATCCAGCCTCTGCTGGCTGGCTCCTTGGCTTTGCCACATGTTTGCTCAGCTGGCTGTGAGGGCTGCAGCAAGGCTCCTCTGGGAGCCTACAGGACTAGGACCAGCACCAGCACATTTGATCCTCCCTTTGGCACCTAATTCCCACCACAATTCCTAAGGCAAGAGAAGAGGGACCTCACTAAGGACCCTTCCCTCATTTTCATGCTCTATGCACTGAACTGTGCAACAACAGAGGCAAAGCGAGAGATTTGTCACCATCCAAGCCCCTAAAAGCCAAATGCAAAGGGTCAGATGGAGCTTGGCACAAGGACAGGCACCCCCAGCTCCCAGGGCAGCATGAATTAGTGAGGAATTCTGCAGCATAAGGGGAACAAGCTTGGGAGTCCTCATAAAAGCACTGCATCCTCTTCAAACATTTCTGGCCAGCTCAAATCTCTGAGTAAATCCCGTCCATGAAAAACAGCATCTCCACAGACACGTCCAGTTCAATTTTTTAAAAAATTACATCAGATTTCAAAGAAAAATGTAGTTTGGAGAGACACCTCTGATGCCAGCTGCCTCTGTGTCTATCCCAGCACTGAAAATGGAGAAGGGAAAGGGATTTCACCAAGCTTTGGGACCTACTGTCCCTAAAAACACTTACTGTTCTCTGGAAGAGAGCAAGGAGGGCACTGTGCCTTTTCCAAACAGCTGCTGCTAACTCAGCATTGAGAGTAGCCCTTTGGCATTCCCAAAGCAGGGATTCAACTCCCAGCACAGCAATCCAATCTCTACATCTATAGCATGGAGAAAATGAGGATGATTCCAGGGCTCTGAGGCTGAGGATAGATGTCAGCACTTCTTTGCTTCATGCTCTGCTGAGCAAGGCAGGCTTTCAGACCATCCTCCTCCTCCTCAGGGTCTGAGGCCACAGGAGATGTGGAAAGAGATCCAAGCAGCTCTGCCACGCTGGTAGCCCCTCAGTTATTTAATATTAAATTCCACACATATTTCCTGCTGTCCCAAGGGCAGTTGTGGAGCACACGAGCTGCCAGCAGAGCTGCTCTCAGAGGAGGGCAGCAGAGGCCCTCAGATGCCAGCACATCCCTCCACAAACAGCAGGACACTCAGGGGGTTGTTGTTCCATGTCCCCAGGAGCAGCCAAACTGCTCCCAACACGTGTAGCAAATGTCTCACCTGAAGCATTTTGGTTTCCCTGCTGTGTGTGGGGATGAGGGCTCAGGCACTAAGACCCTCAAGATCTATCTCAGCCTGCCTGTTCAGCAATTCCAGCCCTGGAAGTGGACTACATTCCCTTCAGAGAGGGTCCCCCTGCTCTCATGTCCCTTCACAGAGCACCGATCCCACATTTTAAACTATGCTCTCCCTGCCACTGGCAGCAATTCCCAGGACTGCACCAGAAATCCCACATCAGGCAGATGCCAGGCAGCACCTGCTCCAGAGGAGCAGTGAAACAACCCACTCCCCTTATCAAGGATGAGCCACAGGAAAGAGAAAACTACAGCTGGGACAAACTGATCCCAACTACTTATGTTAAGTAAGTGTCACAAAGACAAAGCACAGGAGATAGTTAGTTATTACAGGAGCCTGTGTCTCCAGTTGCTCTTACCTGCAAGGATCAGACTTGTGCTCCCTTTCCACAGTGTCCCACAGCTGCCTAAACAATGGAAGATCAGTTCATTAACAAAAGATTTTGATTCAGAGATTCCCCCTCATGGAAGGGGAATGTCCTTAAGACCTGACCAGAAGCATTGAGGAGGTGGTGGAAGGGAAGGATGGTCACAATTAGGAAGGAGCAGAAATGGGACAAAGAACCCTGGGAAAACAGAGGGAAGGAGTTTGCTGGCTTGGTGGAAGTTGGAGGGCAAGACAAGGACCCCAATGTTTCCCAGGATGTCATGCAAGGAAGCACAGTGACAGCTCTCAAGCACTGCTGGAAAAGCAAGAGCAAAAGGAAGTGAACACATGGAAAGTCTTGGAGAACCAGTGGCAGAGCAGAAATCCTCAGCATCCAAACCCAGCCGGAAGAGGTGGCAAACTGATCCAGGGACAGTGAGGGATGACAGGGAAGCATGCTGTGAGAGCCAGGCAGAGCACAGACCAGGTGTTTCACTGACCTAGGGAAGAGAGGGCAGCCCCCAAGCATGCCGTGTTTTACAGCCTTGGTGGAAAATTCCAGCCCTGCATAATCTCCTGGGGTTCCTGTAAGATTGTGACATGGAGAGAGGGACCAAACAGGAAAGAATTAGAGGAAAAATGCCTCTCTTCTGGCAGTCACCATGGCTGTGCCAGGAGTTAGCAGCAGCGGAGCAGCCAGCCCTGCCTCCCCCTCCTCCGGCCGCCTCTATAAACACGCACGGCTTACTCAGAAGATTAGGAGGGAGCAAGGCAAAAGACAACAGAGTCTCTTTTGTAATGAGGAGGGATTACGGCATCAAGTGACCGGCTGCAGCTCCCAAATGGGTCTCAGGCTCCTTAGCACACCGTGTGGGGCAGGTCCAATCCCCCTATGAGCCAAGGGGACACGAGGATGCAGGTGGTGGCCCGGGCCACAAAGGACCCAGCAGGGACACGTGCAGGACCAAACCACCTCAGCCTCCAGCACAGCTCAGGAGCCCATGACTGTGAGTATCTGGTCCTCCTAACAGCAGCAGGAGGAGCATCACTCTCTCCTGCAGAGATCCAGCTTCCTGCCTATCCGTGACCTCCTCTGGCTCCATCCCTCTGCTCTGTCTGCTCATTGTCCGTCTTTGAGATATCTGCTAGGGTCTGTTTGTGGTGGGTCATGCACCTGATGTCCCAGAGTCTTGCTTGCTGCGGGCTCCCACAACTGAATTCCAGGTCAGTCGACTTCCAGGTGTGCTGGTTAGTCCAGAGGGATGAGCAGGGGATGCAGGCAGTGGCAGGCAGCAGCTCCCTGGGTGGGCTCTTCCTGCCCATCTCGACTCCGGTGTGCCAGTGAGCCACCTCCCACCACGGACCTCAGCCACAAATGGAACGTGCCAGCAGCCCAGTGACATCCCAGGGCAGCCCAGCAGAGGCTGGCAGGTGGGCAGGAAGGTGCCTTAACCATTCAGGGCTGGAGGGAAAAGCACTGGGAAAAGCCCCATATCCCACACAGGAACAGAGGTGGGCGACATCCATTATTTACACGGCCAAGAGCTGGAGTTTTCCTTCTTTGGTAAAAAAGGGACTCTGTATTTGAATTACGCAACAAAGAATCTCCCTGAGTGCTTTCGAGCCCTAAAGCCCAGAGAAAAGATGCAGCTTTGTGTAAGGGGCCCCAAAAATGTATGGGGTTTTGGGCATGCTTTTCTCTTCTGGACTGCCTGTGTGACCTCTGGGGCAGTTAAAACCTACTCTTCCAAGTTCTGTACCCAGAAATCCATATGGAATGGCCACAAGGATTTACTGAAATGGGCATTTGTGCAGCTGGGGACAGGGACAGCTCTGCTCCTCTATATCACCCTTAAGAGGGGACTCAGGGACCTAAGTTGTGACAGGGAAACCCAAAGGAGGAGTGTTGCACCAAAAAGCCAAACCCAGGACAACGATGCTGCTTGGTTGAAATAGCTGAAAATACAGACTTTGCTGGTTTTCTTCACAGCAGCAGCTCACTAGGACCTGAGTTGTCCGCATCTAAGTGTAAATCCTCCACTGGGTTGCTTAAATTAGAAACAAATGAGGAATGTGGGCCCAAACTTACCTTGCTTCAGGGTGCGACCTGTCCCTTGAAATGCTTCTTCATCCCCATCGTTCAGGGAAGAACCTAAGGCCCCGTAATCATTAATGTTATTACCTCTGTTAAATAGAAATGCCTGGTGACATGTTAGGATTTAGAAATACCAATAGTTTTCACATTGGATAATGATTTCTAACCCAAGAAATCATTCACCAATCTGCCTGGCATGGATAACACTGGTGTCTTGTTGTTTGTTGGGGTGTTTTTAAAATAAATTCAAGTTTATGCAACTATGAGTCTGATTATTAATTGATTATAAAGAATTATTTATGCAAGTTAGACTAGAAGTGAAATGGGGATGCTGCATGTCTGGGGAGCATTTCAGGAGCCTGAATGCCTATTTTTCAACCACTCTGATTTATTGTTCAACATATGGTTGAAGGAGAGGGGAGGTAGAGCTGCTGGAATTTGGGCACTGTGAGCCTGGCCAAACTCCATCCCACAGATCTCCAACAGGGAAGGCTGCTCTGCCTACAGGACTAGGACCAGCAGAGTGCAGACAGCTACCCTTGCTGGGACGCCTTTATCTGGATCAGTCCCAAGAAATCTTTCTGGGGTTTTTCCTTTCCTTTGGGTTGGGTTTTTTTTTTTTTCCCAGCAGTATTTCAGGAAGATGTTTCCCAGCAAGTAGGTTTACAGAAACCTATTTGGAACAAAAACTGTATTAAGGAAATTACTGGGATAAGCATAAACTTTGCAGTTTGTGACCCTGAGATTAATCTTACCACAAGTGTTTTGTGGAAGGGGCTGGCACGTGGGCTTTGTCCTCTTCACCAACCAGCCCCACTTGAATGCTGACAAAAATCAAACACTGAAAACAAAGGGATCCACCACAAAATACATCCTTGGTCACTATAACCAGCTTAAGGACAGCGAAAAGATGGCAAACTCATGAAATTAATCGCCTGCTGTCAATTTCCTTCTGGTTCTCTGTGCTGCTGCCTACATCTTGCCTGCCTGCTTTTTATCTCAGCTCGTTTTGTTTTCTCCTTCCTTTCCATCTTGCTTGGTGGGACGCTTGGGATGTCCCCGTGTCTCCTCCTGCTGAAGCTCCAAGCCCTGCTTGTTGTGTGCCTGCACAGGAGCTGTGATGACAGTGACCTACACCAACCGCGTGGCTGATGCCCGCCTGGGCACCTTCTCCCAGCTCCTGCTCCAATGGAAGGGCAGCATCTACAAACTGCTCTACTCTGAGTTCCTGATCTTCATCTCGCTCTACTTCACCATCAGCCTTGTCTACAGGTGAGCAACTGCACACCCACAGCCTGGCCTAGGGCAGGACACAGGAGAAACACAGGACTGGGGCAGGGATCCTGCTGGGCAGGCACTTGCCAGACGCTGTTCACAGGAGGGAAGGGGAGGGGAGAAAGGAGACAACGGATAGGGAGAACTGCTTCTGTTTGTCCCTTTTAGGCTGATCCTGAGCGAGAGCCAAAGGCTGATGTTTGAGAAGCTGGCGCTGTACTGCAACAGCTACGCCGAGCTAATCCCTGTGTCCTTCGTGCTGGGTAAGGAGCTATCTGGAATCCAGCAAGGAGGGGAATAGGACAGCATTTCTTCTTCTTTGTTCAGCAGAGCTCCCCTGGCAGAGCAGGTCCCTCCCTCTGCCTTTGTAAAACTCTTCAAGTGGGATATATCCTTTATTGTCACAGCTGTGAGTGTCCCCCAGCACAGGAGGACAAGCTCCAAGTGGCACCAGACATGCCCAGGGAATTTGTGGTTGCCTCATCCTTGGAAGTTTTTAAGGTCACACTGGGTGGAGCTCTGAGCAGCCTGGTCGAGTGGAAGACGTCCCTGTCCTGAGCAGGGAGTTGGAATAAGATTATCTTTAAGTTGCTTCATTGAATCGGAACAGTTTAGTGAAGGGAAATATGAAATCCAGCCTCCTTTTAGCATGGAGGACTGAATTCCCCTCCAGACATTCCTGCACCCATCCCTGTGTGAGCAGGAGAAGAGAAGGAGATCAGACAGACTGGGAAGAAGCAGCTCTTTTCAGATGCCTGACTCTCTCAGCTCCTCTCCAGGTTTCTATGTAGCCCTGGTGGTGTCCCGCTGGTGGGCCCAGTACGAGAGCATCCCATGGCCAGACCGGATCATGAACTTGGTGTCCTGCAATGTGGATGGGGAGGACGAGTATGGGAGGCTCCTGCGCCGCACCCTGATGCGCTATAGCAACCTGGTCAGCGTGCTGATCCTGCGCTCCGTCAGCACCGCCGTCTACAAGCGCTTCCCCAGCATGGAGCACGTTGTGAGGGCAGGTCAGCACTGCTCCTTGCTGCTCCTCTAGGGCAAGGGGGCCCTGGGAAAGCTTCTTTGGAAATGGGGTGGTGCTGTTCCCTCAGGGCAGGTGGGAATTTGAGCCCCAAGTCTCCAAGCTTAACTGCTGGGCACACTGCATCTTCTTGGGAGATGCTCCTCAAGGTGCAGTAGAGTTCTCAGTCTGCCCACATTGTCTGGGTTCCCTCAGCAATCCACAGAGATGTGATATTGTTAGTCTCCTGAAAAGGCACTTTAAGGACACAAATTATCCCATTCTCAACAAGTATCTACGGACACCACGCAGGTGCACCCTCAGCAGTGCTTTATCTCCCTGATGGCTGTTATCTAATGTACTGCAGACATCCAAAGTAAAATCCCATTATCCCACCTCCGTGACTCAATGTTTTAACAAGGAGACTTGTCCTTCTTCATGTCTCCCCAAATTCTGAGTCTTCACTAAGATTTTTAGGGAGAGCCAAGGCATCCACCTGAAATTCAGACGTTTTCATTCCAAAGCAGATCAGTTCCTTCTGTCCTCTATGTCCATCCCCCTCCTAGCTGCTCTTTTCCATCCAGGCCTTATGACACCAGAAGAGCACAAGAAGTTTGAGAGCTTGAATTCCCCCCACAACAAGTTTTGGATCCCATGTGTGTGGTTCTCCAACCTGGCTGTGAAGGCAAGGAATGAGGGCAGGATCAGGGACAGCGTGCTTCTCCAAGGCATCCTGAATGTGAGTGACAGAGGGGACAGGCAGGTCTTTGAGATCCTGGGGAATGGGAGGCACCTGTGAAGCGGGTTCTTGGCACACTCCAGAACAGCCAATGCCTATGGAGGTTTCCAGGATCCAGATGGAAAGCCACAAGGAAGAATATATTTGGAAGTCTAGGAGAGGTCAAAAACAATCAACAACTGAAGTCCTGTAGAAAACATTGCTATTAAAAACTCTTAGATAGTTTTGGGCAACAGGCCATGCTCCACAGGCGAGTCCTGGCAACAATCCCTGCCCAGCTGCACAGAAAAAGGAGCAGCTCATCCTTGTTGGTATTCATGTGCAGAGAAAGTCACATGTTTTCTGTTGCCTGAAGCAGGATTCATCTCCCCAGAGAGAGAAATCTCCCTCTGGGATACTTATCTATAGACAGGAGAGAGAAATGGATGCTCCTGAGGGCATTCTTGGCCTCACCTGTTGGCTGCTCATTTTGTGAGGAGAAACTCTGCTGTGAAGTGAGCTAGAAAGGGATCTTGGGCTCAGGGGGAGACACCCAGACAGCAGGGAATTCCTCCAAGGCTGAGTCTGAGCCCCCCTTCCAGAGAAGGTATAAGCAGAAAAGGCTGGAGCAATGGAGGACAGTGGTGATGGAGAGGTTCTGCAAGAAGATGGGAAGTCATCCTGACATGCCATTCCCTTTTCCCTGCTGCAGGAGCTCAATACCTTGCGCAGCCAATGTGGGAAACTCTACGGATATGACTGGATCAGCATCCCCCTGGTCTATACCCAGGTGAGAAGGGAACCCCCGCACCCATTGCTTCACCCCATGCACATCCCCACTTACACCCACACCTGGAATGTTTTGGGTTGGAAGGGACCATAAAGCTCATCCAGGGACATCTTCCATTATCCCAGGTTGCTCCAAGCCCTGTCCAATCTGGCCTTGGGCGCTTCCAGGGATGTGGCAGCCACAGCTTCTCTGGAAAACCTATGCCAGAAACTCACATCTTCTTAGTGTGAACGAGAATTCCTTCCTCATATCTAATCTAAACCTGCCCTCTATCAGTTTAAAATCACTGTTCTGTGTGCTGTCACTATCTGCCTGTGTAATAAGTCCCTCTCCTTCCTTTCCATAAGCTCCTTTAAAGTCCTGGAAGGCCACAGCCTCCCCAAAACCTCATCTCCAGGCTGAACAACCCCAGCTCTCTCAGCCTTTGTAGAAGTGCTTCATACCTGACCCACCAATGAAAAATGTAGGATACTCTTGAATCCCTCACCCCCACCTGCACATGATCTCTTCCATTGGTACCTCACCACACATCCAGCCCAGCCTCCTTTCCCTAACTCAGACACATCCTTCTCTCCAGAAAGAACCTCTATCCAGGGGTAACAAATCCCCACATATCCATGGAAAACACAGGAACACACAGACACACTCCCTGCACCACCTTGCAGCGATCACATCCCAGGAAGGTTGTGCCAGGCATGTACTCAGCTGTTTATCAGCCCAGGCAGACACTTTGGCACCACCTTGCTCCTTTGTCTCCTACAATCCAGCTGCTCAGATAACAGGGATGCCCTTCACCATGAAACAGGAGCTGTTGCTGCTGCTCTGGCAGTGCCAGAGGTTAATGGGGAAGATGTTGTAAAGTATATTCCTGTTTTGAACTCCCTTGTTTATATCAAGGGACCATGTGAGAGTCTTGGTTATTTTTAACTTGAAAAGGGGAAGTTTTCAGTCCTGTGGCAACAGGCAAAAGCACAAAGCTCAGCATAGCCTGAAATCCAGGCAGGCAAATATTAATAAAAGCTCAGCATGAGGAGAAAGAAGGAGCGAGCAAATAGCAATGCTAGGGTTCCCTTTCCGGACTTGGAAGCAGCCTGCCAGCATGGACTGAGCCATGAGACAGCTGTAGCGCATCCAGGATGTCATGGGATTGCTGCTGCCACTGGCCTGTGACAGCTGCACAGGTATCATTCCAGGGACAGCACTCAAATGTAGGTAAAAGCTCAGGGAAAATGGAACGTCTATAGCTTTCCGCAGGGAAATGCATCCTCCTGCAAAAAGCCTGTCAGAACTGAATCCAAGGCTACCCAGAGGCTAAAGACCTTGGCTTTGGAGCTGTGTGGGGTGAAACTGAAGGGAGATGCTGGGAACTCATGCTGCCCTGGTGTGTCACTTGGCATCCTTCCCAGGTGGTGACCGTGGCTGTTTACAGCTTCTTCCTGGCCTGTCTGATTGGGAGGCAATTCCTGGATCCAGAGAAAGCATATCCTGGCCACGAGCTGGATCTCTTCGTGCCTGTCTTTACGTTTTTGCAATTCTTCTTCTATGCTGGCTGGTTAAAGGTAAGTCCAAGAAAACATGGCTGGAGCCAGAATCTGACCCAGCCAAGGGTTTTTCCCAGTGTGAGCTCACCAGGAACCCTGCTGTGTTTTTTGATCTATGGGCAATAACAGGAAGCCAAGAGGGACTGAGGAAGTGCCAGGACTTCCTAATTTTCCAACTGTCTCATTCTGGACACCAGCTGCACGTTTCCTAGGCTTTGGTCCTTACTAGAGGGAAAAAAAGAACTCCTTGTAGGAGGGTTGTGTGAGCAGGAGCGAGTTATTACAAATTCCAGTATATCCCAGCCCCTGGGATGCTTCCACTTTTGACCTACCCCCTTTTGGGAAGAAAAACATGGTTTGGAATTCAAGGGCCATCACAACCTGACTTCTCCCTGCAGGGAAAAGGGCAGGGATGGCAATGGTGACCTTTGCTGTGTGCTCTCCACATGCAGGTGGCTGAGCAGCTCATCAACCCTTTTGGGGAGGACGACGATGACTTTGAAGCCAACTGGCTCATTGACAGGAACCTGCAGGTAAAGGGGAGGAAGATTCACCAGGTGAGCCTCATCTGAAGAGGAACACCAAGGCAGAACAGTGACCAAGTTCTCCTGCAACACTTCTGCCTCCAATGGGAGAGATCCTCCCAATCCACAGCAGGGAATATGGGGCTTCTGGCACATCTTTGTACACAAAGGCTGTCTGCAGCTTCATCCACGCTCTGGCACATGGGATGGATCAAGGCTGCTTGTTACAGGCCTCAGCTGCCTTTGAATGACACATCATTCCTGCTCCTCCTTGCTTTCTTACCCTCTGTCCATCTAAAACTGCCTCCTCTGCTTTCTGCTATGCAGTAACTCCCACCCTTCTGTCCTAGTGAGTCTGTTGCTTTCCTATCTCCTTCGGTACCATTTTCCTTCCAATTAATCAAATCTCTGTGTGAGAAACAACCCAAATGACAGGAAACCACAGCAACCCCAGCCACTTGCCTGGCTTCCAATGATGCACCACTTCCTCCAGCTGTGTTCCTTTGTCCCTCGATAACAGGCACACAAAATGCTCCTCACCCTGTGTGTGACATTCCTCTTGACCCCCACAGGTCTCCCTCATGGCAGTGGATGAGATGCACCAGGATTTACCCATTCTGGAGAAGGACCTGTACTGGAACGAGCCTGATCCCCAGCCACCCTACACCGCGGCCACCGCTGAGTACAAGCGCCCATCCTTCCTGGGCTCCACTTTTGACATCAGGTGAGTGCAGGCACAAAGGGTCACAACACCTGGATCAGGTCTTATGTAGGACATTACACTTGAGGAGCTTTTAGGCTCATCCACAACAATCAACATTCTGCATGGAAAAGGATAAATCTAACCTCTTTTCCTCACTCACCTGTATGATGAGCATCCCTGCTTTGGGGGGCTAATAGCAATACAGGGAGAGCCTTGCCACTGGCAAGCAGCATTCCCAGTGCTGCCAGACTCTCCAGGAGATCCCTCCCCTCCCTCTATGGCTGTGTAACAGTCCACTTTGGCTTTCCCAGCATGCAGAAGGAAGAGATGGAGTTCCAGCCCCTGGAGCAGATTAAAGAGAACGAGGAGGCCAACCACTCCACTCCCTTGCTGGGACACCTGAGCCGCCTCCTGGGTGTCCAGTCCCCGAACTTCTCCAGGTCCTCTTCCCGGATGAACCTGCTGCGCCGGCGAGGAGATCCCACATCGCCCTTCTCCCATTATACCTACCAAGATATGGGGAAGGCCGGAAGTCCTTGTGGCATCAATCAGCCAAGGGGAGACTCCCAGGAGCAGTGGGACAGTGAAGAGGGAAAACTAAGGGAGTTTGATGCTTTCATGTCCACCCCCTTTTACGAGAGGCCTGGGTTCTACAGCGCTCCACAGACACCCATCAGCTCCATCCCCATGATTTTCCCTTCCCGACGCCAAGGGCGCAAGAAGCCACCGGCGCTCTCCAGCATTGCTGCGTGCTCCACTTCCCTTCGGGATGTCATTGCCAGTGCCTCCCCTTCCAGGGCCAGCGACATGGACAAGAGCCAGAGCTCCCTGGGCTCTGCTGCAAAGGAAACCTTTGTTTGGCCAACAGAGCAGAGCAAAGGTCTCGACTCCGTAGCTGTGACAGTAGAAGAAGGAAAGAGCAGCTCCAGGGAAGCTGCCACCACGGGAAGCCCTGGAGCGCAGTCCACAGCATCCAACAGCCCCAAATTCCCCCTCCTGCCAGAGCCCCCTGAGCATGAGAAGCACAGCAGTTTCAAAAGCCTGAAAAGCTCCAAAGCCTCACACCCACCCTGGCTAAACCTGGAGAGCACAGCCTTGGCCACTCCGAACTCGGAGCATTCCAGTGCTTTTCACACCCCCAGTAACAAAACCCCTGGAGGCAGCGCTGCCCTCTGCTTCTCCTTCACTCCTGTCACCTCTCCAGCACTGAAAAGGTCCCACAAGGGCAACCTGGGCCCTGAGGCTCTCAGCCTGAGTTTGGAAGATGCAGCCAGTGCTCCAGACCAGCACCCAGAGGTTTCCAGGAACATGAGAGACGCTGGGAATGGAAACACCAACCCCCCAGCTCCCAAAGAGCCCAGGAGAGCAGAGAGCCCATCCCCCAACGACTCTGGAATCTCCCTAGCTGAGGGTGACTATGTGGGGCTGATGGAGGTGATCCTGGAGGCCAGTGAAAGCCCAGGGGAGGAGCAGATGGACCAGTACAGCTAAAGGGGAATCCATGGATCCATGGGATACCTGCCTTATCCTGGCACTCATCCAAACAGAGGTGCTGGACACGCAGCTGGAGCTCAGTCTGGGCTGAAAGCAGCACTAAGAACACACTGCTCCTGGCCTCAGCTACAGCAGCAGGCACAACTCATGTTGCAGTAAAGCATCAAAAAACCCAACCTGTAGCAAAAGAACAAGACTTTGAGTGTTAAATATTGCAGGTACCAGCCTGACCAGCCAGGTGTGCCTCAGAAGAGGAGCACAGTTTATGTGGATACTTCCTTCCTCCTCAAAGCAAGAATGAGAACTTGAGTCCTTTCTCAGGCAGAACTTGCACTCCTAACAAGATAGTCCAGGGAAAAGTAAGGGACTGAAGAAAGCCCCATCACTTGTGATACAGACCCACAGTGCCTCTTCCAGTCCTGCCTGGCTGGTGTTTTCCAGTACTGGGATAAGGCAAGGTAAGGGCTTGCCAGCAAAGGCAGCTGCAGCATCCGCCCAGCACATTGCTTCCTTCTGAAGTTCTACATCTCCCACCAGGAATTTGACAGTGCTCAAGAGAAAGCTGGGTGGCAGCAGATACCACTCAGCTGTTTTTTACTGCCCACCCTCAGAAAATAAAAAGCAAGGGTCAAGCCCAGGAGCTTGGTTTTGTTTCCTTATTTTAGTTCCCTGCAAGAAATTTAAAGAAACCACAGAGATTTTCCTACTTCTGTCTTCAGCAGCAAATCCCCCATGTCAAACAACAAATTTACCTCCCACTGCCTTCACTACAGCTGCCTATTCTTCCTCCAAACTAAACAGGAAAAGCCAGCTGGAACCAAGTCACTTTATTGGCCGGAGGGCAGTACATAAAACACAAACAGAACAGGGGATATTTGGTACAGAGTATGGAACTGTTTATCTAGGGAGCTGAAGCTGCATGCACGGCTGAACAGTAAGTAGAAGTCCCACTGAAACCCACAGCATGGCTCTTGGCAAGGCTTCAGCTGTGACAGTCCCCGAGGGTGTGCTTGTCGAAGAGATACTCTGCCATGCCGTACTTGGGGGCCCCCATCTTCCGCAGGTTGGTCACGTGGTCACCCAGCTCCTTGATGGCTTTCACCTGCTCATCCAGGTAATGGGTCTCAATGAAGTCACACAACTGAAAGGGAGACCAGAGGTTCAAATTCAGGCCTGAAACCCTACTGAGGCTCTCTAAGCAAAGGAGCGGATGCAGAATTTTCAAGCTGAGAGGAAGCAGCCTCTAGTTTTGTTGCAGAACAAGATCAAAGTCAGCCAGGCTAGGTAGGCTCACATGCTCCAGAACCCTGCAGAGCCAGGCAGCTCAGGAAGCCTCTCCTCTTCCTCACAGCAGGAAGCATTAGCCAAGCTCCTGAACACATCTGAGACACCCCCACTGCACAGCAAACTCACAGCAGTGGGGATTTACACAACTGGTTTTGTTTCAAAAAGTCCCTCTGACTTAGGCAAGACATTCCCAAGAGTGCTTGGACTCTCACACATACTAATCTCTTCCTGATATTAAGCAACCTCAATCCAGCCTTGCCAAAAACTTCCATCGGCAAAGAATTCCATGTTTTCAGACACTGTCCTGAAACACCAGGGCTTTTAATATTCCAAACCAACTCTGGAATTTTGTGGCAAAAAAAACCTCGTGACAAAAAGCCCTAAAAAGATGGAACTCAGCCCCCTCAGAAATGGTCTCCATAGAGACTGTTCACAGACATCGCAGAGGGAATAAAGCAGGTCCCTGTCACTTTAAAAATGCTCCTGGAAGGACAGCAGTAACCCCACCAAAGGACTCTGGAAGGGCTGCACCCCTGGTTCACACCTTTTTTCACCTTTAGCAACAACAGGGACACACAGCTCAGCCCCAAAGCCGCATCCTTGGCCAGCCATGCTGACCCCCGGCATGCACTTACATGTGGGTCATTCTTCTCGGTTGCCAATTTGTGCAGCTCTAGCAGTGATTGGTTCACATTTTTCTCCAGGTGCAGGGCACACTCCATGGCAGTCAGGCCATTCTCCCAGTCATCACGGTCTGGCTTCTGCAAGGGGAAAGCACAGGACATTCTTTCTGTAAGAACCCACAGACCAGCAGGGTGCACAGCCTTTAGGTCACTCTCAAAGCCTGTTTAGACCAAGTTCAGGCATTTATGCAAAGTCAAAACTTTGAAGAGCACCCTCAGAACAGAACTGAGCAAACCCTCGAAGTCCCACTTCTCAAAACAGTGCATAGAGCACATCTGCTCTGTGTTAAATTTAACGATGGTGATGAACCAGTTGCCTTCTGGCTCTGCCCTCATCCCACACCAAACAACCAGGGGCTCAGCACCCTCTCCTTACACTCTTTGATTAGTCAATCAGCACAAATAATCAAATTGCTCCACATCTCAAATTGCTGCGCCTCTCCAGTGTCAGCTGCTGCTCCTTCTGGGGAGGCCCCAGAGGAAAATTCATCCCCTTCCAGCTGGGGCCAGCCCTGAGCTCACCTTGACGTCCTGCAGGAAGATGCGCCCGCCCCTCTGGTTCTGCAGCTTCATCAGCTTCTCAGCGTGCTCCCGCTCCTCGTGGGACTGGTGCAGGAAGTACTTGGCAAAGTTTTTCAGGGCCACATCATCCCGGTCAAAATAGTAGGACTGAAAAATAAAAATGAGTTCACAGGCTCTAAACCTCTGCTTCAGGATGGCTGCAGTCCAAGGCCAGGCCAGAAAGGCAGCGTGGAACAACTCTCCCCTAAGTATCATTCGATTTTTCCAGCTAGGATTAAATTTTAACCTGTACCCCTACCAAGGGCACAAATAAATGGTGTTTGTGTCCTTGGCTCAGTTCTAAAAACACAAAAAAACCCCTGAAACTCCACAGATACCTGTTCTGAGCACCATTAAACTGCAGCCTTGAAAGGCCTTTTTCAAGGAGAAATCTTCCCTTTGTTTGCCTAAGCTTGTTTACAATGATCACATTGCAAGTCAGGGTCATGACTTGCAACATCAGGTAAGGGTGAGCCAAGAACTTTAGGTACTCCTGCAATAAAACTCTCTTGCTTCACTAGGCTTTCCAGGGATTAGAATAAAGAATACACTTTCTACTTTTTTTGCGGGGGGGGAAGTCACATTTAAAATACAAGAGATAAATAGAGCTACAATATGAATTCAACTGCAACTAAAATATTAATTAAATTACTTTTCTGAAAACAAAGAAAACCGCCCTGTAACAGCAGTCAAAAGCCGTGACACAGCTTGTTTATTCCTTGGTTAGAGCCATTACCAGGATTCAATGCAAAGTTCTGTGTGAACTGCCAATTATTTACCGACCTACTCCAGAACTCTGCTCTTAGACCAGCGGCCTGGAGGTTCAAGACAAAGCACCGGTGCTTATGTACCACTGTCACCCACCAACAGAAGCTCAAAACAGGGCTCAGAACTAAATTAACACAGAAGAGAACCTATAAAATACGTGCCACAACTCAGCACAGCGCCACTGGGAAGTCTCAATGTCCCAGCACGCCCAAAGCACCAGGATTGCTGCACAGAGGTCAGGGAACAGCTATAACAGGCGCCTCGGGCCATAGGAGACGTGTAAACACAGGGCCCGAGAAAACCACAGATTCCTACCGATTCCTGGAGGAAAACCCGAGCCTGGGAGGCGAGCACGCCCGCGGGAAAGGTGCCAGGAGCCTCATTAGGCACCTCCCGCTACCCAGCCCGGCCCCAAGGGCAGAGGTGCTGAGCGCGGCTGATAACAGAGCCGCCAAGGGCAACGGCCCCGCGGAGCAGGCGAGATAAAAGGGCCTCACCTACACCCAGGGGACGGCCCAGACGGGCCTGAAGGCAGCGGGGGGAGGAGGAGGAGGTGGAGAAAAAGGAGGAGGAGGAGCTGGGCCCGCAGGCACCGCCCGGCGCCCAGGAACCCCCCGCCGAGCAAGGCCCTCATGCAGCCCCTTTATCTCTCGTAGGATCCTTCCCTCACGCCGCCGCGCCCGCAGCCCTCACCATGCTGAGGTACACGTAGGACGCGTAGAGCTCCAGGTTGATCTGGCGGTTGACGGCGGCTTCGCAGTCCTGGTGGTAGTTCTGGCGCACCTGAGACGGGGGCGCTGCCATGGCTGGGATGCTCCGATGACTGTGTAGACGGTGGTGTGAGGGAGGGGTGGCGGCGGGCCCGAGCGCGGCCGGTTCCGTCCAAGCACTGTTGACGCAGGAACCCGCTTCGCTCCGCCGCCGACGCGCTGTGAAGGCAGCCCGCCCGCCGACGCGCCTTTTATAGCGCCGCGAGCCAGGCCACGCCCCCGCGGCGGCGCGGGGCGTCCCGGCGCGCTTCTGCTGGCCCGGCGTGACTCAGCACCCGCCCAGGCCACGCCCACCGCGGGGCGGGGCCCCCGCGCGCCGCCGCTTCCCGCCGCGCGCGCGCCGTCCGGCCCGGAATGGTCGGCGTTGGGAAAGCCCCGAAAAATCCCCAAATCCGGCCATTCCCCCTCCCCAACGCTGCCCATCATGCCCGTGCCCCACATCTCCATCCCTCCGCCGACGGGGACTCCGCCGCTGCCCCGGGCGGCTGGTGCCAATGCCTGAGCGCCCTCTCCGTGAGAGGAAAAAGTTCCCAAAGTCCAAGTTAAACCCAGAAATGAAGGCCAAATGTCACAAACTGAACCTGTTGGTAATGAGATGACTATTTCAGCTGCTTTTAGTGCTATCCCAGTCACTCGGTGTGTGCTGTCATTTATTCTCGGGTTCTTCAGTCATGCAGTTCAGTCATTAATTTTCAATAAGAACTGGAGTCTCTTAGTATCTGATTTCTTAAATTTTAACCAGATTACAAGGGATTAGAAAATGCTTAAACTGAGATCATCCCATAGCACTGAATCCCCAGTCTTGGCTTTTCCCAAGCCCACGTTTAACCCTGTTTTTTCCCAAGCCAATGTTCCTGCTGAAATCCACCAGAAATAGAATTTACTCAACCTGTAAACTCAGAATAAATAATTTTTCCTCTACATACTGGGCCTACAAACTCAGATTAAATGTTTTTTCCTGTATGTACTCAGACCATAAACTCTAGATTAAATAGTTGTTTTCCTCTCACCTGTTCTTTTTACACATTTTTATCCGGTCTTGACCCTTCCTGGCACTGTGGGATGTCCTACGCGTGACTGCACCAGTGCCTGTGTGTGGGTAAAGGGTACCAGAGCATTTTTCCAGACACTCCAAATGCCCTGGAGGGAACAGGGAGCCTCGGCCTCCCTTGGTTTCAGGGTTTTCTGCTGCTCCTGTCGGTTAACCATCACAAGTAATTAAGATCTATAAGATAACATGGGTCATACCTATGCTTCACCAGGCTGCCAGGTACATTTCAAATCTCCTGTTCTCCTCCCACATAATTGCTTATGTAAAAAAAAAAAAAAAAAGAAAAAAAAAAGAGTAGCTGCTGGGCTAAATTTTTTTTCTTTATTTCTGCATTCACAGTGGAGTGTCTTCACAACAGGAACATCAAACAAGATCCATATTTGCAAAGTTTATAACGGGAATATTTCCTCTGCAGCTCGGACAGTCTGTGCCACTCGTGATAGCACGTCAGTAGGATTGGGGAAGTCCCAAATTCTGCTTTCTGGAGTTGCACAATGCACATTGTTTTGATGACAGCAGATTTACATGGTCAGGAGAGGAAACACGGGGTTGCACAGCCATGGTGGTCATGATGTCTTGGTAACCAAGTTGAAGAATTCACCACTAATTCAGTTCAGCCATTCCCAGATCTTTCCTGTCCCAAATTACTGCTTTAATTTTGACTCTACTTCATATGGTTTCCTCATGGCTCCGTTCAGGCCTCCTTTTATCTTGTGCTGCTCTTGGTGAAAATGCATTTGTAATGAAATCCCGGAATGATTTGGGCTGGAAGGGACCATAAACATCATCCTGTTCCACCCTTGCCAAGGCCATATGACCTTCCACTATCCCAGATTGCTCCAAGCCCCGTCCAGCCTGGCCTTGAACACTTCCAGGGACCCAGGGGCAGTCAGACTCCCTGGGAAAGCTGTGCCAGGGCCTCCCCACCCTCGCAGGGAAAAATTCCCTCCTAAATATGAAATTCACTTGATGGAAAGCCCAGCCTGAGTAAGGTGATGCTTTTAGGAGACTTCTTCCCAAGAATGCCTGTAAAGTTCTCTAGAAAAAATTCTTTACTGCTTAGGGAGAAATTCTTTCCTTATTTTAGTATTTTTTACCCCTCAAAATTCCCAGCTGCCCAGGGCCTGCCCCATCCTCTCGGCAGCGGCGGTGTGTGTGGATTTTGAATTCAAGTCCCTCTCAGCTGCTTTCTTGGGCTGAAGTAGAAGCATGTTCATGCTGCCCACATGCAAAAACAATGTATTGTCTGCCTACACAAGCTTCAAATTGTTGAAGACAATCCTTGTTTTCCCTTGGATGATATCCCACCAGGAACAATGAAGCAAGCTCTCTTGTTTACAGCTTCGCTACTTTACACAGGGCACAGACCAAAAATCCACCCATTTAGGGATATTGAAGCTGAGTTTTAAGCATGCAAAAATAATCAGAGCTTCTTTGGTGAGTGTCTGCACATGATACAGAAAGTTATTAGGTCAGAGATCAAGATATATCCAAAGGAGAAGTTTCCGTGCCTCCTACCCCCACTTTAATATCATTTAACCTGACTCTACCTGTGCCCTTCTCGTGCATGACCTTTCCAAAGGGGCAGAAAACAGGACTCCTAAACAAATACTGGGCAGTATTTGCCCAAAGTAAATTCTGAGACAGATTTTTGCTGATACAGTCCCTGAGCAAAAGCCTTGGTATGTGGCTTAGGCATCCAGTTAGACTTCAGGGAGAGGGCTGCCTTGGTGTGAGCAAACAGCCAGAATGGCAAGGAATGCATAGATTTCATTTCTCACTTGTAGAAATTGTTTACCTCTAGCTTTAAAACACTTGATTTTGCCGTGCTGGTTTAATGGCCATAATAATAACAAATCCCAGTTAAAAATCAACAACTGTTCCAATTCCAGTGAGCAAGAAAGTGCTGAATGTGCCTCAAATGTTAAATCCACAAAAATACAGTAACCTTTTTTTTTTTTTTTTTTTTTTTTACCTGAAGCTCAAAGTCCTGTAAATAAGAGAAATTGCATCCAGTCAAATATTTGTTATGGAGAACCTCCACTCCATCCACAACTTCAGTGTCATTCAGCTTCCAGGCTTTATGCAAACACAAAAGCAACTCTAAACTTGGCTCCGAGGTTGATCATGCGTCTGGAAATTTGACACTGGTCTCAACTGTGCGTTTTGAAAGCTGTTTACTAAAAACATCTGGGCTCCACTTGCTCTGGGAGTTTAACTGGAAACTCCTTCTTGTCGCTCCCTGGGTAAGACACTCGGTGAAAACTTTTCAGTTTGTTTCTTTTAGGTGCCTGAATTTTTCCAAGTGAGAAACCCGGGATTTAGGCAACAAGTTTTCACTGTGTACTTACAGCACAGAATGCAAATGCCTGGGGTACACAGAGCTGCTGGCTCCTGGAAACACTCTCCAAAGGGAGACAGACAAAGGATGTTGGAAGTTCTGCCGGGAAATTTGCTTTGGAAACCGAAAATGAAGCTGTTTTTTATGCAGGAAAAAAGTCCAAACACAGAATAATCTGTAGCTTTGTACTACACAATTTTATAGACAAGGAGAATAAAACCTTCTTTAGACAGACAAACTTCTAAATTGTGACATAGGATTTTTTTCTCTCTGGAGTATTTTTACATGCAGTCTAAACAAAATGCTGTAAGAGATTGCAATTCTCTAATTTGCCCAGAACACCCTTTAATTTATTTTTATTTCTTTTACAAGCCTTGTAAAAATACACTTAGAGCCAAGAGAGTGAGGAAGAACAATGTTAATAATATAGTAATTCTGTCAGCACAGCCAGAAGCAGGATCTGGTGAATTTATTTGGATGATTCATCCCTTTTTAAACTAATTTACAGACTGACTCCTCTATCTGTGAGGGAAAAGCTCCATCCCCGATTCCAAGGGCAGCCTGTGCCCCAGGTGCATGTATAGGAACTTTCACAACATGGATTTGCCAATCTGCAAAAGCCACAATAAGTTTGATGTTGACATTCCACCATAGGCCACAATCCACAACATTTGCTCTACTGTAATGATTCTCCCATGGCGCCATCCACCTTTATTTTCCCCTCTCTCAGATTCACAGTGTTAAAAACAAGGGGGTGGGGGGTCATTCCCATACCCTGTTTCCGTTGTATTGAACTTTTTCTTCAAATACTGTACAAAAATTGCAAATAGACCACCCATCTAAAGTCAACAAATATGGGGAAATTTTTCAACACACCACAAAAATCACCTCCTTCTGAGCATGAATTCCCCTGGAAAGCACTGGTGAGTGTTGATGCCCTCATGGATGACCAGGCAGTTTTAATTCTAGACACAAGGGTGAAATGTTCTTTTTTTTTAAAAGAAGTTTTACTTGGGAATCAAAGAGACAAACAGGTTTGTCCCCCCTGAGGCCATCAGGTAATTTTGTGAGGATGCACAAAGTTGTTCCTTGGATTTAGTGCAGCACTGAGTTTGAGCAGACACTAGATCTCTCAGAGGAGGCTGCTTTTATACTCAGCCACCCAAAAAGGGATGAGCAGCAAATGCTTTCAAGCATGAGGAGAAGAAACAAGCTTTTACAAGGAGCTGGCAGTTAAAGGACATGCAGCAGCCTGATAAAACACCACAAAAACAAGCAGTGGCCCACGGCTGATCTCTGTTGGGCAGGATGGGTGGGGGGCACCCCCAAACTGCTGAGCAGGTCTCTCCAGGAACTCATTCCCTGGCTCATTCAGAAGTGAAGGGATTCAGTCAATGGAGAGGGATGTTCTCAGCAGAAGGGAGGCACACGAAGAGTTTTGTCTGGGAAAAGCTGATTCCTGCTGTGCTGTGCTGGGAGGGGACACTGAATACACTATTGTGGTCCATGCAGAGGTGCAGCCACAACTCCACAGGATCCACACCCACATCCGTCTTTCCTGCTGGGTACAACTTCCTCCTAAGCCACATTCAGGCCCTTGGCATCGAAGTAAAAAGACTGAAAAGCAGCTCAAGGGGCTCAAGTTGGGCCTAAAAAAGTTGTGCTGCTTCTGGAGCAGCGAGGCAGTGCTGAAGTGTGGAGTGTTCTCCTGGACACAGCCCCTTCCTCAAGGTGGGGAAGCGATCCAGCCGTGCTGTCCCTGCACACTGAACAAACTGGAGGGAAAAAAAGCAAGGAAATTACACAGAGAGAGAGAGAAATAAACCAGGGAAAATTATCTCTGTTGGGTTGAGAAATGGCTGTGACACTTTCAATCGGGTTGGCCTTCAGGAGCGTGTTGAAGTCGGCATGTGCAGCCCCGCAGATGTTGGGCCGTGCCCACAGCTATCAGCGTTCCAGCAGGCATAAAGCAGGGACACAGAGGCCACCCACTCGGTGGGACAGGGAGATAAGGGGGAAGGACAGCCCCAGGAGCCCCTCAGCAATCCCACAGGGCTGTTCCAGACGTTCTTCTGGGCTGGGCACAGCCCTGAACCCCAGGCAGAGCACCTTGGCCGTGGTGGTCAATGTCTGGGAAGATGCTGCCGCTAAAAGCTGTGGAGGCAAAGCCCTCAGACTCCCCTCAGCCAGCAGCCAGAGGAATGCTCTGCTGGCCTGAGGAATCTTCCACCCAGTTGCTTGCTCAGTCATGCATGGCCACAAACCTGTCTAAATAGGCAGTGATGACCAAGACTGAAACTCAAATCAGGAACTTTCCAGTCTGACAAGTAAAAAAAAAAAAAAAAAACAAACAAAAAAAATATTTCTGCTCCACACGTACTTAGCACAGGCCAGGCCCTTCCTTGCCTGCTGTTTGGTGCTCTCAGTTCCTTTTAAAAGCCTCTGAGAAGGGACACAACCCACAGCAGGCTCAGAGAAAAGAAGATGAAGCACTCCCACAGTCAAAAAGGCTGCATTCCTCACACAACACATTTGTCTGTTTTCCCCATCTCCAGCCACCCTGCTGACCCCTTAGAGTGTCTCTGCAGGCCGTGAACTTAGCAGAAAACAGCATTTTTGACCAGTTTCTTTTGGCCGCTGGATTCACTGCAGGGTGATGGGTGGGTGTGGATGGGTGTGAAAGCTCCAGTTAGAGACACACAGAGGAGCTCAGTAACTCGAGGGCAAAGGGTTACCACAGAGAATTTCCCAAGATGCCAAGACCCCGAGGGGCAGAGAGGATGTTCACTCAGGGTCAGAAGGAAGAGTTCTCTGACAAAGCATTTCTCCAGTCAGGAGGTGCAGGTTGAGCAATGGGCTGCTACCAGCTGAAACAGCAGCCTGGGAGGGAGCAGAAGGATACAAAACCACGAGGATATCTCTGAGGTCACCATAGAAAACAGTCTCTGACTAAGAAGAAAAAAGAAGCCAGAATTGCAGCATTGTTACTTCATCCAGGGAACTTTGTATAATCAAGACCAGCAGGCTCAGCATGACCACACAAAAAAAGCTACCAGGGATTTCTTGGAATTCCTGCCTGTATCCTGCCTCAGGCAGGTTTAACTAGCAGTGGACTCTGCCTGGAAAAGGCAATTCCCACTTTATTCCCTGCCTGTGTTTACTCTGATCCGCTCTGGAGTCACCAGGCCCTACTTCCCTCCACATAAATAGAAGCATTTCAAGAGGAACAGGGAGGTTGTCAGCCTTGGACAGGAGAAAACATCCACTTCCAGAGTTTTCTGCTGGAAACCCTTTCCTTTGAATCACCAGCCTTGCTGTCATGAAAAATGTTGTCACCACAAAATTCCTCAGGTGGGAAGGGTTCAATCCCTTCTTGCTGGATTCCAGAGGCCAGGAAAGCAGCTCAATCCTGAGAAAGGAGCATTTCCTGAACTTATTTCAGGAAATATTTATTCATAATTATAATAAATATAACATAACATAATATAAATTCATAATTACTAATTCATAATAATTATTCCATTATTTCAACCTAAACTGTCACACAGCCCCTTCACAGGCCTACAGTTACAAAGATGGGAACACAGCTGGGAATTGCAGAGATTGGAAAAGAAGGAGGAAGGGGACTGAGAATCTGTGTTTTTACAAGAATCTGTATTTTCACAGCCGCATCCAGCGTGAGAAGCACCAGTGCAGAGAGGCTGAGGAACAAGAAGAGAAAGTGACACCACCATTACTTTACATCAGCTGGAAACTTTCTCTTCTTCTTCCAGGTCCTTCAGAAGTGGCTTTTTCCAGGAGTAATTGGAGAAGACAGTTCTACCCCTTTCCCCACATCACCCTCCACCAAAACCAGATCTCTCTGTTTCAAGCAGCTCCTGCTTTCCTGTCAGGTGGGAGGATGAGGATTAAGCAACAGCACCTCCAAAAGCAATGAAACCTCAAGGATGAGGAATTGGGAAATGAGTGGGATCTCTTCCCAACCATCACATGACTTTTATTCATCCTCCTCCTTGGGAATGAGGTAAATTTCCATTTTCAGACAACGTGCTTTGCCTGGTATCTACAAGAAAGAAATTCAGAATGTCATGATTCATTTAAAAAGCATCTTTATTTCACCTGCAAAAACCCGTGTTATATCATAAATCAGGGAATAATTGAAAGGTTGATCAGCTGTAATTTTAGTTCAGTTGCTCTGTGAGGGATTCTGTCCTTTACAGCTTTCTCCATGGAGATTCCAGGAACTTTGTTAATATTCCCATCATGTTCCAGCACTAAGATTACAGTCAACAAGCAGGGCATTGTTTGAAGTTGGTCACTGAAGAAGCTCCCAGCGCCCTTCCAAATGACACTTCCACCTCACCTGCCTGTCAGAGGCTGCCTGGAAAGAGAGGAATCTCCCTGCTGAGTCCCAGAGCTCCTCCTGCTCACTGTGATCTGGGAGGGGAAGGGAAAGGAAAGGGAGAGGGGAGGGAGGAATAGGGAGACGAGGGAAAATGCTGGCCTCAGAGTATCAGGAGACAGGTAGAGAGCTGTAGAGGAAGAGGGGCAGAGGGAGAGAGCAAAGGCATCTGGAGCTATCTGCCGGGAAGGGAAGGGAAGGGAAGGGAAGGGAAGGGAAGGGAAGGGAAGGGAAGGGAAGGGAAGGGAAGGGAAGGGAAGGGAAGGGAAGGGAAGGGAAGGGAAGGGAAGGGAAGGGAAGGGAAGGGAAGGGAAGGGAAGGGAAGGGAAGGGAAGGGAAGGATCGCAGCACCTGGCCCCCTTCCCAGCCACCAGACTCAGCGCGGGGTCCCTCAGCGTAGCGCGGGCGAGGCCCGTGGCACAGGGGCGGGGGACAGCCGAGCTGTTTCGGGTTGTCCCGGTTTGTCCCGGTTTGTCCCGGTTTATCCCGGGTTATCCCGGGGGTCGCGGCCCCGCCGAGCCGCCACGTGGGGGCGCCCGCACTGCGCTGCCCCCGCGGACAGCGCGCTCCGTGCGCCGCTGCCCCGGGGCACGCCGGGAGTTGTAGTCCCAGCGGCACGACGGCGGAGCGGTGCCTGCCAGCGGCTTCTCCGCGGTTCGGCGGGGCGGCTCCACCACCGTTGTCTCCTCACGGACACTCGGGGACCTGCAGGGTGGTTTCCGCCATCCCGCAGCGCTGCCGGGGTGAAGTGCCACGGGGGGATCTGGCATCGGTGTCGCGTGGGGATGGCGTCAGCGAGAGGCGCGGGCGGTGTCATGGCCGCGGGGGCGCTGTTCCTTTATGAACCCCTCAGGCGGGGGAGTGAGGCAGGGCAGTGCCCGGGGCTCTGTACCGGGGTCACACATTGAGATAACCCCACTGGAACTGTGCCAGACATAAAATGTTGCAACAGAAGAGTCAAATTGCATAGGGAACAAGCCTACCCCCGACATTTGGTTCCTCTGAGAAATCAGCATTTCCAGTGTTTATAAAAGCCCTGATTATCAGCCACAGGCTGCTTTGGGTTGGGAGGGACCTTAAAAACCATCACTTTCCATGGACAGAGACACTTTCCACAATCCCAGGTTGCTCCAAGCCCCATCCAGCCTGGCCTTGCACACTTCCAGGGATGGGGCAGCCACAGCTTCCCAAGGAAATCCATTCCAGTGCCTCAGCACCCGCACAGGGAAGAGGTTTTTGCCCCAAAATGCCATCTAAACCCACCTTCTGCCAGTTTGAAGCCATTCCCACTTGTCCTGTCACTTCTTGTTCAAAGTCCCTGTCCAGCTCTCCCTGAGCTCTTTTCATCACTGGAAGGCTCCAAGGAGACCTTGGAGCCTTTTCTTCAGGCTGGACATTCCCATGAGCACCAACAAGCATTTTGTAACACAATGAAGCCGAAATAAAACCTAATTACGTTTTGGGAGGGGAAACAAGGGCTTGTGGTCTAAAGGCAAAAAGAGAAAATTGAAAAAATATATGAAAGTGGTGAAATCATCAAGAAAGCAGGGTGAGAACAGGCCTGAAAGATGTTTGATGACAGCAGAACAGGCCATAAAAATATGATAAAATATATAGAAATTATATTCCTTTCTCTATAGAGGGTATGGCAGAGCTGACAAACAAATGAAGTATTTTCCTGTACAAATGTTTTTTCATTTTTCAAGTTTAAAATTAAATGTTGCATCTGATTCTTGGATTTCTCACAAATATTTTGTGCATTTACTTTCCACAGGCTGATTAATTCTTAAATAATTGATGGAAAGCAAGCCATGAGCATTGGTTTTAAATATTCAACCGCGAATATCTTTAAATTTTCCAAGCAATTCCCCTCACACTTCTTTTTTACCTGAAACTTGAATTTGAATTGGACTCAGTCTGCTAAGAAAGGCATTCTGGGTATTATTTTAACCTTACAAGAAAAAGCACAAAATTTAACCCTAACTTTGCAGAAGTTAATGCACATTTCTGCTGATGCCAGGATAAATTCTAGGCAGGGCAGAGAAAGGAAGCCTGGGTGAGCAGTATAAATTCTGAAATTCTGCAGGTGTTTACCTTTGAGTGAGATAACACAAAGTTGTCTAAAATGGGATTAATAAACAACCAGATTTTTACCACCCCCAAAGGGATAAATTTCTCCCCAGTATCCAGTCTGATCCTTCCCTCCTTCATCTGGAAGCCATTTAAAGTCAAGTGTTTAAAGGGTGGCCACAGAGAGTACAAAGTCTCTTCACAAGGAGCCTTGATTCTATGAATCCATTGTTTGTATAAGAATTAAAAAATAGGGAGGAAATGGAGGAGAAAATAGCACTGGCATGACAAATGGAACTTTTTTTAATTCACAAAGTCCTGGGAATTTTAAAGCCAGAACTGCAGTCCAACCTGAATTTCACAAGTGGATGCTATTTTTAGAGGAGAAAAATAAATCATTCACATCCTCTTTTATGTCACATATTTGCATACCTAGCAGCACCATACAAAAAAAAAAAAAAAAAAAAAAAAAAAAGAGGGGAAAATCTGCTCTGTTTCATTGTAAGTAATAAAATCCACACATAAATAATATAGTTAGACTTTGCTTAAGGAAAAAGAAGGGTTGGTTGGTTTTTTGGTTTTTGGTTTGGTTTGGTTTAAGGCACATCAAGAATTTCAGGAATCCTTTATGTTTAGGACTAGATAAATGAAAATGGTCTCTCACTAGTTACATGAGATTAGCCAATTAATAGGTGAAATCTGATTTTCAGTAAGCAAAGTGTAAATGCACAGAGGATCACTCATATGGGAATTTCATCGACAGAGTATTTTTCCTCGATTTACTTGGTGCTTCCATGCCCGTTCCCAGGGCAGCTCAACTTCTAGGAATGTGAGAGGATGTCTGTGCTGATGAGTCAGTCCGGGGGTATTGATTTCTGAGTGCAGCCAAAAATAGACACTCAGGGAAAAGAGGAGCAGAAACTGGGTGAGTGTATTTTGATCCTATCCTGCTAAATTTTTCCACTGGTGCCAAAGAAAATCACAGCTGTGTCCTTCCAGTGTCAGAGGTTACTGTGCATGAGGAAAATGAAAGAGGATGTCTTGGTTTTGCAGAATATTTAGGGATTAGCACTTTGATTAGTGAAGGGGTGATACAGCTGATGATAAAGAGTGAACCTCTAATGGACACTTCCCACCTGACCAGGTTGCTCCAAGGCCCATTCACCCTGGCCTGGAACACTTCCCGGGATGAGGCAACCACAGCTTCTCTGGGGAAGAAGGAGAAAAGAAGGAACATATTTCTTGCCAAGTTATCCAAAGACCCGATCCCAGATTTTGCTGTGAGCCTTGTTCGGTCCACTGGCAGCAAGCAGCTCCTTACAGTGGATCTTTTTGGGAACACATGGCTGGGGTGGGTGGAGAGGGAGGGAACTGCAGCAGAATTAGACCTGATAATCCAACCTTTCCACCTTAACAAGCCAGGAGAGGCATCTAAATCTCTCATCTGGACACACATTGGAAACCAGGCTCTAGTTTGGTACCTTGGAATTCAGATGTCTCTTTTAAAAGGCATCCAGGGTTTGGAATTGCACACAGGCTGATGTCCATCCTTAGGCATGTCTCCACACAGCTAGATTTAGATTCCATCACCTCTGGAAAGAGGTGATTCTCCAGTCCTGCAGGGAGCAGCCACCCAATGCCCTTCATCTTAACAAGCCCTTTTGAGCATCCTGAAGATGCCTCTAATGATCTTAGAACCTTCTTAGGAAGCTCCTGGTGGACCTCCCTCATCCTTCTAACAAGTCCCCAGGGACAATTTCACAGGCACTGTGTCACCCTGTTTTTCTGAAAGTTTTAAAGTTTTTCTAAAAGTTTTTTATGCTTTCTGATGTTTACATATTTTTACTGAAGTTCTTGTGCACTGTCATATAAATAATGATTTTTTGCATTCTTCTTTGTAAGAAGAGAGAATTAATAAACTGTTAGTTTGACCAGCGTGGTTGGAAAAGTAGCAATTTAATCCTCCAATCCACTGTCACTTTTAGAATTCTATATATTGCATAGCCAGAAATAAACGTTCTCTTTTTTCCCTCTTTTGTATCTAATGTGCATGTGTAAATTATTTCATGTCGTAATGCAGCAGCACTTGGGGGAAGGAAACTTTCCTCCTTTTTAAAGAAAACGAAAACTTCCAGAGCAGTTCAGTTTGTCCCAACTTCTCCACAGCTTGGTTGGAGAATTCATGGCTTGGCCAACACCTCTGCAGTCCTCCACTTGGTTGGTGTAGAAGTTGTGGCAGGAATTTGAGGGATAATTGATCCTACATCATTATCCTTCACCAGCTCCACCAGCAGCTGCCCCTGGACAGCAACTTGTGGTTGGCAGAAGTCCCTCAGAACCTTGTGGACATCCCAAGGGAGCCATTAATAGCCTGAAACAGATTCCAGGTTCCAGGGATTCTAGTCAGGAGAAAAGTTGTGCATAAAGACAAATCCTGCTCCTGTGCCCTGGTTGTGCTGCCATTCAGAGCCCTGGAAGAGCTGGAACAAGGAAGTTTTTTCTCTGCATAAATATCCTGCTCACAGTTGTAATCTCGTTCACACTGACAAATTTTCTTGCATTTCAGACACCTACGGCTACAATTAATACAAAGTCTCATTACAGAATGGAAGTATTTAAATATTCAGAGCCACTTGTAGCTAAATAAAAGAGATTTTATAAAGCCTATTTCATCATAAACTTTGGGGGTCAATCAAGTGAGAATAATCTCAGCATTTTTTACAGATTATTTATTATTTCTCTACAAAGAAGAAAGGTGGTGAAGAGAGGGATGAGCTTCAGGAAGCAGCATTACCATTAGGATTTGATGCAGCAAGGAGAAAAAAATGGGAAAAAGGAAAAATGTAGTGGCAAACATTGCTCCCGAGATTGAACTCTGGTGATTCCAGCAAACAACAGATACCCAGCAAGGAGAGAGAGAGAGAGAGAGAGAGAGGAGAGCGATTTCAGAGCTGATCCATAAAACATAACTTAACATATTTGGAGTTTAATTTTGAAAGGGATATAAACCGCTTTCATATGGTGTATGTAAGTGTGCCTCAGTATCAATTCCCAGAACTCCTGCCCTAAAATATGCATCCAGCACCTGCCTGCTCTCACCTCAGCTTCCTCAGTGCTCAGTGGAGAACAGCATTCCCAGCTGGACTCTTCTTCTCGTGTGAAAATGACCTAAAGCTGTGCCGTGCAATTCTGAAAGTGAACAGCTCTCCCTTCTAACTGCAGAGGGAGCCAAAAGAAGGAGTTTTCAGCCCAGAGGAGCAGTTTGGAGGCCAGAAAATGAATTTGGATTCCAGCATCTACTTTTTAGATGTCAAAAAGTTAGAGAGGAACAGTCACAAATTGTAGTTTCTACCCAGCTGATGGTGGAGACTGAGCGAGGTTTTCTTGTCTTGTTAAAGCCCTTCTCACCTGGCTGATCACTCTTTTTAGGGCACATTTTACCTCTTTGTTCCTGAGGCTGTAGATGATGGGATTTAGGAGCGGGGTGATCATTCCATAGAGCATGGACACGACCCTATCCCAGTGTGGGGAATAGGTGAAGGAAGGGCGGACGTAGGTGCAGATGGTGGTCCCGTAAAAAAGGCAAACTACGGCCAGGTGAGAACCACAGGTGGAGAAAGCCTTGTGCCAGATCCCAGGGGACTTCCTGGCCAGGATCTCCAGGAGGATATAGAGGTAAGAGACCACAGTGACCACGCAGGCACTGCTCCCCAGCACCCCGGCCACCACCAGGATCACCAGCTCCCTGCTGTGGGTGGACGAGCAGGAGAGGGCCAGCACGGGAGGAATGTCACAGTAATACTGCTGGATTTTGTTAGGGCCGCAGAAAGAGAGCGTGAAAACCAGAGAGGTGTGCAGCAGGGAGTTCAGAAGCCCTGTTGCCCAGGTGCCCAGGGCCAGCTGAGCACACAGCTTGGTGCTCATGATGCTCGGGTACCTCAGGGGGTGGCACACAGCCATGTAGCGGTCGTAGGCCATCACAGCCAGGAGGAAAATCTCCGTGCCCACCACAGCGATGAGGGAAAAGTGCTGGAACAGGCAGCCAGAGAAAGAAATCTCTTTGTGCTCCAGCAGCAAGGCCCCCAGCATCTTGGGCACGGTGATGGTGGGACATAAGAGATCCAGCAGGGATAAATTGCTGAGGAAAAAGTACATGGGGGTGTGCAGGTGGGAGTCGGTGCAGATGGCAATGAGGAGAGTGGTGTTGCTTGCCATGGTGGCCAAATAAATGAGTAGAAACAGCACAAAGAGAAGCAAACGGATTTCTGGAGCATCAGAGAGGCCCACGAAAACAAATTCTGATACTGCTGAGAGGTTGACCCTCTGCATCTTATCTCTCATTGCAGGAACGTGGCAGAGGTTTCCCTGGAATAAAGAAGGTGTAACTTAATCACAATTTCATCCCCATTTTGAAGATTGTTAGAGGGTTTTAAGGTCCATTTTGAAGTTCAAAACCATTTCCAAGCATTGGCAAACTCAAAATCTAAATTTTACCCACATATTCCTAATGCAAAAGGCAAAATGTAGGTATTAAACTTCACAGTGATTAATGCAAAATGTTAGTTTTTGCAAGTTGCCACCTCAGACTGAAGAGCTGGAAGCTGAAGTTGCCTTCCCTGTAGTGTCCAGTTTGGACACAGCCCCAGGCAACACAACAGTGCTTTCAAGGTTTTCTGTTCAAGGGGAGTGTGGTATATATCCCTAAAATTCCTTTCAACATAAATTATTCAGTATTAATAATACCATTAAAAAAGGTCTAGATTAGTAACAGAAGCTAAAACTTACTTTTTAAGGGAGTAATGCTGTCAGAAAATAATTAAGTCTCTCAGAATCAGCAGATAGATGCATGTTGGGGTTTTTTTTTCAGATTTTGAATGGGGTTTGGAGCAACCTGGTCTAGTGGAAGGTGTTCCCTGGCCTGTGGCAGGGGGTTGGAATCAGCTTTAAGGAGCTTTCCAACCCAAACCATTCTATGATTCTATCATAAAAATGAGTTACAATTTGGCACCCCATTAAAGACCCCACAGTTTTCTATAAATTTTACCCTACAGACTTCCATAATACCATTAGTACTTCTAGCATCTATCTGGACTTTCCCCCCATCCCATTTCCCCAGTTCAAAGTCTAAATATGGCATTAAAGGATCTTCCCATTTACCCCAAATTGCTTCATGGAATGTAGCTCAGTATTTACAGTAAGGATTTACATGCCAGCCCTATAGCAAGGGAAAGAAAAATTCAGTCCAAATGCCTCCTTTTTGGGAGACTTTGGGATTGATTTTGAGATGGTGGGAATATTGTACCACATTCTCATTTGTAAGAGATGCAGAGATAAATAGATTGATGAAATATTCCATCTGGCCAGGCTCCTCTGTGGTCTCATGTTCTCCCAGAAGCTTGAGAGGGAGCAAAGTCAGGGCTTAAACTACATAAGAAATACTAAACTCAGCAGAAATAAAATGGACATCAGTTGTTCATAAAATGGGGAGCTCATTCAGGTAAAATAGCACAGAAACAACACAGAAATACTCACTGCTGCACATAATTAATTACAGGTGATTTATAGTTGTCTGTGTCTCCAGGAAACAAAACAATCCTTTTTCTTCTTTCTACATGTGACATAAAAATTATTTCACTCATAAGGAAAAGATGAATCCCGACAGAGCAGCATTGGAATATTCACACAGACACCTGCCAGCACTGGCACAAGGGCTGGCTTGGCTGCAGGAGTAGGCACCTCTCTTCTTTAATGAGGTTTTATAAATATGAGGGAGTGTCTGGGGAGAAGTGTATCTGACAGTTTTTTTTGATGTTCCCTTAATTGCATGTATGAGGGGTTTGTCAGAACATTGCCAAAAGAGGATGGAAATCGAAGGAACCAAAATTACCAGCACTACTTGGAAGAGCTAACAAAAATTCCCCTCTGGTCCTATTAAGCATCCATCTGTGATTTATGGGCGTGACACTTCCCATGTGATGCCCAGAACTGGGAACAGGCCTGTTCCTCTTCCAGCAATACCTGGCCATAAATTCTGCACTGTTCACATGAAGGACTTTGGCTGTCCATCATTCTTCCAGCCTGTTTGCTGTGTTTGCAAACTCCTGGAAAATGAAAGATTCTGCATTTTACATGGACAAACGGTGATATTACAAGAGGGAATGGTTTTAAACTAAGAGATGAGGGATTTAGGTTGGATATTAGGAAGAAATTCTTCCCTGTGAGGGTGAGGCCCTGGCACAGGGTGCCCAGGGAAGCTGTGGATGCCCCTGGATCCCTGGAAGTGTCCAAAGCCAGGTTGGATGGGGCTTGGAGCAACCTGGTCTTGTGGAAGGTGTCCCTGCCCTTGGCAGGAGGTGGAACAACATGAACTTTAAGGTCCATTTCAACCCAATCGATTCTAGGACTCTATAAACTGGAATTCCCCAAGGGTCACACAGCACAGGCCTGTCCTGCCATGGGAGTGCAGAGCTGTGGCTGGAAAAAATCCCTACGACCCAGACCTTTCCCTGTGTACTGCAGTTGGGCCAAAGACCATCAGGAATCACATTTAACGTGGAGTTTTGCAATAAAATATTTTGTAACAAACCCAGATGCCAGAAAGAGATACAGCAAAGAGATCCATCTCTCACCTCTCCCCTCCAAGCCAAACCATTCTGTAATTCTGTTCCCCTCATAAATCTTAAATGTTTATTTTGGGGCGGGATGTATTGGCTTCATCAAGGAGCCAGTCACCCAGGCTCTCAACTCTACATCTAAGTTGCTTATTTACAGGGATAGTCTTAGCTGGGTTATTATAAGTGGAAACACAGGATAGTTTTTGAGATAAGTGCTCTGCCTCAGGGTAAATAAATAAAAATTATATTGCATTACATTTTATGATAAAAATTCATTTAAAAAACACCCTAAAAAAAAACAACAGGAGAAATATCTCTATTTGCAGAATCCAGATGTGCACTAATTGATGATAGGCTGGATTAGACCCCTCTTGCCCACCCCTCCCTGCCATCCCCACTGTAATACAACCAAAGTGATTTGATTTTGCCCACTTCTGGGACTACCAGCTTTGTCATTGTTTGAGATTTCCACCAAGGAATGCTTATTATGAACTCAGGGTGACTAGAGTCTGCTGAAATGCTCCCTTTTCTCTGATGTCCATTTGTGTTTCAGTCCTACAGTCTTTAAATAAAATTGATTAGCCTGGGATCTCTTCAGGCTTCTTGGGATTTAACAAAAGCATTGCAGAGATCCTGCCAGTTCTCAAAGGATTTTTTTTCCCCTTTGAGGCCATTTTTCATTGTCCTCTAGGTGAAGGTAATAAATCTGAGGATGAGCTCATGGAGCTGATAATTTCTGTCTGGATTTTAATGGTGCGCAGTGAAGCCAATTTACACATGGAAAAACTCAGCTGCTAAAACTGCACTTTTGCAATTTGTCAGGCACCAACTTTTTAACAGCATCTTCTGAGACCTTGTTAAAGTCATCCCAAGATGCTTCCAGGGGAGAAAAATCAATTATATTCCATTGTTTGTCTTCATAAAATGGTTTGGGTTGGAAGGGGCTTTGAAGCTCATCCCATTCCAGTGCCCTGCAATGGGAAGGGACATATTCCACTGGATCAAGTTGCTCCAAGCCCCACATATTGAAATCCCAGCTCCCAAAAATATGTAATTTTTATTTATTTTATCAAAATTGGAGCAATTGCTTCAAATCAGTTCACTGTTGATGTCCCCATTTTATACCTAGTGAACAAATAAACACCAGCAAAATAACTGGACCAGAGCTCCAATTTGCCTTCCATTGATTTAAAAATATTTATAAAATCTTTATTGGAATGTTGAAAAAATTATCACAGTGATACATTTTTTTCTCTATTGAAATTTACCCTAATTGACTTAAAGACCATTTTAATTTTTCAACATTTTCCTCTAATGCTAAAAAAAAAAAGCTGTCTTCCAGCTCAAGTCATTCTGTGATGATCCTGAGTAGAAATTCACAATTAAAAAGAAATCTCATTTGCAAGGATGGGAGATGTTTGGAAATCTCTCTTAACCAGGAGGATCAATGACTCACTGGTGCTTCTGATCCTTCTCTTCCTACAGGTGTGGGAGTGAGGGCTAATTTAAGACAGTGCAGAGACACAGGAAAAGTGGAAATTCTTTCATTTCCTTTGCAGCAATTTAGATTGGATATTAGGAAAAATTCCTTCATGGGAAGGGTTTTCCAGCCCTGGAACAGGCTGCCCAGGGCAGTGGTAGAGTTGCTAATCCTGAAGGGATTTAAAAGCTGTGTGGATGTGGCACTTGGGGACATGGGTTAGTGGTGGCCTTAGCAGCCCTGTGAAATGGTTGGACTTGATGACCTTAGAAGTCTTTTCCCACCTCAGTGATTCCATTCTTTTATTTAGGTGGGATGAATCTAATCCTAAATCATTCGAACACAAAGAAATTTATGGTGTTCTGCTCATGACAGTCACTGAATTTCTATCCCTGCTGGGTTTGGTGATGTAACTGCTGCCCTCACAGAGGCAGTTTGGGTTGGAAGGGACCGTACAGACAATCCTGACAATCCCATTTCACCTCCCTGCCATGGGCAGGGACACCTTTCACTATCCCTGATACCCCACATTTCTCCAAACCCCATCCAAGCTGGCCTGGAACACTTCTAGGGACAGGGCAGCCATGGGAAACCCATGCCAGACCACCACAGGGAAGAATTTCTTCCCAATATCCCATCTAAACCCACCCTATGTCAGTGTGAAGCCATTCCCTCTTGTCCTGCCTTTATGCCCTTGTCTGGAGTCCATCTCTACTCCTTCTCCTTCCTCTATATATTGTGCCTTGCATGATTTTAATAATTTACTTATGTGAGAGAATTATGACTAAAAATATTCTTACATGTCTAAAGGTAACCCTACAAGCAGAATCTGCACCATCTCTGTCTTCCAGTGTTGGTGGGTGAATTTGGGGACACTTAGTGCATGTGCCTCTGCCATCTGCTGTCACAGCACAGGAAGAGCATGTCAGAGACAGAGACAAGCCTCACCCTGGATTAATTTCTTTATTTGAAAATTAGGTTCTCACATGAGTGAAAGTGTTTAGGAAGTTTGGGGTTTTCAGCATGGATTTTTAATATTAACAGTTCTATGTGTATAGAAATGTATTTGTACATAATTTGAAGTCTGTGGGCTTTAACCATTAAGACATTATTTTGTAGAAGTAGAGTAGGAACGTGACTCCAGGTGTAACTCTGGGTGTAACTCCAGGGTTCTGCCAACCCAGCTTGTCTCAGGAGGTTCTGCAGTGCTTCCAGAGTCTCCACATGGATTCCTTCACCTCGCTGCTCCTCAGGGTGTAGATGAGCGGGTTCATCATGGGTGAGAAGATCGTGTAGATGACACAGACGTACTTGCTGGTGGGCAAGGTCCCAGCAGGCCGCAGGTAGGTGAAGATGCAGGGTATGAAGAGCAGGGTGACGGCCATCATGTGTGAGGCACACGTGGACAGTGCCTTCCAGTTCCCCTGGGAGACACGGGCCCGGACCTTGGCCAGGATGAGCGTGTAGGAGGCCACCAGCACCAGGAAGCAGCCCAGGGATATGAGGCCGCTGTTGGAGGCCATGAGCCACTCGGTGAGGGCGGTGTTAGCGCAGGCCAGGCGGATGACAGGCGGCACGTCACAGAAGTAGCTGTGGATGGTGTTGGGGCCGCAGAAGGGCAGCTGGAGCACCAGCAGAGTCTGGACAGTGGAGTGGATAAAGCCTCCAGCCCAGCAGGCAGCGACCAGGGTCCAGCAGACCCCGCGGGCCATGATGGCCGTGTAGTGCAGGGGCCTGCAGATGGCCGTGTAGCGGTCGAACGCCATCACCGTCAGGAGGAACATCTCCGAGGAACCCACAAAGTGCAGGAAAAACAGCTGGGCCATGCAGCCCTCAAAGGCAATGGCCTTGATCCCTGAGAGCTGGGCCACAAGCACCCTGGGGGTGGTGACAGAGGTGTAGCAGATATCGATGAAGGACAGATTGCAGAGGAGGAAGTACATGGGCGAGGAGAGCTTGGGGTCAGTCCAGACTGCCACGATGATGAGGAAGTTGCCCAGCAGGACCATGGCATAAGCCAGGAGGAAGAGGGTGAAGAAGAGGAGTGTCAGCTCTCGGGTGTCGGAGAACCCCAGGAGGATGAATTCAGGCACCCGGGAGGAGTTTTCCTGTGCCATTGCTGCAGCTCAGGCTCCCATGGCACAGGTTGGGGGGGTGGCCAGGAAGGGAATGGAATGAGCTACAGCTCCAAGGCTCATGGATGGCGTGAGCAGGATGCATTTGCTGCTGCAAAAAAGCACAGTGTCTTGTCACAAATGACAGAAAGCAGTTTGCACTCACCCCCTCATCTGTCCCTATTCAGGTCTCTAGCCTGCTCCTCCACACTGACCTTCTTCCCTGAACTCACTCTGACTACTATTTTCCTGCATTGTGGTTGGTCTGCTCCCATTCTGTCAGGGAGAAATCACAGTATTATGGAATTATTAAAGTTGGAAAAGCCCCCATTGAGTCCAGTTCTCTCCCCAGCACTGCCAAGCCCTCCACTAAACCATATCCCCAAGTGCAACATCCATACTGCTTTTAAATCCCTTCAGGAATGGTGATCCAGCACATCCAGCTCTCAGATAACAAGAGCTATGAATGCTGGAAAAATGCTGTGCTGTCATTTTACCTGCTGGAAATTTGAAGTGACTACAAGCAAATGCTGCCATTCTCAAGCATGAGCTGTTCCATGTTCTGACACTCCTCTAAACTGAGGAAAGGGCTCTCCAGTTAGCTTATCCACTCTGAAGCTGGGAACACATGCACAGAAATCAGGTTTGGGAAGTTCCTCACTGGAGAAATAACACAGCAGAAACTGCAAAACCCTGCATGGTTTCTCTACCTTTATATTTTTTAAAGTTATTTTTAAAGTTTTTCGGTAGATAAATACACCCACTCTCCTGTGGAGGTTAAAGTGGGACAGCAGAGGAATGCACCTGTCCATTTAAAATCCCTCCAGGAAATTCCTTCTCTGCTCATTTCTGCCAAGGAGTTTATAACTCAGCAAGCAGGAGGTTACAAGAAACCAGATGTCTGTGATGCTAACAGCATTGAATAAAGCTGCCTTAAAAGATCTAAAAGGCCAAATCATTAGACAGGGGACATCAACAGGACACACACATTGTCCTCTGGTATGTTAAATATCCACTGTATTTCTTCTGCTGTCTTTTTTGGACAATTTCAGTTTAAAGCCAGTGCTTCCCTGAAGGAATAACAGAGAAATCCAAGTCAGAACATGTCACTGACATGTGTAATAACAAACCCTGATAATTTAGCTGAGGAGGATGGTAGAAATAATACCCAGATCCTGGCTGTGGTGTGAAACACTCCATAAATACACCTGTAATGACACTGGGGTAGTGAATGAGATGTTGCTGCTTTACTGACAAACACCCACAAATCCACCCTCACAGCATTCCCATGCAGAACACCAAGATCACTAGTGTGTGATATTCCTGAAAGTGCTCAAAACCAAGCTGGACAGGGCTTGAAGTAACCTGGTCAATGGACCTGGCCATGGCAGGGTTTTCAGATCAAGATGAGCTTTAAGGTGCCTTCCAACCCAAACCATTCTGGGATTCTAAATCTGTAACTGATTATTTAATGTTTTCTTTTTTTTTTTTTTTTTTCCTAAATCATAAAATAGACCTCCCAAAAGTCACTCACCAGCAATGCTGCTTTGCAAATGCAGGATTTCAGTGGGGCCTGAGCAAAACAAAAGAACAATCCCATAACACTTCCACAGAGGTCACTTGCTGTCGCTCCTCTGATGACCTCCCCAGACCACTTCAGGGGGATCCATCATAACTCTCAGTTCCATCAGAACTCATACATTCCTCTCAGTTCCATCAGAAACTCCCTGCAAGGTGCTGCTCAGAACTTAGGAAAGCAGCTCTGTATCTCTGCCAACTCTAAGCCCTGAAAAGAACAGCCCAACCTTCTGTATTTCCCATTCTGAAAAAAAAAAACCAAACCCAACAAAATAAACAACCTCCAGGAGCATCTTCAAGTACAATTATTTCTGTAGCAGAAATAGTTCAAGTAAATCACACAACAGAAGCATGAGACTATCAGAAGTAATGAGATCCCAGAGGCAAAGGGAGTTTTGTCAGAAATCATCAGTGGGCAAGGACCTAAAATTGTTCCTTGGGTAGTTATTAGTGTAATCCCTGAAGAGAGACATCAGAGTAAAGATGTCTCTTGCATAGGACATTTATGTAAATTTGTGTAAATGGATACAAATTTTGCTTTTTTTCTTAAGCCAGTATTTTTCATCTACAGTCTTACTTCTTACTAACTTACATGTTGACAGCACAGAGCAAAAATATCACTGATGTTATCTCTTAGACACCTGACTTACAACTTTAAAACAAGAAGTAACTCAGGAAATCGTTTCAAAAAATGCACAAAGGTTTGTGGTGAGCCTTCCTCACTCACCAGGTATTTTTACTGACACAGTAATGCAAGAAGCAACTTTTGAGCTCAAGTATGAAATTATTTTAAGAATTCTTTGCAAAGTGTAGAGGAGCTCGACACTGTTTCCAGTGACACCTTCCATAAGCTATAGGTGAATGTTTGCTCAGCCGCACCCAGAAGTGAGACCTTTAAAAAAACCCCACTGTTACTCTAAAGCATTTAAAAATACATTTATTTAATTTAGTGCTGTCTTGGGCAGAGATAAGTGAAGCAGATAGAATTACAGGATAATTATGGAATTGCAGAATAGCTGTTTGGGTTAGGAGGTACCTTAAAGACCATCTCGTTCCAACCCTCTGCTATGGGCAGGGACACCTTTCACCAGACCAGGTTGCTCCAGGTCCCATCCAGCCTGACCTGGAAAAGGACAGAAAGGATTTGTTGAAGTAGGATAGGAAGGGGAGAAGTTTCCCATCCTGTTCCTTCATCAGCAAACCACCCAACAGCTCTTAATATCAGGGGTTTTTTGTTTGTTTGTTTGTTTTGTTGTTGTTGTTGTTGTTGTTTGCTTTTTGTTTCTTATGGGGGACTCTACCTGGACAACATTTTCAATATTTTTAACCATATTTAAGCACTGGTGTTGCAGTTGCTCAGGAGGCTGTGGTCTGCGCCTGTCCTCATTGACAAGGAATAGGAAGGGAATGCCAGAGTTCCCAATGTCTTTCCCGTAATAAAAAGAACTTTTAGTGCTTTCCTAATTACAGCAGGAGCCAACAGCCAGCTGTTCTTTGAAAGGCACATTTTGGGGCATTGTCACAGAAGAAATTTCAGCAAAACATGCTTGATTTTCTCCGATCCTTTGGGAGCATGACCACAGCCCTACCCCTTCCCATTTCTGCTTCCCACTTTCCTCCTGCACAGTTTCCTCATGGTTCCCTTCACCTCCCCATCCTGAAGGGTGTAGGTGAGGGGGTTGAGCATGGGTGTGATGTGTGTGTAGAACATGGCCACTACAGGCCACCGGATGGTGGGTGCGAAGGCGTGCAGAGTCTGTCCCTGGAGTCTCAGTGGCACACTGGTAGCTGGAGATGAGGAGCTGTGCAGTCTGTTGCTGAAGTCCCAGCAGACCATCCTCTGCACACTGGTAGCCGCAGGGTGAGGGGATGTGCAGAGCCTGCTGCTGAACTCCAGCAGCAGCTGTCCCCTCTCCTTCCCTCTTGGTAACATCAGGAAAAGCTTTTCTTTAGTGCCTGCTTCCCACAGCCCAGTCCAGTCTGGTCCTCTGCAGGTTATGGTGACAGGTCAGACACAGACCAGGGATGTGGTTCCCTTTTCCCCAACCAGCGCACCCATCCAGCCCCTCCACTGTGCCCAGCCTTCCATTTAGGGGTGTTTTCATCCCCAAAACCCCCTCCCATGATTCCACTGGATTCTTTTGCATCCTGGTCCTAGTGTGGGTAGGGTTGTAGGTGATTCCCAGGAGCAATTAGCTAATTAACATTTCAATGTCAGTACTGAGTTCGAGCCAAGTGTCCCAGCCAGGCTGTTTTGTTCATAACAGTGACCAGGAGGAGGAAGCAGCTCAGGGATCTGACCCCACTGTTGGCCACCACGGATGCAGCACAGGCCAGGGGGAGCAGGGGGTGAATGTAACAGAAGTAGTGGGTGACTTTGTTGGGAGAAAGGGAGCAGGGTGGTGGAAGGGTCTGGAGGGTGGAATGCAGGAAGCCCCCAGCCCAGGAGACCCCAACCATGCGGCTGCAGAGGTGGCGGGATGCAAGTGCAGGATAGCGCAAGGGCCGGCAGATGGCCATGCAGCCATCGTAGGCCATGGCTGTCAGGATGAAAACCTCTGTGCAGCCAAAAAAATGAAGCCCAAAGAGCTGCCCTATGCAACCTGCAAAGGAGATGGTTTTATTTTCCATCAGGAAGCCAGAAATTTGGGGAGCTGTGACAGAGGAGTAACAAGCATCTACAAAAGAGAAGGGCAGAGGAAGAAGTACATGGGGGAGTTCAGGTGCTGGCTGCTCGTCACAATGAGAACTATGAGATTTCCTGCCACTGTGAGTGTACAGAAAAGCAGGAAGACCACAAAATATATTGTCTGGACCCCTCGGTTCTCTGAGAGGCCCAGGAGGATGAATTCCTTCATGCTGATGGAGTTTTCCTTGACAATCTACTAGGCAATGTGCAATGCAGAGCCTGGAAATGTGGAAAGTTTTTTAATTCTTAAAAAATTAAATCTTTATCAGAATTGCATCCTCTGTAAGAAATACTTAGGATTAGAATTAAGTTTATCAAGTGCTTTTTAAATTTCTTTTGGGTTTTGTTTGTTTTTTTGTTGTTCTTCCCCCTCTACATATTTAATTTGCCTTGTATGAGACACAGCCATAGAATCATAGATTCCTGGAATCATTTGGGTTGGAAGGGACCTTAGAGACCATCTGAGTTCCAACCCCACTTCCATGGGAAGGGATACCACCCACTAGATCCCTTTGGGATTGGATCCATCTGATCCAGGCTCCTAGTTTATGATTTTAAAATAGAGCAAAATCAGAAATTCCTGTAGAGGCAAAAAGCTGATCAAGCACCCACAGGAAATGCTGAAATGTAGAAAAACCAAAGTTGCTCTCAAACTTGAAAAAGTGAATCCTAAAGAGGAAGTTGGGAAAGTTTGTGACTTACCCTGTGCATGCAGTTTTACTGGCAGAAGGTAAAACACACTGAAGAAAAGGGATAGAAGGGACATCTTACCTCTAAAATAATCTTTTCAGTCACTGACTAGAGGTACATGATATAGTGCAATTAATTGCAATATGAAATAAATACAATGTGGACTGTTATAATCATAAAAAAAAAAAAAAAAAGGATAAGGCATTGTACCATCCTCTTATTGCAAGGATTTCCCCCTAAAATCTCAGGTGGTTAATTGAAAAAGAATTCAAGAATGTGAGTTGGGACTGCAAAACCAGTTCTGCACATGGTTACAGCCAGAGAGAGCCAGAGATGGTTGACAACTTCAGGGGAAATTTCTTTTTGTATTTTCGCATTTGTCAAGAAGAAGGGCGGGGGTGGAAAAGAGGAAAGAAAATCAGGAAAAGGAAAGAAAAGAGGAAAGGGAAACGATCCTGGAAAACTTACCTCCTCTGTGTTTGGAGATCTAATTCTTGTGTAAGACCTGTAAGATTTTTTGTCCCCAACATCTCCCTTTCTTGGTAGAGGCTTTAAAGAACATAGAACGGCTTCTGAAAACCTTCCAACACTCGCTTAGGAGGTGCCTCTTTTAATCCCATCTCATTTAATTCCTTGCTCTCCTGTATCACCAAGTGTATCCTGGCTTTTCCTGCCCACGTTAGAGATGCTTGGAGGGAGCGTGGGCACCAAAGGGTGCACACACAGCCCAGTAAGCAGAGAGAAAAACACTGTTTAAGTAACCTTCCTCAAACCTCTCCAAGGACACCTCCCTCCTCCAGGGCTTAATTCCCTGTTTACACAGACCTACTCCACCTTCTCCAAGGAAATCTTCCAGCTCAAGGGCTCTTGGGGCTGGAGGAGAGAGGTGTGAATGCTCAGGGGTGGGGAGGAAAAGAAATTAATCCCATCCTGCCAGGGGAAGTTTAGATTGGATTTTAGGAAACATTTTGTCACTCCCAGGGTGGTGCAACCCTGGCATAGTTTACCGAGAGCAGTGGTGCAGCCACCATCAATCTGGAGTGATTTAAAACATGTGGATGTGGCACTTGGGGACATGCATAAGTGGTGGCACTGCTGGGGAATGGTTTGGCTTGGAGGGCTTCTCCAACCATAACAAGTCCATGATTCTTGGAAATAACAGCCAATAGATTATCTGAGTATTAAACTGGGCTAGCATGTGATGTGCCTGGTCAAGTTAATATTCCCAGACCCTGACATTAGTCCACTCTTTGTGTGTTTCCCAAACCTTAGATCCACAGCTTAGGCTTTATGGTACTGTGAGTAATAATAAAATTGTGAGGATTTTTAAATCATTGTGTATCCCAGAAAAAATCTACAAACCCTCATGAGAAATAAAATCTGGGAGGTTTCTAGTAGTAAGTAGAAGAGAGACAGAAGGTGGCTTGGGTCATTTCTTGATGACCCTCCAAGTCCCTATTTTCTACGAAATTTCATCACTGGTAGCCCAGGGAATAAGGCCTTTTGCAAGAACTTGCAATGTTTCAGCAAAGGTCAGTGAAGTAAAGAGTAAGTAAAAAAAAAAAAATCCTTATTTTACAAATTGGGAAACTAAGGGAGGGGAGGAAGTGGAGGAAGTCAACTCTTGTACATCTGTGGAAGTCAGCTGAGCTGAGCCTTTTCCACTTTCCTCTAGAAAGAAATTGATCTAGTCACCTAATCTGTTAGGGGAAATGGCTTCAAATGACAGAAGGTGGGTTTAGATAGAATATTGGGAATAAATGCTTCCCTGTGAGGGGGCTGAGGCCCTGGCACAGGTTGCCCAGAGAAGCTGTGGCTGCCCCATCCCTGGAAGTGTTCCCCTGGACAGGTTGGAGCACCCTGGAACAGTGGAAGATGTCCCTGCCCATGGCTGGGGGTGGAACTGGATGAGGTTTAAAGTCCCTTCCAGCCCAAACCATTCCATAAATTCAATAAATTTGTGTATTACTGCAATTCCAACTTATCACTGCTCTGAAGTCTACCGTGTAGTTTCAAGTTGTGATTTAGGTGCATCAATAAAATGTTTCGTCCACTGCCCATCCCTTGTTTTGCTGACATTTATTGAAATTCAGAATGGCCCAAATAACAACAAAGGCATTTTGAATGTATCCCAACATGGAATGCCAGCAATCCATGTAGAGAAAATGGAAACCCTCAAATTAATGGGGAGATTAAAGAGTGCGCTGGATAAAAAGAGTATTTTAATTTAAACATCATTTTACACCATAGCCTGGAGTCCTGACCAGGTTAATGAGGGTTGCCAGTAACCACTATAGGAAATAGGATTGGGTAAGAAAGTAAAAACTGTCTTACAATCTTTGGGAAAGGAAGAGGAAGAACAGATGACAACAGAAGCTGAAGATGTACAAATGTGTTTCTGACCTGCTAAGCAAATTTGGGCTGGATCTGCCCATTCCTGTGCCCACTGACACACATGGCAGAGATGTGGGTGGCATCACACTCCTGTCCCTTTACTTCCCTGGCCCAAGGGACTGAGGAGCAAAATAGTTCCCTGTAAGGATGTCAGGAAAGGAGAAATGTGTTTTTTGTTTCCACACCCTTTGGCAGATGGATCTGGGTGGCTCATGGACGTGTAGTGTGCATGGACTGGAGTGGGATGTTGTGGGTGGGTGGTGTTGGGTTCTGTCTATTTAGGAGACACAAAGTGAGGAAGAGCCTGAAGCTCTGTTCAGGAGGAAGTTGTGAAACTGGAAGTGAAAGGCATGGGGCTGGAGGGATTTTGTGAAATCGGAAGTGCCTGAGGTGTTGAAGGACTGTGCTGAAAGCCTGTGGGGTGTGAAGGTGCACTGAAAGAGCTCCTGAGCCCAGAGCTCCATGCTGAGGGCAGCACAAGCAGGGTTTGGCCATCTGGAACTGCTGAGGTGGGAAGTTTGGGTGCAAGGTTGGATGAAGCAGTAGGGACTCCATAAGGTGCTGAACTGTGCTGGGAGAGGCTGTGGGTCAGAGGAGGACCCACTGTGGTGGTGGGTGCATGACAGCTGGGCAGGGACAGGAGGGAATGAGAAGTGCTCAGGGAGGTTGTGAAACCTCCAGCAAAGATGTTATGGGAGAGGACTTAAAATTTCTTTACCTGAGCAGCACTAAAATCTCATCTTCAGGGGCTGTGGAATCAGACCAACTCAGGGCCTCAAGTAGGACACAACACCAGTGCAAAGTTTGTATGGACAGCTCTTGCAAGAATGGCTGAAGAAGGGAGAAGTAGTAAAAACTAATGTTTCCATGACACTGCAAAGAGGGGAGAGGGAAGTGGTTCAAATCTGAGTGGTCATACCCGCACAGAGGAGGTATTTCCCCCACAAGTGATTGGCTGCCTGGAGGGTCACGCTGAAAACACCATGGCTTTTTAAACAGTGGCTGCCCAGCCCAGCGCTGCAGGATGACACAAGGACTCGAGCTGCATCCTGTGTCACACCATCCAGGGGACAACTTTGCCAGGTACAGGCGCTGAACTTCCCAGAAACGCAAAAAAGGTGAGAAATTCAGAGATGGGTCTTTGACATTGCACTTTGATGGTTTTTGTCAGGCTTTGGGGAAGGGAGGTGAAACAAAAACAATGGAGGAAAAAAAGATCAAAAATTTACTTAGTTTTCTGTAGGTCAGGAATTGATGATAATAGTTTTCAATATAAGGAAAGCTTCATTCCAGGGACTCTTTTCCCTGTACAAGTGCTCTTGAACTGCTCTAAATGCACTTCTGTAATATAAAAAGTCATTACTCAGACCTGTCATTACAACAACAGAACTTTCTGTCCATTGTCTGAGACACCTTTGTGGGGTCAGGGTTGTTCTGACTCAGGAACTAAAGGCAAGATTTGCAGGCAAATCACATGAAAGATGCTTAATCTCAAGGGAGAAAAAGATCACCTGGACTCAGGCTGCTGCTGTTTGAGGAGAGTTTTCACTTATTAGTTACATAAGGAAGAGGAATCACATCTTGAATGTGTTTTGGAAAAAGGAATTTAGTCTGTCCAAGGGAATATGATAAATAAATGAGAATCGTGAGTGACTTTTACAGTGTTCTTCTTCACAGTCTGTAGAAGTAAGAGAAGGATTTCATCACTTCTATTACAGCAGGAGACAAAACTATTGATGTTTTGTCATTTACCCATTGCAGCCATTTCTGTTCCTATCTTTATGCAGTCTTTATGCACATACAGCACTTTCCAGTGCTTAAAGGTGCTCCAAGACAGCTGGAGAGGGACTTTGAAGAAGGTCTGGAGTGACAGGACAAGGAGGCGTTGTTTTAAACTGGAAGAGAGTGGATTTGAATTAGATCTTGGGGGGAAATTATTCCCTGTGAGGGTAGTGAGGCACAGATCTCCCAGAGAAGCTGTAGCTGCCTTACTCCTGCAAGTGTCCAAGGCCAGGTTGGCAGGGATTTGGAGCAACCTGGGATAGTGGAAGGTGTCCCTTGCTGTGGCAGGAGGTTGGAACAAAATGAGCTTTAAGATCCCTCTCAACCCAAACCATTCCATGATTCTATGACATGATCAATGGCACAAAGCCAATTAACATTGAGAATTATCACCTGTCATCAATCCCCAGTGGAGAGAGATGCACCTGTGGAGGCTGCAGTGAGCTGAGACAGAGCTTAGGTGACACTAAAATGTTCACACTCTCTTCAGATCGAGTGGAAATTTGGTCACACAGAAGCCAGGAAACCACTGAACCACCAGGCCTTCCTCTGTTCTCACAGCAGAAAAGCTGCACAGAACTTGAGGATATTTCTGCTAATTTCTGTAAAAATTTGATCATTTGTGGCCACCCCTGGAGCAGGTTGTGAGGGAGGAGCAACCACAGGGCTGCTCTCCACAGTGTTCATGTTAGAAGTGCTCAAGGTGCCATAAGAACTGAAGATGGGATCATCCAGCTCAGCAGTGTCAGAAGTTCCCTGGTTTCAATCAACCCTAAAGGAAATCATAGCATCCTCAAATAATTTGGGCTGAAAGGGACCTTAAAGCCCATCCAGTCCCACCCCCTGCCATGGACAGGGACACCTTCCACTAGCCCAGGTTGCTCCAAGCCCCATCCAACCTGACCTTGAAATTCCCTGCACCACACACTTCTTTTCCCTCCGTCCATGGGGTGACGTTCCTGGGGTGCTGGGATGGAACAGCAGTGATTCAGTCTGTGACGTTCTGGGTACTTTTGGAAGTCTGTCTCCATGTGTGCTGCTGCACCACAAAGAGAGAACAGAGGATTCATGCTGGCTACATGGTTCAGTGATTCACATCTTCCCAGAAAACCCCGATTCTTGTTCCTATCCTTTTTTTAACTTCTCTGCCTTCCATGTCCAAATTAACAGCTGGCTGGGAGACAGCAGAAAAACCACTGTATTTGTTCTCATCAGGCCATAAAAAATGTGTTAAACCCTTTTTTTTTCATCCCCAAGATTCTCAAGAAGATCTCAGTACCACGGGGAAGTAAACAGTGACTTAACTCATGGAGTAGTGTGGAAAAGTTATCAGAACCACAACTCCCATGTCCTGTGAGAACGAGATAATCTGTGGTTTCTTACATGTGGTTCTTGCAGTTTCTGAGGGAGAAGCTGAGGGCTCTGCCAGACCAAAATGTTTATTTGTTACTGTACATGGGACCCAGGAGAACCACATCAAATGGCATTTTAATAAAACAGAAATCACTCATCAGTGTAAAATACAACAAGTTGTTCTCATGGAATCACAGAATTCCAGAGTGGTTTGGGCTGGAAGGGACCTTAAAGATCATCCAGTTCCAACCCCCTGCAACACATAGGGACATCTTCCATTATCCCAGTTTGCTCCAGCCTGGCTTTGGACACCTCTACGGATGGGGAAGCCACAGTTCCTCTGGGCAACCTGTGCCAGAGCTTCACCACTGTCCCAGAGAAGTATTCCAAATATCCCATCTAAATCCACACTCTGTCAGTGTGAAGCCTTTACCCTCTGCCCTTTTACTCCGGTCTCTTGGTCTCTTCCAAATCAATTTATTTTGAGATTCCATGAAGTCAAGTTCTATCTACAAAGCCTTGGAACAAACCAAGGAATCCCTCTAGAAAAATCACCCTGGAGTTATCTCCTCTCCCCTCTCTGCTCCCAGGTCTGAGTCACCCATTATGAGACCCTCAGCCACACCAATCCTCCTTCCAACCACAGCCATCCATGCTCCTGGGACCAACCAGAGCGGGGCTGTGGGACAACCCGAGCCATCCTACACTGTCCTCAAGTTCATGGAGAGCTTCTGCCTGCTGAGTGCTGCCTGTGGGATGGTGGGGAATGGCCTGGTCCTGTGGTACCTGGGCTTCCGCATCCGCAGGAACCACTTCACTGTCTACATCCTGAACCTGGCAGCCGCCGACTTCGGGTACCTGCTGTGCATCGCCGTGGAGACTGTGCAGTACCTGATGCAGTTCAACGTGGGGGTGCAGTTTGGGATATTCCTCTTCCTGGATCTCTTCATGTATGGCACGGGCCTGTACCTGCTGACGGCCATCAGCATCGAGCGCTGCCTGTCTGTGCTGTCCCCCATCTGGTGCCGGACACACCGCCCAAAGCACCTGTCTGCCGTGGTGTCCGGCCTGCTCTGGGCCCTGTCCCTGCTTCTGAACACTCTGGGATATGTTTTGTGCACCGTTCGCCCCTCTCGCAGGGTCTGCCAGCGCCTGCTCATCACCATCGGAGCCTTGGATTTCCTCGTCTGTGCGCCCCTCATGCTGATCTTCAGCCTCACCCTCTTCCTTCGGGTCAAGTGCAGCTCCCAGTCCTTCCAAACGGGCCGGCTCTTCACCATCATCATGCTCACCATCCTCCTCTTCCTCATTTTCGCCGTGCCCCTCAGTGTCCTTATCCTCCTGGACTTCTTGGGCCACAAGTTCATGTATTCCCCAGAGATTGGCTTTGTGTTGTCCTGCATCAACAGCACGCTCAACCCCGTCATTTACTTCTTGGTGGGAAGCTACAAGGATCGGAAATTCCGGCTCACCCTTAGGCTGGCATTCCAGAGGGCCTTCCAAGACTCAGCGGATGAGAGAGATGAGCGGGAAACGCGGGACACGATAACCATGTCATCCTAAAATCCTGCCTGGAATTTCTTGGTAGAACTGAAGAACTCTGAAGTTCTTGGAAAGGTTCATCTCACCTGACCCTCAGTACCCTCTTTGTAGATATTTTAGGTCATTATTTTAAGTCCCCATCTGTGGCACATAAGCACCTTGATCACAGAAGTTACCTGACCTATATTTAGGACACATTAAAAGTTCTTTTCTTTCCAGTGACTTCTAAATAATATTAATTTGATAAGGCTGAAATGTCTTGCTGTCTGAATTTCATCAAAGAAATCCTATTCGGGATAAATCCTTGTCATTCATAAACCCATAAATTCTGTGTTGCTTTTCACTCAGATCTCTGAAAATGAAATAATTTCAGATCTCTGAAAATGGTATCAACAATCCTCCTGTTGGAAGCAGACATAAAATTCCTGGAAAGTGAATCCATCTATCCCTCTTAACTTAGAATTCCCATGTCTGAGCACACACGCAGCCTTTTGTGGCTCACAGAGCTATTCTAGGCTTCTAATGTGAGCATTTCAAGGACTGAAAAGTTTCACATCCACCAAGTCCTTTTCTTCTCTGAACAAGGGATGTTTCCACACCACAGAGCAGAAAACTCCTTCCAACTTGCTTAAAAAATTTATTCACTGAATTTTATGCTTGCTTATTTTGTATTTCAAAGAAATACATGACTGGAAATTACTATTTTATATTATTATATTGTTGCATATTATTTTAATTTCCTCCAGCCCTTGGCAGAGTCTCTGTATTTATCTACATCATGAATTGGGTTGTAATTTCTTCCTTTAAAAGGACAGATCAGAATCCATAGGTTTTAAATCTCCTTTACCAATAGAAATAAATCAAATGATAGTGGGAAAAATAGAGGAAACAGAATAAGGTAAATAAATACCATGATTTTCAAAAAATTATTCTCTAAAACAAATCCTTTGACAGGAAAAATGGGATTATTTGTGCTATCAGACTACCTAGCATTTATTCTTTTAACCAAAGTTATTAGAAAAAGTCAATGTGGGTAATTTTCTTTGAAAAACCTCACAATTCATGTTCAAAATGTTCTGGTTTTGATATCGCAAATGGCTTTATCATTGTGACAAATGAAACATTTTTGTATTGTTAAAAAGACTGGAATTCTCTTTTTTGTTGGGTTTCTTTTTCCCCAGTGGGATAAAAATTGTATTTAAAGTTGTTTTTGTTGTTATCAGATTTATCAGCTGATAAAAACACACAGAATGTAAACTCAGATAAATACTTTTTTTTTTTATTTAAGGCAGAGGAAGAACTTTTCAGTCAGGACAGAAAAGCCAAGTTTATTTTATAACACCTAGTTCCAGGTGGTTTTTGGTATAACACTGCTGTGCTTAGGTGAATAACTTTTCCTCCAATGATTCCAGAGGGAGCGGTACCAGCCCCTGTGTAACTGACCAAACTGTTTATGGGGATTTAGCACACGAGGGATATCCTTCTTCATCTGTCCTGCCCAAGAAAATCCTTTGTCATTCTAAATCTTTATTTTTTAATTTCCCCTGTACTTTCTTATTTTTACCGTTTCTCTCCCATTCATTCTCTTCCTTAGTTTCCTTTTTTCTTTGTTGTATTTTTTCTTTTCTCTCTTTCTCTCTCACCCCCTTTCTCCCTTCCCCTTTTCTCTCTCTTTCTCTCTCTTTTTTCCTCTCCCTTTTCCCCAAATTGTAATTTTCACCCATCTCTTACCCATTAACACCCCAAATCCCACCATCACCAAGCCAACACCCCTTGCTCTGCTGATTTTTGTAGAATTTGCTTCATCAACAGAGTTTATTCCCAATGGATGGGGCAGTGAGGGTAGTTCCATGGGGAATAAATACAGGTGAGGAACAGGACTGAGCCTGGTTACGCTGCATGGAGTGCCCTTGTCTCCACATAGTTCAGGCTCTCTCTGAGGTGCCACATCTCCAGAAGTGCCTCATGTCCAGAAGTGCCTCAGAGAGCTGTCACCTCCACCACAGTGTCCCCAGGGCCGTGGCTCCCCTCGTCACTCTGAGCTTTCTCCTCAAACACCCTCCGCAGAGCGACTCTGATGGAGCGCTGGAAGCGGCGGCGCCGGCAGCTCCCCACCAGCACGTAAATCACCGGGTTGAGGGAGCAGTCCAGAAATGCCAGCAACAAGGAGGGGTCTTCTGGGAATAAAGCACCAGAATCAGGGAGATGGAGGAAAACCTCCATGCAGAAAGGGATGCCAAAGGCAAAGAAGAACAGCAGGATGTTGAGCAGGATGGCCACAAAGAGCTTCCCCGGCTGCCGCCTCCGGGAGCCACAGCGCAGCTTGAGGAACAGGAACAGGTTGGAAACCAACATCATGAGGGAAAAAAACACGGAAATGGCGAGGGCTACACCTGCAAGGATGTTCACAGAGTCTTTGGTGTAGGTGTGGGTGAGGTAGAGGGAGGACACAAAACCCCCTGCGAGGGCCCAGAGGGCCCCGCTGACGACGCCCGAGAGGTGCCGGGGGCGGTGGCAGCGGTACCAGATGGGGCAGAGGACGGAGACGCAGCGCTCCACGCTGAGGGCTGCCAGCAGCCCCAGGCTGCTCAGGTCAAACAGGTGGCACAGGAGTTCCACCACAAACACAAAATCTACATAGAGAGGAGCAAGATGAAACAAAGATGTGCAAAATGCTGCTAAGGTCAGAAAAGCCAACATAAGCAGGACAAACAGAAGGAGCAGGGAGAAGTCAGCAACAGCCAGATTCAGGATGTAGACAGTGAAAGGACTCTGCTTTGTGTGGAAGCCCAGGAACCACATGACCACCCCATTCCCCGCCAGACCACAGAGGGAAATCCCCAGGCACACCCCTGCAAAGGCAATCAAGGTGTAGGGAATGCTCAAGCATTGAGATGTGATATATTCCTCCCAGTCCATAGATCCATAAAGTGTATTGTTCAGGGTGAGGTTTGTTGTGCTGTTCTCCTCCATGGTGAATGGTCTTGCTCCCAGCAGCTGCCTTTTCCCTTTCCCTCCACCTCCTAGGGAGAGGGGAAACCTGAGGGAAATAAGGGACATCAGCATTCCCAGCACTTCCCATCAGTCTGCACAGCCCCATGCCAACCCCGGGAAGAACCCTCAGCCCTGTAGTGACCAGGACAGGGGCCCAGCCCTCCAGCCCTGACCCTAGACAGGAATCTCCCACCAGTCCATCCCTGGACTCCTACCTCCAGTAGGAACAGCACTGTCACAGCAGCACCAGGAGAAAGGATTTGGGGATGGCTGCTGGAACCACTGGCTCTGCTTCAGCTCCAGTTCTGGTGCCTGGGTGCAGCCCTTGGCCCAGAGATCACATCCCATGGTCAGAGCCTCCCCTCACAATCTCCCCACATCAGTGACAACTTCCCCTCACATGTCCCAGGGACAGAGATCTCATCAGGAAGAGGTGGCATGTCATTGCCTTCCTCTCCTCCCTCCAGTTCTTCATGAGGAGCTGCTGATCTTTTATGATCCTATTAATTCAGGTACCAGGACTTTTGAATTTTAAACATCATTTACTGGATGTAAAACAATGAAAATGAAAGGACAGCACAGATAATATTATGTCCCTTTGGGTGCTGGGAATCCTGGGTCAAAACCCTCCTCTGGTGAGGGCAGATCCTGTGCATGGAAGGGATACTCCACTATGATCTGTTCAGCTATTACAGCGTTTTTGCTATGGTTGAAATGAGCTGTCTGTTGACAGTTCCAAGAGCTCCTCATTCCTTCTGGGAAAAGCAGTTTGTGTCAGGTTGCTCTTAGAAACTCTAACTATGAAATAATGCCTTTGAATGAGTGCAAATTGCCCCCTATCATTCCACAGGGAGATTTTCTGCTTCAAATCTAGTTTTTCCACATGTATGCTGCAATTTCTGTGACCCTGGGCCTTCACCATGCAGTTTCCAAGAGGATTCATGCAATAATCAATTCTGTGCCTGAGATGGAGCACAGCAACAGAACAGAGGGATGATTTAGGATTTCAGCAATGTAATTTCTGCTGAGAAGAGGCAAATCAATGCTGCTCTTCTGGCTTTAATCCTTAGAAAGTTGCAGGTTTCCCCTGAGTCATCTTCCACACTCCCTTGGCAGTCAGACAGCAGCCTAAGTGAATTCCAAGGAACTCCTAGAAAGCTGAGGTGAGATGATTCCTACCCAGGTTGACATGTGCCTCAGGGATTTGGAATGCTCCTGCTGGAAACTGGCATATATGGTGGCCCCGGGACCAGAACTGTCACCTCTCTTCCCTGCTGACACCATTTTTGTGTCCTTAGCTATGGAATCTCACATCTCCCACAGCCCAGTCCTTTCAAGGGCAAACACTTCATGATCCAGGAGATGACAGTACTCCAGTAGAGGTGAAGAGGGATTTTGGACAAGGGCATGGAGTGACAGGACATGGGGGAACAGTTTCCCACTGACAGGGGATGGGTTGACATTGGATATTGGGAAGGAATCCTTCCCTGTGAAGGTGGTGGGGCCCAGGCACAGGTTGCCCAGAGGGGTGGGGTCAGGTAAAAACAAACACAAATGCTCCCATGTCTGAGGAGGAGGAGGAGGAGGAGCCCTAATGAAGGGCTGGAAAGAGGATCACAGCACCCCAAAATATGGTCCCTGATAGCTTTCATTGCATCATTAAGGGGTTGGCAGTAATTAGGGTGGGCTCTTAAGTGCTGGTAACCTGGCTGCAAGAAACTGAGTGCTGTCCTCCCCTTGGGCTGTGTCAGCCTGCACTGGAATGACAGAAATAGGAATCCCCAGCTCAGATGGCTTTCTTGGGGCCAGGAAGGTTTTTGGCAATGATCCCAGATCTCTTCCCAGAATGGGAGTTGTTTCTGAGAAGCAGCCAAATGCTTCAGCAGTGCTGTGAGCACTCGCAGCACTGCCAGCAGTCCAGTGCCACCAGCACCACCAGCAGCTCTCTGCAGCTGCAGGGACAGTGACCCCTCAGGGTAGGGAAATGAGGAATGGCAGAAACCTGCCGAGAGAGGGAAAGCATTTGGAGACTGTCACATTTGGAAGACTGTTTCTAGTCAGGAGGAAATGAGCAGCCACTCAAAGAAATCTGCATGTCGAGCTACTTCCGCTGTGGCAGAAAAAAAGTCAAGACAAACAACCCTGAGGAAGTCAAATTCTGGCGTGGCCAAAGATTACATTTCTGATTCTCCTGCCGAGCCTTGCAAAACAGCCACGGGACAGGGCACAGAGAGGAGCCAGCAGGACAGGAATGGGGAGCTCCTGGTGATCTGGGCACTTTCTCTTCATGTCACTGACCTGGCAGGAGCTGCTTTAGGACGTGGATCCCAAAGGAGCAAGAGGTTCCAGGAAGCGCCGCTGATCTGCACAGACCCCTTTGCCTGCTGCTGCCCCACAGGGAACAGGTCAGTGGAATGTTTTCCTTCCTCCCTACCCACCTTCCTCTCCTCCAGCAGCTGCTCTGCTCCTGCCACCCTCTCCCAGTGACCCCAGTGCCCTCCCCAGGTCCTCTCTCTTCTCCTGTGCATCCCGCCTGTATCCTAATACTGAAATGGGCCTGAGCAAACTTTATAACACATTGCAAAGCATTTGGAAGCAGTAATTCTTTACCTGCAAAGGACACAGAAAAATCTCTTCTTGTATTGTGTGTATGGTTAGACTTTACAACAGGTTATTAATGCATTATAACCACATTTTGCATTGAAAAGTGTTGCTTATCTAATACATAAACACCATTTTCCTAGAATTCATTTCCATGCATCCTCCTCCTCCTGGAAATCCTTTTAGGATCCTGGAGGTTTATTGGGAGGCGTCTCTCTGGTGGTCATAGTCAATGAATGATGCTGTATTAAAGATGACCTTACCTTGAACTTTTTCTCCAGCTATGCACTGTTGCTTCTTGTTCCAGAACTTGCCCCAAAACCCCTAAAGGCCTCCTTATCTGTTTCTGCACTGGTTCCTGCCATGTTTATCATCCTGTGTGTCTGGCTTTACATCCTTTTATCTTTTTTTGACTCTTTACTTTTGAACAACTTCATAAGAACTGACAAGTTTTATTTTCTGTGTTATTTCTCAGCCTCCTCCCAAACCTGCCCAACCATCCCACCTTCCTCTCACACCCCACAATTTCTATCACCCTCCTCCCCTGCACATCTCACTCCTCCCCACTGAATCCTTCCCACTGCAGGGAGCTGCTGTGGAGCCTCATGGTCCATCCCTGGATTCTCCAAGCACTGACTCCCCATCCACTCTGACCACAGCCAGGGACACATCCCACCGCCTGCCCAGCGTCCATCCATGGAGGTGACCACCGTGTCCCCATCTGCCATCTCACCCACTGAAGGAGCTGATTTGTGTGAGACAGATATTCCCAGTGTGGCCATTCACATTGTGACACTGCTCATCTGCCTCTGTGGGCTGGCTGGGAACGGGGCTGTGCTCTGCCTCCTCGAACTGAAAATTTGTAATGATGGCATCTTCACCCTGGCTGTCATTGACTTCCTCTTCCTTCTCCTCACAATCCCCTTCGCCCTGCTCTCCCTGGTGGAGGACATATCCTGCTTTCCTGTTGTGCCCCTACTGTACCTAAATTTTCTTTTCAAGCTGTCAGTGCTGTCCTACTACTGGGGGCTGTACTGGCTGATGCCCAACACCCCTGTGGTGTATATGGAAAAGATCTTCCCACTCTGCTGCCGCTGTGAACTTCCTCAGCGCCTGTTTTGGGTGCTGGGCAGTGTCCAATATTGGGCCTTCTTTGCTCTCTTCACTGTCCTTCCCACGGTGACATCCCTGTGTCCATCAGAGGAACAAGGGCACTGCCGGGCAGCTCTTATCTCCATGTACACCATCATCCTGCTCCTCTTCGTTGCGCCCATGGTCATTTCCAGCATAATTGATTTCATTAAGGCCAAGCCGGGCTCCCAGCAGCAGCAACCCAAGAGGCGCGACATTGTTACTGTCCTCATTGTGCTCCTCACTCTCCTCCTCATCATCTGCGATTTCCTGCAGCAGCTCGGTTACCTCGATGTGCCCTCCCTGGTTTTTTTCCTGTTCCCCTGCATCAACAGCAGCTTCAAACCCTTCACCTACTTCTTGGCAGGGAGGTGCTGGAGGCCCTGCTCTGTGCGGTCCCTCCGGCCTTCCCTTCAGAGGGTCTTTGAGGAGCAAAAAGAAAAAAGTGGCAACACAGATGATCCTGCCATGGACACAATGATCTGAGTCTGTTGGTAGCTCGCCCTGTACTGCTGAGAGACCTTGGGACTGCTGAGAGACCCTGGGACTGTGGCTGAGGGATTCCTTAAGTCACCTGAATAATAAATATCTAGAGTGACACTCTCCCTGTGCTGGTGCATCCTCACCCCCTTTCCAGCTCGCACTGGGCTCTGATCCGTGCTTGGGAGGCCTCAGCCTTGAGGAGCAGCCCCTGGGCTCAGCTCCTCTGGCGCTGATCACAAAAACCCTCTGCTCCCAGGAACTGCTGCTGTCCAACGACCTCCTGGGCTTTTATCAGCAGCCTTGGGAATTCTTTTCCTTCCCTGAATGCCACAACATCCCTGCTCTCACACTTTCACAGCAAGCTGCCGGCCCCCAGTGTGGCCAGGGTGAAACATTGCTGTGGCTGCAGCCCATCCCTTGGGGCCCCGTAAGCAGCAGCCCAAAAGGAGACCCTTGGAGCTCTCCTGGGCCCAGCAGCGCTGAGCAGAAGCTCCCTGGCCCTGGGGCCTCTCCGAGCTGGGATCTCTCCCGTCTGCTGCCCTCGGGTGATCCCCGAACGCCGGCGGCTCCTGGGCCGATCCCCCAGGGCTCGAGGCCCAAGCCTTGGCACGGTGAGGAGATGCCAACGGATCTGCAGGGAGCATTTGCTTCATATCCACTGTAGACCTGTTAATCTGTTTCTGCACTGGCTCTATCCATGTTTAGCATCCTGTGTTCTCCTGAGGAGCAGAGAGGGGCTGGGCTTTCCTCCTCCCTCCTGGGTCCTAGAACAATATGGCTAGGATGAGGAGAGACACTGCCGAGTGTCCTTGGTGGAGCGGGGCAGGAGCACGGCTGTTGGGTGGAAAAGGGGGCCCTGGGGACAGTCTTGGGTGTTGGAGGCAGTTTTGAAGGGCTCAGGAGAGGGTCAGAAGGGGTTGGAGAGGGTCTGGTAGCAGAAACCCCAAATCTCCCCACTGGAGGACAGCAGAGCCTGATAGATCACGCTTGGAGTGGAGGAGTGGCTGCAGTCTGGGAAAGCTGAGAGATGTGGTAGGATGGGATGAGGATGGAGAATGGGGTGGGGATGGGGATGGGGAGCAGGAATGAGCATGCAACAGGGATAGAATGGAGAGCAGCTCGGCACAGTTTGGCTCTGAGCATGTTTTGGCAATGATCATGGAGGTATTAACGTATTGGGAGTTGATTCTGAGAAGCACACAGCTCTTTCATCAAGACTGCCAGCGTTGCCAGCATTCCTGTGTCACCAGTACCTCCAGCATCCCTCTGCTGCTGGAGGGACAATGACCCCTCAGGGAAGAGAAACAAGGAAATGGTAGAAACCATTCCCTTGTAGGGAAGGGAAGGCAGGCAGAGAATGGACATTCTCCTGGGAAGTAGTGTTTCTAATCCAGAAGAAATTAGGAGCCATTCACAAAGACAAAGACTTTTTTTTTTTTTTCTTTTTTTCTTTTTGCTTTGTGATAAGAACTCTAAGCCTGTGTAACTCTGACACAGCCAAAGTTGTAAAACCACTTCTGACTGCCCTATGACCCCAGTGAGTCTTGGGGAGCAACACCAGCACAGGACACAGAGGAACAAGAGTGAGTGAGGAGCTCCAGGTGATCTGGGGACGTTCTTCTGCATAGTACAGACCTGAGAGGATCCACTTTGGGATATGGATCCCAAAAGAGCAAAAGGTACCAGAAGGCACAGCTCATCTGGAGCTCATCAGACCCCTATGTCTGCTGCTGCCCCACAGGGAACAGGTCAGTGGAATGTTTTCCTTCCCCCTACCCCACCTTCCTCTCCTCCAGCAGCTGCTCTGTTCCTGCACCCTCTCCCAGTGACCCCAGTGCCCTCCCCAGGTCCTCTCTCCGCTCCCCTAATGCTGAAATGGGACTGAACAAACTTTATAACACAATGCAAAGCATGAGGAAGCAGGTATTCTTTACCTGCACAAGACACAGAAGGATCTCTTCTTGTTTTGTGTGTATGGTGAGACTTTACAACAGGTTATTAATGCATTATAACCACATTTGGCATTGAAAAGTGTTGCTTATCTAATACATAAACACCGTTTTCCTAGAACTCATTTCCATGCATCCACCTTCTCCTGGAAGTCCTTTTATGATCCTGGAGGCTTATTAAGAGGGGTCTCTGTAGTGGTCATATTCAGTGGATGCTGCCATATTAAAGGTGACCTTGCCTTGAACTTTTCCTCTGGCCAGGCACTGTTGCTTCTTGTTCCAGAACTTGCCCCAAAACCCCTAAAGGCCTCCTTATCTGTTTCTGCACTGGTTCCTGCCATGTTTGTCATCCTGTGTGCCAGCCTTTACATCCTTTTATCTTTTTTGCCGATTTACTTTTGAACAACTACAGAAGAACTGACAACTTTTATCCTCTATGTTATTTATCAGCCTCCTCCCAAACAGCCAAACCTTCCCACCTTCCTCTCACACCCCACAATTTCTACCACCCTCTGCCCCTGCACATCTCACTCCTCCCCACTGAATCCTTCCCTCTGCAGGGAGCTGCTGTGGAGCCTCATGGTCCATCCCTGGATTCTCCAAGCACTGACTCCCCATCCACTCTGACCACAGCCAGGGCCACATCCCACCGCCTGCCCAGCGTCCATCCATGGAGGTGAGCACCGTGTCCCCACCTGCCATCTCACCCACTGAAGGAGCTGATTTGTGTGAGACAGATATTCCCAGTGTGGCCATTCACATTGTGACACTGCTCATCTGCCTCTGTGGGCTGGCTGGGAACGGGGCTGTGCTCTGCCTCCTCCAACTTAAAAGTTGTAACTATCGCATCTTCACCGTGACTGTCATCGACTTCCTCTTCCTTCTCCTCACAGTCCCCTCCACCCTGCTCTCCCTGGTGGAGGACATGTCCTGCTCTGCTGTTGTACCTCTGCTGTACCTGAATTTTCTTTTCAAGCTGTCAGATGTCTCCTATTACTGGGGGCTGTACTGGCTGATGCCCAACAACCCTGTGGTGTATATGGATAACCTCTTCCAGCTCTGCTGCCGCTGCAAACTTCCTCTGCGCCTGATGTGGTTGCTGAACGGTGTCCAATTCTGGGCCTTCTTTGCTCTCTTCACTGTCATTCCTGCGGTGACATCCCTGTGCCCATCACACCAGCTGGAGCTCTGCCGGGCAGCTTTCATCTCCATGAACACCATCATCCTGCTCCTCTTGGCTGCACCCCTGCTGGTTTCCAGCACAATTGATTTCATTAAGGCCAAGTGGGGCTCCCAGCAGCAGCAACCCAAGAGGCGCGACATCGCTATCGCCCTCATTGTGCTCCTCACTCTCCTCCTCATTTTCTGGAATTTCCTGCAGCAGCTCGGTTATCTCAATGTGCCCTCCCAGGCTGTTTTCCTGCTTTACTGCATCAACAGCAGCTTCAAACCCTTCATCTACTTCTTGGTGGGGACCTTCTGGAGGCCCTGCTCTGTGAGATCCCTCCGGCTCTCCCTCCAGAGGGTCTTTGAAGACCAGAAAAAATAAACTGCCTGCAGAAATGATGCCCCAAGAGAGACAGGGGTTTGAGCCTACTGATCCCTTCCACTTCTCTGCTGAAGGACCCCAGGAGAGTGGCGGAAGGATTCCTTGAGCCTCCTGATTAAACAATATCCACGGGATCACCCTCACCATGGTGATGTATGCCTGCAGGAGAAGGGAGCAGGAGCATTGCCTTGGGTGATTTTTGAGGGATGCTCTGAAGGAAGCACATTGGAGCACAGCTTTCCTCCTCCCTCCTGGATCCACATGGCTCCAGGCAGTGCAGCTGGGCTCAGTGCTGTTCCCCAGCTCTATTCCCCATGGAATGACCCTCATGGCCTTGGCCCCAGGGAATGAACTCCATCTCCTTTGGCTCAGCAGATGAGTTTCATGGTGTTTTCAGGGAGCTCTTGCCGGCAAAGAAGGGGATGTGTTAAACCCTGTTAAGCCCTGGGGACACACCCAGCATGTGGTGTCGGAGATTTCCCAAATCCCTGCAGGGCTGGTGCCCCTCGATGGCAGGAAAGGGGTTGGGATCACACGGAGCATCCTTCCCCTTCTGTCCTGCAGAGACAGCCCTGCATTCCCAGCTGATGGGATTCCCAGCTGATGTTGACAGCAGCACTGCAGCTGAGGCAGCCAATTGGTGCCCTTATTCTGTTAAGTTCTGTGCGGCCTTGGTTTCGTTTCAATTATGTCAGGTTGAGATTAAAGGTTTAAAAAACTGCCGATTTTTATAAAAGAGTGATCCTATTTGGATGCATTAGAAGGTCCGTGTTGCTTTGTCCCAACTGCTGCAAAATTGAGCACTGAATTTCTTGAATAAACAACATCCAGGCTTCACTGCAGAGCCTGTCTCTGGTGAACAGTGTCCAAAATGGCTCATTTCCTTCTTTCCTTACTTTATCCCATTGCAAAGCCTATGCCTTGTCTGTGAGCAGGGCAGTACCTGTCTCATTCCAGAGCCCTTCCTAAGGCACATCCCTGCAATGGTTGGGATGATGTTGGCAGTGCCAGGATCTCCTCATTCCTCCTGGGAGAGACCTGGCCAGCAGCCACAGCTATTGCTTAGAGGGAAGTTGTCCCTCCTTTTCCCACTGCCTTAAATCCAGGGGAAACCAACATGCCAATGCTTCTGGAAAGGGAAGTGAGAGGGAAAGTTGTGGATGCTGATGCTGAGTCAGGCTTTGGAGACACAATTGAGAGAGAAAGTTTGACAGAGAAGAGAGAGACTTTGACATCTGAGAGGCTTTTCTCTCCCTGTCTCCCTTTTCCCTGTCCATTGCAAAGCAGAAACTTTCCATGGTGCAACCTCTTGTCCAGGGAAGAACAACTCAGCCAGGGGGTTTCTTTCAAGGTAAGTGCAGGAGGATCATGATCCTTCAATGTATTTTTTCTACTTTCCAGCACCTTCCTTGTCTCCTGTGTCACCCAGGCCACTCCCTACCTCAGCATCCTTTCAAAAGAGCAAAGATTTCAAAGCAAAAGTTTTCCTGAGTTTCCCTGCCCATGGCAGGAGGAGAGATGGAATGAGATGATCTCTATGGTTCCTTCCAACACAAACCATTCCATGATGATTCCCCATGTTATTCAGCATCCACCCCAGGCAGGAGTTCCCCTGCTGCACACAGCACCAGCCTGACAGAGCTCAAGGAGCATTTGCACAATGCTCTCAGGCACAGGCTGGGATTTTTGGGATGTCCTGTGCATGGCCAGGAACTCAAGTGTATGATTCCTGTGGGTTCGTTCCAACTCTGGATATTTATAATTCTATTTCATGATGACTCTGATGAGTCTCTGATGGTTCCACTGTGTTGTCCCTATTCCCTGGCTCTGACACAACCACAAATTCCCTCTGGAAAGCAACACTAACAGAGGGGCTGAATTCCTTTGCACAGCTCCCAGCCAAGAAGTAAATCAGCGGGCGGGCACTGCTGTTGGCTCAGGCAAGCAGGACAGAGGTGCTGAGGGCAACGACAGAGAAGTCAAACACCCTCAGCAAGAGCCAGTACCCAAAATCAGCGGTGGAGAAGGGGAAGGAGACAACAGGCAGCAGGAGCAGGGCCCAGAGCTTCCCTGGGGGCTGTTTCCATGAGCAGCACAGGAGCCTGGCCAGCAGGGCAGAGCAGAACAAGTCAAGGTGAGCACAGAGGAGAGGCAGCTCAGGACCAAAGCCATGAGCGCCAAAGGGCAGAAATTGAGGCTGACAGTGAGCAGGAAGGAGAGCAGCCAGAGCAGGGCACACAGGAGCACCGGGAAGCGCTGGGAGCAGTGGCAGGGCAGCTGGACACGGGGAGCACAAACAAAGCTGTCACAGCACTGGGGGCTGTCAGAGAGGAGACAGTGGCAGTGAAAGCCAAGGGGATGGTGACCTTCAGGCCAGCTGTCACACGCCACAAGCCAGCTGGTGGCAGAAGCTCTCTGGGACAGAAAATAACCCCAGGGCGATGGTGATGGAGAGCAGGAAGATGAAGCCAGCCATGGCCAGGCTGAGAACACAGGTGGTGAGGGGGTTCCTGCAGCTGTGGAAGCCAAGGAGCAGGAGCACAGCCCCATTCCCACCATTCCACACAGGCACAGCAGCAGCAGCAGCGTGGAAGGCTCTTTGCTCCAGTGCCTGTTGTCACTCTTGGTCCAGTTGTCGTGGTTCTCATTCCAGCTTCCTTTGGATGCCTTCCCACCGGGCTGGCTCCAGCAGGCAGGGCTGGCTCCCTCCCTGGCACGGGACAAAGTGCTCATTGTGACACCTCTGCTGCTTCTCCTTGCCCTCACACACCTGGAGGGGTGACACACAGAGACACCACAGCAATGCTGCTGTCCCCCAAACGTGTCTTTTCCCATCTTTTCTCACCCACAGCTTCCATGTGGAGCAGCACAGGGAGAGGCGAGGGACAGGACAGTAGGCAAGTAGGATGTGGGAGCCTGGTCTGGTGTGCCTGGCACAAAAGCCAGGGAGATACCTCCTTCCTGGCTGTGGACAGGACAGAGCTGGAGGAGGAAAACAATTGGAGAAGGAAAAGATTGCCCATGGAGATAGCAGAGAGCAGATGGCTTTGGGATGGATGTGACCTGGACTCTCAGGTGTCAGGTGATATCACTCAGCTGCTGTAGCATTCCTTCAGGAGGACACTCCTTTGAATATTCCCTCCAATTTCCCACAGTATTTATCACTTTTAATTCCCTACAGATCTCAATTCTCCTCCCATAATTCATAACCAGGCTCCACCCAATGAGGGGGCACTGATTAAGCTGAACGAGAAGAGTCTGACCTTGTTTCCTCTCTCAGCCTGGAGAACTTCACCGCAGTGCACTCACATCTCCTCACACACACCAGCTGCTGTCCCTGGGGCGGGATCTTCAGGAGCTTCCCTGGAATGGTCACTTGGGAAAGGGGAGCGAAGCCCGCGGGGTGAGCCCGAGCAGCGTCCGGCGCGGGCTCTGTCCCAGCTCCTGCCACAGCCCCCTGTTCTCCGTGCTGGCTCGTGTTCTCCAGGGCTCTCACTAACAGGGAACTAGTTCAGAGCCTGGGACGGGATCAGGGCTCTGCTTTCCATCTGCTCTTCACTCTGTCCAGGGACTGAGGAACAGGAGAGAGCCTCAGCAAGGAGACCTAAGGGAAAAGCAGTTTGTCTCCATGTCAGCTTCCTCTTCTGTTTCTAAAGGAACCAAAATCCTCAAATCTTGTATTCTGAGCTGCCTGAACTTGCCCCATATCATTCCAGGGGTGGCTCCTTAGGACACAGCAGCACAAATGTCCTGTGAAACTTGGATTTCCAGTCCAAATCCCATTTTCCCACTTATATGCCTCAATTTCAGTGGTCATGGACCTTCACCATGCTATTTCTATGAGGATTAATGCAATAATAAATTCTGTGCCAGAGATGGAGGCACAGGCACACAGAGGGATGATTTAGGATTTCAGCAATGTAATTTCTGCTGTGAAAATCAAATCAATGTTTATTTGATGGTTTTAATCCTTAGAAATCCTTGCAGGTCTCCCCTGAGTCAATGTATACACTCCCTTGGCAGTCAGACTGCAGCCTACAGTGAATTCCAGGAATTCCTAGAAAGGTGAGTTGAGATTATTCCTACCCTGATATGTGCCTCAGGAGTCTGCGATGAGCCTGCTGGAAACTGTGGGCCCTGAGACCAGAATTGTCACCTCTCTCCCCTGCTGACACCACATATGTGTCCCCAGCTATGGATTCTCAATCTCCCACAGCCCAGTCCTTTCAAGGGCAAACACTTCATGATCCAGGAGATGATGGGGCTCCAGGAGAGGTGGAGAGGGATGTTGGACAAGGACCTGGAGTGACAGGATGAGGAGAATGGCTTCCCACTGAGAAAGAATGGGTTCAGATTGGATATTAAGGAAACATACTTCCTTGTGAGGGTGGTGACACCCTGGCACAGGTCGCCCAGAGGCATGAGGTCAGGTAAAAAAAACCAGAAATGCTCCCATGTCTGAGGAGGAGGAGGAGGAGGAGGAGGAGCCATAATGAAGGGCTGGAAAGAGGATCACAGCACTCCAAATCATGGTCCCTAGTAGCTTTCATTGCATCATCAAGGGGATTGGCAGTAATCAGGCTGGGCTCTAAGTGCTGATAGCCTGGCTGCAAGAAACTGAGTGCTGTCCTTCCCTTGGGCTGTGTCAGCCTGCACTGGAATGACAGAAATAGGAATTCTCAGCTCAGTTTTCTTTATTGAAGCCAGGGAAGTTTTTGGCAACGATCCCAGATCTCTTCCCAGAATGGGAGTTGTTTCTGAGAAGCAGCCAAATGCTTCAGCAGTGCTGTGAGCACTCGCAGCACTGCCAGCAGTCCAGTGCCACCAGCACCACCAGCAGCTCTCTGCAGCTGCAGGGACAGTGACCCCTCAGGGTAGGGAAATGAGGAATGGCAGAAACCTGCGAGAGAGGGAAAGCATTTGGAGACTGTCACATTTGGAAGACTGTTTCTAGTCAGGAAGAAATGAGCTGCCATTCAAAGAAATCTGCATGTCAAGATATTTCCACTCTGGCAGAAAAAAAACCCAAGACAAACAACTCTGAGGAAGTGAAATTCTGACGTAGCCAAAGATTCAATTTCCGATTCTCCCACCAAGCCTTGCGAAACAACGGCGGGACAGGGCACAGAGAGGAGCCAGCAGGACAGGACTGGGGAGCTCCTGGTGATCTGGGCACTTTCTCCTTCATGTCACTGACCTGGCAGGAGCCGCTGCAGGACATGGATCCCAAAGGAGCAAGAGGTTCCAGGAAGCGCCGCTGATCTGCACAGACCCCTTTGCCTGCTGCTGCCCCACAGGGAACAGGTCAGTGGAATGTTTTCCTTCCTCCCTGCCCCACCTTCCTCTCCTCCAGCAGCTGCTCTGCTCCTGCCACCCTCTCCCAGTGATCCCAGTGCCCTCCCCAGGTCCTCTCTCTTCTCCTGTGAATCGCAGCTGTATCCTAATTCTGAAATGGGCCTGAACAAACTTTATAACACATTGCAAAGCATTTGGAAGCAGAAATTCTTTACCTCCACAGGACACATAAGGATCTCTTCTTGTATTGCATTTGTGATGAGCCTTTACAACATGTTATTAATGCATTATAACCATATGTAGGCATTAAATAGTGTTGCTCATCTAATGCATAAACACCATTTTCCTAGAACTCATTTCCATCCACCTTCTCCTGGGAGTCCTTTTATGATCCTGGAGTTTTATTAAGAGGGGTCTCTCTGGTGGTTACATTCAATGAATGCTGCCATATTACAGGTGACCTTGCCTGGAACTTTTCCTCTGGCCAGGCACTGTTGTTTCTTGCTCCAGAACTTGCCCCAAAACCTCTAAAGGCCTCCTTATCTGTTTCTGCACTGTTTCCTGCCATGTTTGTCATCCTGTGTGCCAGCCTTTACATCCTGTGAGAAACAACCACCCACTGGTTAAAATTTTTAAAGGTTTATTAAACCTTAACAAAAAATACAGCAAAAGGACAAAATGGTTGGGAGCTTCCCTCCTGGCTGCCTAACACGTGTCTGGCTCATGTTCAGGATGGATGCTTCACCTTTGATACCCTGGTTGGATTGCATCAGCTAAACCTGCCCCCCCCACAAAATCTGTCAGTCAGCTCTTCTTTGCTGTTCATTGCTGAGGCCTGCTTTCCTGCAACTTCATTGGAGGGTCAGGTGTTGTCCTGCTGCACACCCCCACCCCAGCAGCAAGCTTTGGTGCAGGCCTTCTTTCTGCCTGTCCTAGATGACTCGAGATCTCTGATGGAAACAGTACAGAGGGGGAAAGGGGACTATGGGGAGAACAGGGGGCAGCTAAGCAACAGACTAAAGAACATAATTATACATCAATAAAGCTTCTCTTAAGATTCACACAGTATTCATCCCTTAACTGCGAAAGCAAATCATCTCATGATCCATCTATAATATACCCTTTTAAATTTTGGCCACTTTACTTTTGAACAACTTCAGAAGAAGTGAAAATGTTTATTCTCTATGTTATTTCTCAGCCTCCTGCAGAACAGCCCAACCCTCCCACCCCACCATTTCCACGGCTCTCCACCCCTGCACATCTCACTCCTCCCCACTGAATCCTTCCCACTGCAGGGAGCTGCTGAGGAGCCTCATGGTCCATCCCTGGATTCTCCAAGCACTGACTCCCCATCCATGCTGACCACAGCCAGGGCCACATCCCACCGCCTGCCCAGTGTCCATCCATAGGGATGAGCACCTTGTCCCCCCCTGCCATCTCACCACTGAAGGGGACAGTCTGTGTGAGATAGATGTCCCCAGCATGGCCATAGACAGTGTGACACTGCTCATCTGCCTCTGTGGGCTGGCTGGGAACGGGGCTGTGCTCTGTGTCCTTGGGTTCTGCATCCAGAGGGACACCATGAAACCCATCACTGCCTGCATCCTTGGCCTGGCCATCATCAACTTCCTCTTCCTCATCTTCATGGTCTCCTCCACTCTGCTCTTCCTGCTGGAGGATTTGTCCTGCTCTGCCATCACGTCCCCAGCGTACATAAGCTTCCTTTTCCTCCTCTTGCTGATGTTCCACAGCGTAGGGCTGTACCAGCTGATGGCCATCAGCATCGAGAGGTGCAGGTGCATCCTCTGCCCACGTGGGCTCTTCTGCCACCTTCCCCAGGACCTGTCATGGGTGCTGGTGAGTGCCATGCTCTGGGCCCTTTCCATCACTGCCATCGCTGCCATTTCTGTGGTGACTTCCCTGTCCAAGTCACAGGAACACAAGCTCTGCTGGAGGCTCTCATCTCCCTCTACATCCTCAACCTCCTCGTCTTTGCTCCATCCGTGGTCATTTCCAGCACAATCCCCTTCATTCATTTCAAGGGTAGCTCCCAGCTGCAGCAATTCAAGAGGCTCGACATCACTGTCTTCCTCACTGTGCTCCTCACTCTCCCCCTCAGTCTCTGGAATTTCCTGCAGCAGCTCGGCTGCACCACTGTGTCCCCTCAGGTTGTTCTCCTGTTCACTGCATGCACAGCAGCATCAACCCCTTCATCTTCTTCTCAGTAACAAAGTGCTGGAGGTGCTGTGCTGCTCCGTGGAGTCTCTCAGGGAGTGCCTCCAGAAGGTCTCTGGGGAGCCTGAAGGAAAATCTACCCACAGGAATGATGCCAGCAGGGACACGGGGGGCTGAGCCTGTTAAACCCTTCAACTTCCCCAATGCAGGACCATGGGGCAGTGGTTGAGAGTTTCCTTGAGCCACCAGATTATTAAATATCCATTATATCACTCTCCTGCTCTGTATTCCTGCAGGAGAAGGCATCAGGGAATTTGCAAAGGGCCACATGTGAGAAATGCTCTGCAGGAATCACATTGGAGCATGGCTTTGCTCCTCTCTCATGGGTCCTAGAGCACTGTTCCCCAAACAGATCCTTCCCAACAGGACCGTGATCCCAAAATTCCCCCTGGCACCTGCGTCCTGCATCCTGCTGAGGTCTGATGTCAACAAGCAGCACCGTTAACCCTGAGCTGCCTTTGCCCCCTCTGCCAGCGCTTCCCGGCTTCCCCTGGCTCCTGCTGCCAGCCGGGAATGTGGCTGGTGGGAGGGGACAGAGAGGTTATTAGCCAGGAATTTTGTGATTGTTTCGAAATTTCATAATGAACTCTGTTTAATTACTCAGAGCATATTTGACTGTGGTTTTTTAGCTGGTTTTGATTTAGATTTGTGTTGGCTGAGTGTCAGTAGAAAACTCTGTGGATCAGTACCCGTTAGAGAACTTACTCAGTAGCTGGAGAACAAAATTCAATAAAGTATTTTTTAATGGTTAACATATAACTAGAAATTAATTGAACATCATAGACTGAGAATGATATCTTGAGGGAATTAGGAGTTCAGAGGCCTGAACACGCCGGAAGACTTGATTAATAAATTGCAAGAGATAAATTGCAATGGCAATAAGAGACCCATTTCCTAAGCTTGTAAACCTCAGAAGACTTAATCAATGGTAACTGTCTAACCAAGACATCAAAGTTAATAAAACATTTTTTCACTGGAAAAAAAAAAACCAACAAGTTATGTATTAAACTAAGAGAGACAACATATTTTGGTAGTAATTAAAAGAAACAAAACAGTCATAACATGAAATAATAAATTAGGAGCACTTTTAGGAGTATCTATAAAAAAATCTGGACTATTATAGTGCATAAAAATGCCTGAAAAAATGTTGTTTCTTTGAACATGTCTATGGTAAATAAATTTCCAAAAGGCTCACAATTTTGACTCAAAATTGTTACTAGTCTATAATGCTTTTACTGTTAGACTTAAACTTCTTGGTTGCAGAGGGGACACACCCATGGCTTGTACTCTCTGGCACAACCATGATCTCCAGTGCCCAGAGCTGGGCTGGCACCGGCACAGCTGGCCCTGACACGATGGCCATGGGGCTCAGCATTTCTCACTCCAACTGCTTTGTGAGTGTCACAGCAGAGATCTCCCCAGAGATATTTCGTTTTTAATTTTGTGAGCCAGATGCAAAGGTCTCTCAGCCTTCAGAAATTCTTCCTCTCCACTGCCTTCAGCTGCCCCCTCAGCAGGCTCCGATGGTGCAGCAGCAAGGAGAGGAGAAGGCCGTGGTCCTCAGCACGGCCACCCCCTTCCAGGAGCAGGGTGGCACCTGTGTTTGTCACCATGGGCTCCACGGGGCATCACCCTGCTCCCTGTGGCTTTGCTGAGGTCACCAGCCCCACCACATCCCACACTTTTTCTCCAGCACCACCACATCCCACATCTTTTCTCCAGCCCCACCACATCCCACACCTTCCCACCACATCTTCTGAAGCTGTAATTGCAGGATTAACCCCTGATTTGTAAATGGACCAAACTTATATCTGTCTGAAAAACCCGTGACCATTGTCCGTTTTGGGTGTAGCCCTCTCAGAGGCTTTGACTGCCCAAGGGGTACCTTTGGAAGGCCTTTGATAAATACCTGCTTTCATTCTCTTCACCTTGTCTGGCCTCTGTTCTAGGAAGCCACGCCAAGGCATCAGGCAGGCAGGGGCTGGAGGGGGCAGGAGGGGTCTGGGTGCCCCCAATCCCAAATCTCCCATTGGACGGCAGCAGAGCCCAACAGGCCACACTTGCAGCCAGGGAGTGGCCTTGACTGGGAAACCAGCGGGATGGGATGGGATGGGATGGGATGGGATGGGATGGGATGGGATGGGATGGGATGGGATGGGATGGGATGGGATGGGATGGGATGGGATGGGATGGGATGGGATGGGATGGGATGGGATGGGATGGGATGGGATGGGATGGGATGGGATGGGATGGGATGGGATGGGATGGGATGGGATGGGATGGGATGGGATGGGATGGGATGGGATGGGATGGGATGGGATGGGATGGGATGGGATGGGATGGGATGGGATGGGATGGGATGGGATGGGATGGGATGGGATGGGATGGGATGGGATGGGATGGGATGGGATGGGATGGGATGGGATGGGATGGGATGGGATGGGATGGGATGGGATGGGATGGGATGGGATGGGATGGGATGGGATGGGATGGGATGGGATGGGATGGGATGGGATGGGATGGGATGGGATGGGATGGGATGGGATGGGATGGGATGGGATGGGATGGGATGGGATGGGATGGGATGGGATGGGATGGGATGGGATGGGATGGGGATGAGGAGTGATACCAAAATCAGCCGGAATAAAGTTCCTAATACCAACTAATTATGTTAGCAAGGGATGTATTGGGCAGCAGGAAATGCAGAAGGATCTCTCCTTATTTCTCTGTGTGTTGTGAGACTTTACAATATAGTTTTTATCCACTATAACCATTCCTAGACATTAAAAAGTTTTTCTTATCTAGAACATAGACACCATTTTCCTGGAACTCATTTCCATGTTTCCCCTTCCTAATGGCAGTCCTTTGGTGCTCTTGGTGAATCCTTCAGAAGGGGTCTCTGTTGGTCCTATTCAGTGTGTGCTGTGATATTAAAGGTGACCTGGCCTTGAACTTTTCCTTTGGCCATGTGCTCTTGCTTCTTGTTTTAGAGAACTTGCCCCAAAAATACTGCGTGCCTCCTTATCTGTTCATTAACTGACTCCAGCCACAATTATCATCCTGGGTCCACATTTTTACAGCCTTTTATATTTTCACCAGTTAAGGGGCCACTTATCTTTGAGCAACTTCAGAAGAGGTGAAAATGTTTATTCTCTCTTATTTATCATTTCCCTGCAAACCAGCCTAACCCTCCCACCTCCCTCTCCCACCCCACCATTTCCACCACCCTCCTCCCCTGCACATCTCACTTCTCTCCACTGAATCCTTCCCACTGCAGGGAGCTGCTGAGGAGCTGCATGGTCCATCCCTGGATTCTCCAAGCACTGACTCCCCATCCACGCTGACCACGGCCAGGGCCACATCCCACCGCCTGCCCAGCGTCCATCCATGGAGGTGAGCACCATGTCTCCTCTTTTCACCTCACCAACCAACGGACCTGGTCAGTGTGAGATCAATGTCTCCAGCATGGCCATACACTTTGTGACGCTGCTCGTCGGTGTCTGTGGCCTGGCCGGGAATGGGGCTTTCCTCCGGCTCCTCCAAATTAATGCCATCACTGAATTTGTGGCATTCAACCATGCCAGCATCAACTTCCTATTCCTCATCTTCATGGTTCCCTCTGCCCTGCTCTTCCTGCCGGAGGAGGTTTCCTGCTCTGCTATAATGCCCCCAATGTATCTGAGCTTGCTTTCCCAGCTGTCACAGTTCACCTACACCATGGGGCTCTACCAGCTGATGTTCATCAGCATTGAGAGGTGCAGGTCCATCCTCTGCCTGTTTTTCTGCACTGGGCAACTTTCAGAGCACTTGTTGTGGGTGGTGATGAGTGCCCTTTTCTGGGCCCTGTTCTTTGTTGTCACCGCCGTCAATCCCACGGTGACTTCCCTGTGCCAGTCACACGAGCAGGAGCAATGCCAGGTGGGTCTCACCTCCATGTACGCCCTCAACCTCTTCCTCGTTGCTGTACCCATGGTGATTTCCAGCACAATCCTCTTCATTCATCTCAAGGCCGGCTCCCAGCAGCAGCAGCAACACAAGAGGCTCGACATTGTTATCTTCCTTGTTGCACTCTTCAGTCTGCCCCTCAGTCTCTGGTCTTTCCTGCAGCAGCTCGGTTACACAGCTGTGCCCTCCCACGTGGTTTTCCTGCTCACCTGCATCACCAGCAGCATCAAACCCTTCATCTATTTCTTGGTGGGGAGCTGGAAGAGAGACTGCTCCATGGGGAGCTGCTGGAGACACTGCTCCATGGAGAGCTGCAGGAGGTACTCCTCCATGCAGTCCCTAGGGGAGGCACTCCAAAGTGTGTTTGAGCAGCCAGAAGAAAACAGTGCCTCTGGAAATGTTCCTCTGGAAATCATGGACACAGAAGCATGAGCCTACTTATCCCTTCCACTGCAATGCTGAGGGACACCAGTACAGTGGCTGAGGGATTCCTTGAGTGACCTGATCAATAAATCCCCACAGGGATCACCCTCCCTGTGCTGGTGCATCCCCCACCCCCTTTCCAGCCCGCACTGGGCTCTGATCCGTGCTTGGGAGGCCTCAGCCTTGAGGAGCAGTCCCTGGGCTCAGCTCCTCTGGCCCTGATCACAAAAACCCTCTGCTCCCAGGAACTGCTGCTGTCCAACGACCTCCTGGGCTTTTATCAGCAGCCTTGGGAATTCTTTTCCTTCCCTGAATGCCACAACATCCCTGCTCTCACACTTTCACAGCAAGCTGCCGGCCCCCAGTGTGGCCAGGGTGAAACATTGCTGTGGCTGCAGCCCATCCCTTGGGGCCCCGTAAGCAGCAGCCCAAAAGGAGACCCTTGGAGCTCTCCTGGGCCCAGCAGCGCTGAGCAGAAGCTCCCTGGCCCTGGGGCCTCTCCGAGCTGGGATCTCTCCCGTCTGCTGCCCTCGGGTGATCCCCGAACGCCGGCGGCTCCTGGGCTGATCCCCCAGGGCTCGAGGCCCAAGCCTTGGCACGGTGAGGAGATGCCAATGGATCTGCAGGGAGCATTTCACTGCCTCCCAGGGGAATTTCTCACAGGCACCCAGCACGGACTCTTCCTGTCTGTGTGCACACACGAGTGCATCTGCTCCTGCAAATGTGGGGAAATGCTAAACGCGTTTCATGTTATTTCTTTGCTAAATTGTTAATTTCAAGGTAGAAAAGCAGGAATGGCTTGGAGAAGCAGAGACACTGCTCATGGTCCCAGGTGGAGCAGGGCAGGAGCGGGGCTGTCCTAGGGGAAAAGGCGGCCCTGGGACGGGACTGGAGGTGGTCAGAGTGTTCCAGAAGGGTCGGAGTGTTCTAGAAGGGTCTGGAGGAGTTCGGAAGGGTCTGGATGCTGCTGATCCCAAATGTCCTGACTGGAGAGCAGCAGAGCCCAATGGGCAGCGCTTCAAGGCAGGGAGCAGGCATGGGATGGGATGGGATGGGATGGGATGGGATGGGATGGGATGGGATGGGATGGGATGGGATGGGATGGGATGGGATGGGATGGGATGGGATGGGATGGGATGGGATGGGATGGGATGGGATGGGATGGGATGGGATGGGATGGGATGGGATGGGATGGGATGGGATGGGATGCGATGGGGAGTGGGGCAGAGATGGGGGTAAAGAGTGATAACAAAATCAGCCAGAATCAAGCTCCTAACACCAACTAATGGTGTTACAGAGGGAAGTACTAGGCAGCAGGACACACAGAAGGATCTCTACTTTACAACATGCATTTTATCCATTATAACCCTATGCGGGCATTAAAAAGTTTTTCTTATCTAGTACATAAACACCATTTTCCTAGAACTCATTTCCATGCATCTACTTCCCACTGAGCATCATTTCATGGTCCTGGAGGCTCATTGAGGGGGGCTTCTGGTGGACGCATTCACTGAGTGCTGCGATATTAAAGGTGACCTTGCCTTGAACTTTTCCTTTGGCCATGTGCTTTTGCTTCTTGTTACAGAACTTGCCCCAAAAACACTGCAGGCCTCCTTATCACTTTCCCCAGTGGGTCCAGCCACATTTATCATCCTCTGTCCACACCTTTACATGTTTTAATCTTTCTGCCCAGTTAGTCTTCAAGGAACTTCAGGGGAGTTGAAAATGTTCATTCTCTTGTATTTATCAATCCCCTGACGTATGGCCCAACCCTCCCACCTCCCTCTCCCACCATTTCCACTGCCCTCCTCCCCTGCACATCTCAGTTCTCTCCACTGAATACTTCCTGCTGCAGGGAGCTGCTGAGGAGCTGCATGGTCCATCCCTGGATTCTCCAAGCACTGACTCCCCATCCACGCTGACCACCACCAGCGCCACATCCAACCGCCTGCCCAGCGTCCATCCATGGAGGTGAGCACCATGTCCCCTCTTTTCGCCTCACCAACCAACGGACCTGATCAGTGTGAGATCAATGTCTCCAGCATGGCCATACACTTTGTGACATTGCTCTTCGGTGTCTGTGGGCTGTTTGGGAATGCGGCTTTCCTCCGGCTCTTCTACATTAACCCCTCGACCGACTTCGTCTTCAACCAGGCTATCACCGACTTCCTCTTCCTCATCATCATGGTCCCCTCCACCGTGCTCTTCCTTGTGGAGGAACTGTCCTGCTATGCTATAATGGCCCTGATGTATTTGAGCTTCCTTTTCTACCTCTCACTGTTCTCCTACACCATGGGGCTGTACCGCCTGACATTCATCAGCTTTCAGAGGTGCAGGTCCATCCTCTGCCTGATATTCTGTGGTTGCCAACTTCCTGAGCGACTGCTGTTGGTGATGATGACTGTACTGTTCTGGGTCCTCCTCTTTGTTGTCACTGCTGTCAATCCCACGGTGACTTCCCAGTGCCAGTCACTCGAGAAGGAGAAATGCCATGTGGCTCTCACCTCCATATACGCCCTCAACCTCTTCCTATTTGCTGCACCCGTGGTCATTTCCAGCACAATCCTCTTCATTCATTACAAGGCCGGCTCCCAGCAGCAGCAGCAACACAAGAGGCTCGACATCGTTATTGTCCTCGTTGCACTCTTCAGTCTGCCCCTCAGTCTCTGGTCTTTCCTGCAGCAGCTCGGTTACACAGCTGTGCCCTCCCAGGTGGTTTTCCTGCTCACCTGCATCGCCAGCAGCGTCAAACCCTTCATCTATTTCTTGGTGGGGAGCTGGAAGAGAGACTGCTCCATGGGGAGCTGCTGGAGACACTGCTCCATGGAGAGCTGCTGGAGACACTCCTCTGTGGAGTCCCTAAGGAAGGCAATCCACAGGGTGTTTGGGGACCCAGAAGAAAACACTTCCTGTGGAAATGAGCCCACCTCTGATGCAGAGGACTGAGCCTGTTGCTCCCTTCCACTGCACTGCCGAAGGAACCTAGTGTAGTGGCTGAGGGAATCCTTGAGGGACCTGATCAATAAATCCCCACAGGATCACCCTCCCTGTGCTGATGCATCCCCCACCCCCTTTCCAGCCCGCACTGGTCAGATGTGGGGAAAATGCTGCAGATGTGGGGAAATGCTGCTCTCCCAGGTGTTCCAGTGCCTGAGACACCTGAGGGGGTCAGGCCTGGGAGCAAGGTTAAGGCCTGAGATACCATTGCAGCTAAACGCGTTTCATGTTATTTCTTTGCTAAATTGTTAATTTCAAGGTAGAAAAGCAGGAATGGCTTGGAGAAGCTGAGACACTGCTCATGGTCCCAGGTGGAGCAGGGCAGGAGCGGGGCTGTCCTAGGGGAAAAGGTGGCCCTGGGGCGTGACTGGAGGTGGTCAGAGGGTTCCATAAAAGTTGCGGGGGTTTTGGATGGATCTGGAGGAGTTTGGGAAGGGTCTGGATGCTGCTGATCCCAAATGTCCTGACTGGAGAGCAGCAGAGCTCGATGGGCAGCACTTCAAGGCACAGAGCGGCCATGGGATAAGATAGGATGGAATGGGATGGGAACTGGGAGTGATCCTGAGATCAGCCAGAGTAAATTTTCCAACACAATGGGAGGCATTAGAAAGGAAAAAGAGATGGATCTCTCCATATTTCCATTTGAGGTGAGACTTTACAACAGGGGTTTTACCCATAATAACCACACAGAGCCACTAGAGTTCCTTTGTCATCTAATACATAAACATCATTTTCCTAGGACTCTTTTACAAGCATCCGCCTCCTTCTCCAAGTCCTTTCCTGGTCCTGGACGATGCCTCACAGGGGTCTTTTGTGGTCACATTCACTGAGTGCTCTGAGAATAAAGATGACCCTGCCTGTAGTAGTAGGGACAGGCGAACGGAAGATCTCGGGATGTGACGGAAAGAGAGACCCTTCCCCGTTTTCCCTGCTTCACGTTATCTATTAACCCCAGAGCATGTAACCACACCTAACCCAGTAGTTTTCCACTCCCGACTAACCCTAGAGACCCTACCAACCCCCTCTGACGTAGCAAAGACCCCCAAGACTATTTAAACCCATGAGATAAGATAATAAAGGCTTTCGACCGTCCACCATATTGGTGTCTGCGAGTGTCGCTAGTCCGAGTAGCCCGGGCAAGGCCGGGCTGCCGTGCTGTCTTCTTGGAACCAGGTCGCCATTGTCTTTCATAAAGGCAACAAATCTGGTGCCGAAACCCGGGAGGAAGAGAAATTCGCTCGGGTAACGGGATACACCTGGACAGGAGCAGCGGCCGGGGCGGTCAGACCGTATCTTGGCGCAGGGAGACGTCCCAGGACCCGCGAGCGTCATGGACAGCATCGCCAGGGTCGTAAGTGTGAGTTATAAGCAGTGGGGTATCGAGTGTAAGCTCAAGGACTTTTATCTTGCCATAGCAAGGCTGCTTGAGCTTGGGGCGACTGAAAGCCCAGTGGATGCTATGCATCCGGGAATATGGGAAAAATGCACAGCCACGCTGGCCGAGGACACGAAATCCTCAGGCAGTGGCAAGAGCCTTAAAACGTGGGGCAAAGTAAAGAAAGCCCCGCGCAGAGCAATAGAAGAGCAGGAGACGTGGAGCGCGGCGCTTGCGTGTTTATTAGTTAGACCTGGGCTCGGGGTGGGGGCGGAAGCACAGACCGTCCCTGAGGACGATCCGCCGGGGAGCGGAGATCCGGGGGGGCCCGGCGCGTCACCCCCCTCTCCGGGCCAGAGGCCAGTCCCCGCCGCGGAAGCCCCCCGAAAAACCGCAGCTTCCCCGTCCGTCCCGCCGCCGCCGGTCAACGACCCGTTGCCGGAGCTGCAGCAGCCCGCAGAATGCTTCTGGCAGGAGCTGGCAGTGGAAGAAACCGCGGCTCGGGTGGAGATCCAAACCACGCTGCCACCTCACCCCTTTGAAAATGGCGCTGGCAGCCAAGGAGAGGGGCGGGGCGCAGGCGGTCTCGGCGCGAAAACCCTGGAGACGCGCGATTTCAGGGACGCGCGTGCGCGGGAGAAAGAGGCGGAGAGCAGCAGAGAGCACGGAGCCAATCGGCAGCCGTGCCGGATGCAGCTACCATGTAAGGGACAGACCTCCCCCTGCAGGAGGCAGGGCAAGCCGGGGGGGCGGGAGCGGCGCCACCCCCGCGGGGAGGAGCGAGCTCGGAGCCAGACAAAAAGGCACCGAGCCCCGGAAATGCGCTGGCATTCGACTTCCGACTCAGAGTCCAGCAGCAGCTCTGCCGGCTCGGAAGAGCTGCCGGAAGCCGCCTGGGATTCAGAGACGGAAGAAACGGAGCCAACGCAATTTAAGACAAAACCGAGTAAAGCTCTAAGCCGCACTGAAAAACAAGTACAATACGAACCAGCCCAGTTTACCAGCTGGGGAGAAATAAAAATAGCCTGTGCTGAATGGTCCCCAGCGGCTGCCATACAAGCCTTCCCGGTGAGGCTCACCGGCCCGGAGGGGAACGAACAAAGGGTATATACCCTGATAAACCCAAAAGATGTACAGTCAATTGTCAAAGCCATTGCGGAAAAAGGAATCAATTCGGCCATAGTCTCCACTTTAATCGATGGTCTTTTTAGTAATGACGACCTGCTTCCCTTTGATATCGAGCGAATAGGTCGCATGATACTTGATGGTGCGGGAATGATTGTCTTCAGACAGGAATGGGAGGATAATTGTAGAAAGCTATTAGCCCAAGCATCTGGCGCGAGGCAGCCACTACACAGATCGAGCTTATCCAGACTGATAGGAAAGCACAATGATATGATCACGCCGCAGCAACAAGCCATGCAGATGCAGGCTGAGGAGGTCAGGGCGACCACTCGGGCTGCCAGGGAGGCTATTCGCGCAGCCTCTCGAGTCATGGCCCAGCCGGCGCCGTGGTCCACCGTGAGGCAGGCAGAGAGCGAAAGCTTCACACAGTTCGTGGATCGCCTGCAGGCAGCGATAGACTCCTCCACCCTGCCGGCAGAGGCAAAGGGCCCCGTGGTGGCCGACTGCCTGCGCCAGCAGTGCAACTCTGTCACCAAGGATATCTTACGTTCCCTGCCAGCCGGAGCTAGCCTGGCTTACATGATCAAACATGTAGTAAGGGAAGAGCACCTGACGCCCATTCAGGCAGCTGTCCACACCCTGACCAGTGCCATGGCATGCTTCAAGTGTGATGAGGCAGGTCACATCGCGGTGAGCTGCCCCCAGCCGGCACGGCAGCCCGCTGCGGCGCCTCCACCCCAAACACGCCCGAGGGAATCCTGTTGAAGCTGCGGGAGGAAAGGGCCACTGCCACACACCCACTGCTGCCAATAAAACTGACCTTCAGAACAAAACTAATGAAAAGCTGTGAGTTTTGTTTGCAGGACATGCTCGTGGACCGTCCCCGTGATGCATACACCTCTGCTCCAGAGGGAGATGACGGACCACCAAACCACCAGACAAAACCCGAAAGTCCCACACCAGTGAGACCCAGACATGCACAGTGTCTCTGTGCAATTTTGCTGTTGGGGCTTGTGGCTGGGGGACAAGCCAACCCAGGCCACTACCCTCACCAGCCATTTAAGTGGGTCATGCAACATCTTTCAAGTGACAAGGTGTTCAAAGAGATCACCACAGCAAACACCCCATCCTTCGTGTTCCACATAGCCAACCTGTTTAGAAGCTACCTTTCTAACCCTAAACGAAACCAAACCGAACCTGACTAACCCCTGTTAGCTTTGCTATGATGTTAAACCCCCTTTCTACGAAGGCATTGCTTTAGACACCCCCTTCAGTTACTCCACAGCCAGTGCCCCCCACCAGTGCAGATGGGACACTCCCCGCAGAGGAATCACCCTGAGTCAAATCACAGGACAGGGCAGATGTTTTGCAATGCAACCTTTGCAAAGCAGAAAAGCAACTTCTGCACTAACATTGTCAAGCCCAACAGAAAAACCAATAAGTGGGTGGTCCCATCCGCATCTGGGATGTGGGTTTGCCAGAGATCCGGAGTGAGTCCTTGTGTGTTCCTTGCCAAATTTAATGACTCTATCGATTTCTGTGTCCAAGTTCTGATTGTTCCTAGGGTCCTGTACCACTCAGACAAAGAGATATACCACCGTCTCGAGGAACCTGACAGACTCCGCAAAAGAGAAATCATCACAGGTATAACCATCGCAATACTGCTCGGCCTGGGAGCAGCTGGCACAGCCACGGGTGTCTCAGCCATCGCAACCCAGCAGCACGGACTCTCTCAGCTGCAAATGACCATCGACGAGGACCTGCAGAGGATCGAGAAATCCATCTCCTATCTAGAGAAATCAGTCTCTTCGCTTTCAGAAGTAGTTTTACAAAATAGGCGAGGACTGGACCTCTTGTTCATGCAACAAGGAGGACTGTGTGCAGCCTTAAAAGAGGAATGCTGCTTTTATGCAGATCATACAGGAGTTCTTAAAGACTCCATGGCAGAGCTCCAAGACAGACTGGCTCAGAGAAAGAGAGACAGGGAAACCCAACAGAGCTGGTTTGAATCCTGGTTCAATCGATCACCTTGGCTCACCACTTTAATTTCCGCCCTGGTAGGTCCACTGGCAATACTGCTTTTAGCTGTTACCATAGGACCATGCCTGCTGAACAAACTAGTCTCGTTTGTTCAGGCCCGTCTGGAAAGGGCAAACATTCTGTTCATAGGCCAGCAACAAATGCTGTAAGCCAAAAACTGTGAACACAGTCTGTCGCAAAAGCCTTCGAGACTCACCTTGCGAAAATTACTCAGGTTTACCAAACCACCCTTTCCTTACCAATTTACAAGTTTGTACCTCACTCCAGTGCCTATATCTACGACTACCTCATTTTATATATCATAAGGGGAGGGGAGATGTACTAGTAGGGACAGGCGAACGGAAGATCTCGGGATGTGACGGAAAGAGAGACCCTTCCCCCTTCTCCCTGCTTCACATTATCTATTAACCCCAGAGCATGTAACCACACCTAACCCAGTAGTTTTCTACTCCCGACTAACCCTAGAGACCCTACCAACCCCCTCTGACGTAGCAAAGACCCCCAAGACTATTTAAACCCATGAGATAAGATAATAAACGCTTTCGACCGTCCACCACCAATTGGTGTCAGCGTGTGTCGTTAGTCCGAGTAGCCCGGGCGAGGCCGGGCTGCCGTGCTGTCTTCTTGGAACCAGGTCGCCGTTGTCTTTCATAAAGGCAACACCTGCCTTGAACTTTTCCTTTGGCCATGTGCTCTTGCTTCTTTTTACAGACCTTGACCCAACACCACTGCAGGCCTCCTTCTCTGTTTCTGCACTGGCTCCAGCTGCATTTATCATCCTGTGTCATCATGAGAAGCACAGGGGAGCTGGGCTTTCCTCCTCCCTCCTGGATCCTAGAGCACTGTGGCCAGGAGGAGCAGGGACACTGCCGGGGACCCTGGTGGAGCGGGAGAAGATCACAGCTCTTCAGGGTGGGACACGGGGCCCCAGGGATGGTCAGGGGTATCGCAGGTTGTTTTGGAGGGTTCAGGAGAGGGTCTGAGCAGGTTGGAGGGCTCTGGATGCCGGGAATCCCAAATCATCCTACTGGAGGAGAGCAGAGCCTGACCGGTCGTGGTTGAAGTGAGGAGTGACTCCACTTGGGAAACCTGAGGGTCATGATAGGACGAGGTAAGGATGGAAGTGGGGATGGGAATGGGGATGGGGATGGGGAGCAGGGATGAGGATGGCATGGGGATAGGCAGGGGAAGAAGCACAGCTGTGCTTCCTCAGCCCAGAGCATGTTTTGGCAATGATCTCGAAGCACTTCCTGGTGTTTGCGTTCAGAAACACACATAATCACGGGATATGATTATATGGAGGTGCTTTTATTCAGAGCTCTGGGAATCAGGGGTGCAGACCCAAATCTGACTCCGACATGGCTTTCGAGCGGAACGTATTTTATATTCTATCGTTATATAACTTACATATTAATTATTAAACTTTTATTGTTCTATTGTATACATTGACATGAGTTTCTCGTGATCTTTCTTAGGTCCATGACCACAGTTTCTCATGATTATTCTTACGATTAAACAGTAATTATATTTAATTACTAAACAATCATCACATCCAACAATTATGTCCTTTCTCATGTACTAGCTACACAGGTGCAGTTCTAGCAAGGTACAAAGTCTTCCTGTACTTAGGGTATTTATTTTCTTTTAAGGGCCTACTAAGCTTAATTTTTCTTTAAACTCTAAATCTCCATGATTTAAAACCCTTTTACTATCACTGAAACAGGAACTGTTTCTGAGAAGCACCCAGCTGCCTCACCTACACATCCAGCACTGGCAGCATTCCAGTGCCACCAGCATCACCAGCATTCCTCTGCTGCTGCAGGGACAGTGATCACTCAGGGAAGAGTAACAAGGAATGGTAGAAACTGGTCTGGAGAGTGAAGGCAGTTGGAGAATGGGACATTCTGCAGGGAAGGAGGGTTTCTCATCAGGAGAGAAAGATGAGCCAATCAAAAAATCATCATTTAGAGATTCTGAGAAATACCACTTCCTCTGGAGAAGAAAAAAAAAAAAAAAAACCAGACCCACGCCTGAGACAAGTAACTCAGAGGAACTGAATTTCTGAAGTAGGCAAAGTTACAATTTTTCAATCCCTCACTCCTCCATGCACTTTCTCCTTCATGTCACTGACCTGGCAGGAGCCACTTTAGGACATGTATCCCAAAGGAGCAAAAGGAACAAGGAAGCGCTGCTGATCTGCACAGACCCCTTTGCCTGCTGCTGCCCCACAGAGAACAGGTCAGTGGAATGTTTTCCTTCCTCCCTACCCCACCTTCCTCTCCTCCAGCAGCTGCTCTGTTCCTGCCACCCTCTCCAGTCACCACAGTGCTCTCCCCAATTCTCTCCTCCTCTGCCCTGTGCTTCATTTCTGCATCCCCTGCAGAACAGCCCAACCCTCCCACCTCCCTCTCCCACCCCACCATTTCCATCGCCCTCCTCCCCTGCACATCTCACTCCTCCCCACTGTATACTTCCCGCTGCAGGGAGCTGCTGAGGAGCCTCATGGTCCATCCCTGGATTCTCCAAGCACTGACTCCCCATCCACTCTGACCACAGCCAGGGCCACATCCCACCGCCTGCCCAGTGTCCATCCATGGAGGTGACCACCGTGTCCCCACCTGCCATCTCACCCACTGAAGGAGATGATTTGTGTGAGACAGATATTCCCAGTGTGGCCATGCACATTGTGACACTGCTCATCTGCCTCTGTGGGCTGGCTGGGAATGGGGCTGTCCTATGCCTCCTTCAACTGGAAATTTGTAACTATCGCATCTTTAACCTGGCTGTCATTGACTTCCTCTTCCTTCTCCTCACAGTCCCCTCCGCCCTGCTCTACCTGGTGGACGACATGTCCTGCTCTCCTATTGTGCCCCTGCTGTACCTGAATTTATTTTTCCAACTGTCAGTGCTGTCCTACTACTGGGGGCTGTACTGGCTGATGCCCAGGGACCCTCTGTACTATATAGAAAAGATCTTCCATCTCTGCTGCCGCTGCAAACTTCCTCTGCGCCTGATGTGGTTGCTGAACGGTGTCCAATTCTGGACCTTCTTTGCTCTCTTCACTGTCATTCCTGTGGTGACATTCCTGTGCCCATCACACCAGCTGGAGCTCTGCCGGGCAGCTTTCATCTCCATGAACACCATCATCCTGCTCCTCTTGGCTGCACCCCTGCTGGTTTCCAGCACAATTGATTTCATTAAGGCCAAGTGGGGCTCCCAGCAGCAGCAACCCAAGAGACGCGACATCGCTATCGCCCTCATTGTGCTCCTCACTCTCCTTCTCATTTTCTGGAATTTCCTGCAGCAGCTCGGTTACCTCAATGTGCCCTCCCAGGCTGTTTTCCTGCTTAACTGCATCAACAGCAGCTTCAAACCCTTAATCTACTTCTTGGTGGGGAGCTTCCGGAGGCCCTGCTCTGTGAGATCCCTCCAGCTCTCCCTGCAGAGGGTCTTTGAGAAGCCAAAACCAAAAAAAGCCTGCAGAAATGATGCCCTGAGGGAGACAGGGGTCTGAGCCTGTTGATCCCTTCCACTGCTCTGCTGAAGGACCCCAGGAGAGTGGCAGAAAGTTTCCTTGAGATTAAACAATATCCACGAGATAACGCTCCCCATGGTGGTGTATTCCTGTAGGAGAAGGGAGCAGGAGCATTGCCTTGGGTGATTTTTGGGGGATGCTCTGAAGGAAGCACATTGGAGCATGGCTTTCCTCCTCCCTCCTGGATCCACATGGCTCCAGGCAGTGCAGCTGGGCTCAGTGCTGTTCCCCAGCTCTATTCCCCATGGAATGACCCTCATGGCCTCGGCCTCAGCGAATGAACTCCTTTGGCTCAGCAGATGAGTTTCATGGTGTTTTCAGGGAGCTCTTGCCAGCAAAGAAGGGGATGTGTTAAACCCTGGTAAGGCCTGGGGACACACCCAGCATGGGGTGTCGGAGATTTCCCAAATCCCTGCAGGGCTGGTGCCTCTCGATGGTAGGAGAGGGGTTGGGATCACAAGGAGCATCCTTCCTCTTCTGTCCGGCAGAGCCAGACCTGCATTCCCAGCTGATGGGAAGGGGCACCAGGTAGGGCTGCAGAGCTGAGGAGGGACAGCAACATTCCCTTATTCTTTCAGTGGGAATTTGTCATGTTCTCTAATTCCAGAATTTAATCCTTCTGACTAAAGTGCAGGGTCCATAGTGAACTCCTTTGAAGCCTTTGATGCCTGTGACCAAAAAGAGCTTGAAACATGGAAATTCCCATCATCGGATTCTTGGACCATTGAATTGCACAGAGATCAGGGCGTTATGCTGCTCTTCTGCAGAATGGGGCCATCTTCTGCCTCCCCAGCATCAATGTCCAAGGGAGCCCTTGACCACCTCCCTCCTGAGCCTGGCCACCCTCAGGAGGAGCTGAACAGCAACTCTGCACAGCAGCTTCAGCCACAGCCCAGGCTGTGCTGATCTTTACATTCTGTAACCAGCCCTAAATTAAGTTTGCATTTATGTTTTCTTTGATTCCAACGTGGTAAAACTGACCACAGAAGTTGTTGAATAAACAACATCCAGGCTTCACTGCAGAGCCTGTCCCTGGTGAACCCAGTCCAGTATGGCTAATTTCCTTATTTTGTCCCATTGCAATGCCTCTGCTTTGTCTGTGAGCAGGGCAGTACCTGTCTCATTCCAGAGCCCTTCCTAAGGCACATCCCTGCAATGGTTGGGATGATGTTGGCAGTGCCAGGATCTCCTCATTCCTCCTGGGAGAGACCTGGCCAGCAGCCACAGCTCTTGCTCAGAGGGAAGTTTTCCCTCCTTTTCCCACTGCTTTAAATCCAAGGGAAACCAACATGCCAATGCTTCTGGAAAGGGAAGTGAGAGGGAAAGTTGTGGATGGTGAGTCAGGCTTTAGAGACACGCATGAGGTTAAACACCTAAGGAGCATTTATACACAGAGCTGTTAATAATTAACAGAAGAGAGAGACAGTGACATCTGAGAGGGTTTTTCTCTCCCTGTCTCCCTTTTTCCTGTCCATTGCAAAGCAGAAACTTTCCATGGTGCAACCTCTTGTCCAGGGAAGAACAACTCAGCCAGGGGGTTTCTTTCAAAGTAAGTGCAGGAGGATCATGATCCTTCAATGTATCTTTTCTACTTTCCAGCATCTTCCTTGTCTCCAGTGTCACCCAGGCCACTCCCTACCTCAGCTTGCCGTTTGCCATGGAATCCTAGCATGGTTTGGGTTGGAAGGACCATTGAAGCAATCCTCCTCCAACTCACAAGCCAGGCCACAGCCCCAAACCCGGTGTGGGTTTTGGGGAAAGCCTTTCAGGGGCCTCCCAAACAGTTGCACACTCTCCTGCACAACAAAACTCAGTGTGAAGCCTCCACAGGGTATTCCCATGTGTCAGGAAATGCTGGAGATGGACAGGATCTGCCCAGAAATCATTCTGCACTGCTGTGCCAAGATTTCTTACCCACCTGCATGATATTTTTAAGCAAAGACACCAAGAAAATCCAGAGGGAAAAGCTCTCAGTCTTGGTGACTCAATTTTAAAATTCCACAGGGTAATAAGTTTCAGTTCTGAGACAGAGAAAGCTTGGCCCTGTGGAACAGGAAAGACTCAATGCAGTGATATCAAAGCAAGAGGTTTCCTGGGTGCCATTTGCTACAGCAGAAGAGTTGGAATGAGATGATCTCTACAGTTCCTTCCAACCCAAACCGTTCCATGATGATTCCTCACGTCATTCCACATCCATTCCAGGCTGGAGTTCCCCTGCTGCACACAGCACCAGCCTGTCAGAGCTCAAGGAACATTTGCACAATGCTCTCAGGCACATGATGGGATTTTTGGGATGTCCTGTGCACTGCCAGGAGCTCAGCTCCATGATCCTTGTGGGTTCTTTCCAACTCTGGATATTTTATGGTTCTATTTTATGATGCCTCTATTTCATGATGACTCCACTTGGTGATGATTCCACTGTGTTGTCCCCATTCCTTGGCTCTGGCACATCCTCAAAAGGCCTCTGGAAGGCAACACTAACAGAGGGGGTGACTTCCTTTGCACAGTCCCAGCCAGTAAGAAAATCAGAGGGTGGGCACTGCTGTTGGCCAAGGAGCCAGAGCACAGCCCCATTCCCACCATTCCACACAGGCACAGCAGCAGCAGCAGCAGTGTGGAAGGCTCTTTGCTCCAGTGCCTGTTGTCACTCTTGGTCCAGTTGTCGTGATTCTCATTCCAGCTTCCTTTGGATGCCTTCCCACCGGGCTGGCTCCAGCAGGCAGGGCTGGCTCCCTCCCTGGCACGGGACAAAGTGCTCATTGTGACACCTCTGCTGCTTCTCCTTGCCCTCAAACAGCTGGAGGGGTGACACACAGAGACACCACAGCAATGCTGCTGTGACCCAAACGTGGCTTTTCCCATCTTTTCTCACCCACAGCTTCCATGTGGAGCAGCACAGGGAGAGGCGAGGGACAGGACAGTAGGCAAGTAGGATGTGGGAGCCTGGTCTGGTGTGCCTGGCACAAAAGCCAGGGAGATACCTCCTTCCTGGCTGTGGAAAGAACGGAGCTGGAGGAGGAAAACAATTGGAGAAGGAAAAGATTGCCCATGGAGATAGCAGAGAGAAGGTGGCTTTGGGATGGATGTGACCTGGACTCTCAGGTGTCAGGTGATATCACTGAACTGCTGTAGCATTCCTTCAGGAGGACACTCCTTTGAATATTCCCTCCAATTTCCCACAGTTATTTATCACTTTTAATTCCCTACAGACCTCAATTCTCCCCCCAGAATTCATGACCAGGTTCCACCCAATGAGGGGGCACTGATTAAGCTGAACGAGAAGAGTCTGACCTTGTTTCGTCTCGCAGCCTGGAGAACTTCACCGCAGTGCACTCACATCTCCTCACACACACCAGCTGCTGTCCCTGGGGCGGGATCTTCAGGAGCTTCCCTGGAATGGTCACTTGGGAAAGGGGAGTGAAGCCCGCGGGGTGAGCCCGAGCAGCGTCCGGTGCGGGCTCTGTCCCAGCTCCTGCCACAGCCCCCTGTTCTCCGTGCTGGCTCGTGTTCTCCAGGGCTCTCACTAACAGGGAACTAGTTCAGAGCCTGGGACGGGATCAGGGCTCTGCTTCCCATCTGCTCTTCACTCTGTCCAGGAACTGAGGAACAGGAGAGAGCCTCAGCAAGGAGATCTAAGGGAAAAGCAGTTTGTCTCCATGTCAGCTTCCTCTTCTGTTTTTAAACCAACCCCCATCCCAAATTCTTTTATTTGAATTGCCTGAACTTCCCCCATTTCATTCCTGGGGTGGCTCCTTAGGACCCTGCAATATAAATGTCCTGTGAAACTTTGGTTTCTGGTCCAAATCCCATTTTCCCACTTGTATACTGCAATTTCAGTGGCACTGTACCTTCACTGTACCCTTTCCAAGAGGATTCATGCAATAATCAATTCTGTGCCTGAGACGGAGTTCAGGAGCTCAGCAATGTCATTTCTGCTGAGGAGAGGCAAATCAATGCTTCTCTCTTGGCTTTAATTCTGAGAAAGTTGTAATTCTGAGAAGGTTTCCCCTGAGTCATCTTCCAGATTTCCTTGGCACTCAGACAGCAGCCTACAGTGAATTCCAAGGAATTCCTAGAAAGCTGAGGTGAGATTATTCCTACCCAGGATGACTTGTGCCTCAGGGATTTGGAATGCTTCTGCTGGAAACTGGCACTTGTGATGGCTCTGGGACCAGAACTGTCACCTCTCTCCCCTGCTGACACCATGTTTGTGTCCCCAGCTATGGAATATCACATCCCCTCACCAGCCCAGTCCTTTCCAGGGTAAACACTTCATGACCCAGGAGATGATGGGGCCCCAGGAGGGGTGAAGAGGGATTTTGGACAGGGGCCTGGAGTGACAGGACAGGACAATGGGGAACCGTTTATCACTGACAGAGGATGGATAGACATTGGATATTGGGAAGGAGGAGGAGCCCTAATGAAGGGCTGGAAAGAGGATCACAGCACCTCAAAATATGGTACCTAATAGCTTTCATTGCACCATCAAGGGGATCTGAAGTCATTAGGGTGGGCTCTAAGTGCTGATAATCTGGCTGCAAGCAGTTGCTGTCCTTCACTATGGGCTGCACGAACCTGCTTTGGAATTATAGAAATATGAGTTCTTGTCTCCGTTGGGGTCCTTTGGGCCCAGAGAAGGTTTTGGCAATGATTCTAGAGCTGTTCCCAGAATGGGAGTTGTTTCTGAGAAGCACCAGATGCTTCAACCGCACTGCCAGCACTGCCAGCACTGCTAGCAGTCCAGTGCCACCAGCGCCACCAGCATCCCTCTGCTGCTGGAGGGACAATGACCCCTCAGGGAGGAGAAACAAAGAATGGTAGAAACCTGTCAGGAGGGGGAAAGCAGTTGGAGAATAGGATATTATGCAGGGAAGGAGTGTTTCTCATCAAGAGGAACCGAGGAGCCATTTGCAAAATTCTTCACTTGGACCTTTTGACAAAGCCACTTCCTCTGTGACAAAGAAAAAAAATTCAAGATAAGTGAGGGAGTGGAGCTCTGACGTAGCCAAAGCTGTAAAACCACTTCCACCTGCCCTATGACCCCACTGAGCCTTGCAAAAGAACACCAAGACAGGCGACACAGAGGAGCCAGTGGGATGGGAGTGAGGAGCTCCTGGTGATCTGGGCACTTTCTCCTTCATGTCACTGACCTGGCAGGAGCTGCTTTAGGACATGGATCCCAAAGGAGCAAGAGGTTCCAGGAAGCGCCGCTGATCTGCACAGATCCCTTTGCCTGCTGCTGCCCCACAGGGAACAGGTCAGTGGAATGTTTTCCTTCCTCCCTGCCCCACCTTCCTCTCCTCCAGCAGCTGCTCTGTTCCTGCCACCCTCTCCCAGTGACCCCAGTGCCCTCCCCAGCTCCCCCCTCCTCTGCCTTGAGCTTTCCATCCACATCCCCTGCCGAACAGCCCAACCTTACTGCCTCCCTCTCCCAGTCCACAATTCCCACTGCCCTCCTCCCCTACACATCTCACTCCTTTCCACTGTATCCTTCCCTCTGCAGGGAGCTGCTGAGGAGCTGCGTGGTCCATCCCTGGATTCTCCAAGCACTGACTCCCCATCCACTCTGACCACAGCCAGGGCCACATCCCACCGCCTGCCCAGCGTCCATCCATGGAGGTGACCACCATGTCCCCACCTGCCATCTCACCCACTGAAGGAGATGATCTCTGTGAGACAGATGTCACCAGCGTGGCCATTAACAGTGTGACACTGCTCATCTGCCTCTGTGGGCTGGCTGGGAATGGGGCTGTGCTCTGCCTCCTCCGAATGAATATCCACAACTGTGACATCTTTGATGTGGCTGTCATTGACTTCCTCTTCCTTCTTCTCACAGTCCCCTCTGCCCTGCTCTCCCTGGTGGAGGACATGTCCTGCTCTCCTGTTGTACCTCTGCTGTACCTGAATTTTCTTTTCCACCTTTCAGTGATCTCCTGCTACTGGGGGCTATACTGGCTGGTACCCAACAACCCTGTGTACTATATAGTCAAGCTCTTTCAGACCTGCTGCCGCTGCAAACTTCCTCTGCGCCTGATGTGGGTGCTGTACAGAGTCCACCACTGGGCCTTCTTTGCTCTCTTCGCTGTCATGCCTGCAGTGACATCCCTGTGCCCATCACACCAGCTGGAGCTCTGCCGGGCAGCTTTCATATCCATGAACTCCATCATCCTGCTCCTCTTGGCTGCACCCACGGCCATTTCTCTGATTGTCAACTTCATTAAGGCCAAGTGGGGCTCCCAGCAGCAGCAACCCAAGAGGCGCGACATCGCTATCGCCCTCATTGTGCTCCTCACTCTCCTCCTCATTTTCTGGAATTTCCTGCAGCAGCTCGGTTATATCCTTGTGCCCTCCCAGGCTGTTTTCCTGCTTAACTGCATCAACAGCGGCATCAAACCCTTCATCTACTTCTTGGTGGGGAGGTGCTGGAGGCCCTGCTCCGTGAGATCCCTCCGGCTCTCCCTCAGGAGGGTGTTTGAGGAGCCAGAAGAAGACACTGCCCACAAAAATGATCCAACCATGGACACAGAGGCCTGACTCTGTTGATTCCTCCCACTGCACTGCTGAGAGACGCATGGACAGTGGCTGAGGGATTCCTTGAGTGACCCGATCAATAAATCCCCACAGGATCACCCTCCCTGTGCTGGTACATCCCCCACCCCCTTTCCAGCCCGCACTGGGCTCTGATCTGTGCTTGGGAGGCCTCAGCCTTGAGGAGCAGCCCCTGGGCTCAGCTCCTCTGGCCCTGATCACAAACACCCTCTGCTCCCAGGAACTGCTGCTGTCCAATGACCTCCTGGGCTTTTATCAGCAGCCTTGGGAATTCTTTTCCTTCCCTGAATGCCACAACATCCCTGCTCTCACACTTTCACAGCAAGCTGCCGGCCCCCAGTGTGGCCAGGGTGAAACATTGCTGTGGCTGCAGCCCATCCCTTGGGGCCCCGTAAGCAGCAGCCCAAAAGGAGACCCTTGGAGCTCTCCTGGGCCCAGCAGCGCTGAGCAGAAGCTCCCTGGCCCTGGGGCCTCTCCGAGCTGGGATCTCTCCCGTCTGCTGCCCTCGGGTGATCCCCGAACGCCGGCGGCTCCTGGGCCGATCCCCCAGGGCTCGAGGCCCAAGCCTTGGCACGGTGAGGAGATGCCAACGGATCCGCAGGGAGCATTTCACTGCCTCCCAGGGGAATTTCTCACAGGCACCCTGCACGGACTCTTCCTGTCTGTGTGCACACACGAGTGCATCTGCTCCTGCAAATGTGGGGAAATGCTGCTCTCCCCGGTGTTCCAGTGCCTGAGACACCTGAGGGGGTCAGGCCTGGGAGCAAGGTTAAGGCCTGAGATACCATTGCAGCTAAACGCGTTTCATGTTATTTCTTTGCTAAATTGTTAATTTCAAGGTAGAAAAGCAGGAATGGCTTGGAGAAGCAGAGACACTGCTCATGGTCCCAGGTGGAGCAGGGCAGGAGCGGGGCTGTCCTAGGGGAAATGGCAGCTCTGGGGCGGGACTGGTGGTGGTCAGAGGGTTCCAGAAGGGTCGGAGGGTTCTGGAATGGTCTGGTGGAGTTCAGGAAGGGTCTGGATGCTGCTGATCCCAAATGTCCTGACTGGAGAGCAGCAGAGCCCAATGGGCAGCACTTCAAGGCAGGGAGTGGGGATGGGATGGGATGGGATGGGATGGGATGGGATGGGATGGGATGGGATGGGATGGGATGGGATGGGATGGCATGGCATGGCATGGCATGGCATGGCATGGCATGGCATGGCATGGCATGGCATGGCATGGCATGGGATGGCATGGCATGGCATGGCATGGCATGGCATGGCATGGCATGGCATGGCATGGCATGGCATGGCATGGCATGGCATGGCATGGCATGGCATGGCATGGCATGGCATGGCATGGCATGGCATGAGGAGAGGAGCAGAGAGGGGAATTGGGTGTGATACCAAAATCAGGCAGAATATACTTTCCATCACTATGAGAAGCATTAGGATGGAGGAATTCTTTACCTCCACAGGACACACAGAAGGATCTCTTCCTGTCCGGTGTGTGATAGAACTTCACAGCAGGTTGTTTATCCATCATAATCACATAGAGTCATTGACGTATCTTTCTTATCTAATACATAAACATCACTTTCCTAGGACTAATTTCCATGCATTCACCTCCTTCTCCAAGTCCTTTCCTGGTCCTGGAGGATCATTCAGAGGGGTCTCTGGTGGTCGCATTCACTGAGTGCTGTGATATTAAAGGTGATCTTGCCTTGAACCTTTGGCCTTGTGCTCTTGCTTCTTTTTACAGAACTTGCCCCAACACCACTGCAGGCCTCCTTCTCTGTTTCTGCACTGCTTCCAGCCGTGTTTATCATCCTGTGTTCTCCTGAGGATCACAGGGGAGCTGGGCTTTCCTCCTCCCTCCTGGGTCCTAGAGCACTGTGGCCAGGAGGAGCGGGGACACTGCCAGGGTTCCTGGTGGAGCGGGGCAGGAGTGGGGCTGTTGGTGGAGAAAAGGGGGGCCCTGGGACAGTCTGGGGTGTTGCAGGCAGTTTCAGAGTGGTCAGAAGAGGGTCAGAGGATGTTGGAGGGGCTCTGGATACTGGCAAGGCCAGAGGAGAGCAGAGCCTGACAGGCCATGCTCAGAGTGGGGGAGCAGCCGCTGTCTGGGAAATCTGTGGAATATGATAGGATGGGGTGAGGAAGGAGAACAGGGTGGGAATGGGCTGGTGATGAAGAGCAGGAATGAGGATGTGATGGGATACGATAGGGAGCAGCTGAGCTGCGCTTCCTTGGGCCCAGGGCATGTTTTGGCAATGATCATGGAGCCCTTCCTGGAATGAGAGTTGCTTCTGAGAAGCACCCAGCTGACTCACCAGCACTGCCGGCACTGCCAGCATTCCAGTGCCGCCATCATCCCTCTGCTGCTGAAGGGACCATGATCCCTCAGGGAAGAAAGAAGGAAAGGTAGGAGACTGTCAGGAGAGGGAAGGCATTTGGAGAGTGAAGCAATCTGCAGGGTAAGAGTCTTTCTAATCAGGAGAAAATGATGAGCCAAAGTATTTAATTTGGAGCTCTTGACAAAAGTCATTTCTTTTGTGTGGAGTTGTGGTTTTTTATGTTTTATTACATTTGTATTATGTATAGGTTTGTTCCATGTACCCCCGGTTCTGTAACGGTTTCTCCCCGGGTTTTCCCGCCTTGGTTTCTCCCCGGGTTTTCCCGCCTTCCCCCACGTGTCCGTTATCCCCAAAAATGCCAAGTCATCCCCCTGTTTACCCCAGATGCCTGTCTGTCACTCGGTGTCCCTTCCCATCCGCCTAGAATCTTCCATCCGGGATGCCGGGTGATTGGTAGAGGACCTGGGACCCTTCCCCTGTCTATCCTTCATTGGAGGTACCCCCGTATCCCACCACCCTCGAACCCCCCGTGGTTTTACCCCATTGGCTGTTCGGTTTTCCCCCACTCCGTATTTAATTTGTTTGCGTGGTTCGTTTCGTGCTTTCTTCTGGCTGGCTCCAGCGCGTTCCGCCCCGCCCGCGCCTTTCCGGCAAACGCCGGTGCGGCACGCCTGGTCCCCTTCGAGTTATTGTATTCCCCGTTGGATTACAATAAACGGAATTCGCCCCCAGAGAAAGACTCTCCTCGTAATTCGCCGTGGGGTCACTGACTGCTCTCTGGAACTCCGATAGCGCTTCCCAAAGCCCGCGAGGGTCCAGCGGGAAGCGCTAGAAACTTGCCCACCCCTCTCCCCAGAGCTGGCCGGGGCTGAGGAAGGGCATCGGGGAGAGGAGCACTGGCACATTTGTAGCAAAAAAAAAAAAAAATTCCACCCAGGATAAATATCTGACTGCGCCATGACTGCACCGAGTCATGGGGGGCAACAACAGGATTGGGCACAGACAGCAGGTGGTGGGACAGGACTGGGGAGCTCCTGGTGATCTGGGCACTTTCTCCTTCATGTCACTGACCTGGCAGGAGCCGCTTTAGGACATGGATCCCAAAGGAGCAAGAGGTTCCAGGAAGCGCCGCTGATCTGCACAGACCCCTTTGCCTGCTGCTGCCCCACAGGGAACAGGTCAGTGGAATGTTTTCCTTCCTCCCTACCCCACCTTCCTCTCCTCCAGCAGCTGCTCTGTTCCTGCCACAGCTGAACCCTCCCACCTCCCTCTCCCACCCCACCATTTCCATCACCCTCCTCCCCTGCACATCTCACTTCTCTCCACTGAATCCTTCCCACTGCAGGGAGCTGCTGAGGAGCCTCATAGTCCATCCCTGGATTCTCCAAGCACTGACTCCCAATTTACTCTGACCACAGCCAGGGCCACATCCTACCGCCTGCCCAGCGTCCATCCATGGAGGTGACCACCATGTCCCCATCTTCTGCCTCACCCACTGAAGGAGATAATATATGTGGGATTGATATCACTGATGTAGCTATGTGTGGTATCATGCTGTTCATCTGCCTCTGTGGGCTGGCTGGAATCTGGGTTCTCCTCTGCCTCCTCAGCTTCTGCAGGGACCCATCACACTCTGTATCTTCCATTTGGCTGTTGCAGACTTCAGCTTCCTGCTCCATCCTGCTTCACCTCCTGGAGCTAGTTTCCTGTTCCACTATTATGCTCCTGGAGTAGCTGAGTTTGTTTTTCCCGCTCCTGCTGTTCTCTGCACCACAGGGCTCCACCTGCTGACAGCCATCGTTATCAAGAGGTGCACATCCATCCTCTGCGCACTCTGCTACCACTGCCACTGTCCCCAGCACCCATCAGGGTTCATGAGTGTCCTTCTCTGGGCCCTCCCCTTTGTTACAGTGGTTGTCCTGTGCCTGTCACTCAAGCCCCAGCACTGTCAGGTGTCTCTCATCTCCATGAATGCCCTCAACCTGCTGCTCTTTGCTCCAGCCATGGTCATTTCCAGCACAATTCTCCTCAATGAAGTCAAGCCTGCCTCCCAGCAGCAGCAACCCAAGAGACTCAACATCATCCTCCTCACTGTGCTCTTCATCCTCCTCTTCACTCTCCCACTCAGCCTCTGGACTTTACTGCAGCAGTTTGGCTGCACCATTGTGTCATCCCAAGTGGTTTTCTTACTCACCTGCATCCACAGCACCATCGACCCCTTCATCTGCTTCTTGGTGGGGAGCAGGAGGCCCTGCTCCATGGGTCCCTAAGGAAGGCCCTCCTGAGAGTCTTTAGGGAAACAGAAGAAAACACTGCCCACAGCAATGAACCCGTCATGGACACGGTGCCCTGAGCCTGTTGATTCCTGCCACTGCACTGCTGAATAACCCCGGGACGGCAGCTGAGGGATTCCTTGATGTGCCTGAACAATAAGTACCCACAGTATCACCCTCTGTGTGCTGGAGCATCCTCACCATCTTTCCAGTCCACACGGAGATCTCAGAAATGCTCCTGGCCAATGAACTCCGCTGTGCTGCCGCTTAATATTAAACGTGGTTTTTAGCGATCCCCTGGCGGTGACTTTTTCAGCGATCTCAAACACTCGTTCGGAACACTCCCGCGGTGCATTCCTGCAGGAGAAGGGAGCAGCGGCGTGTGGGAGGGATGCCCTGAGGGAGCACACGGGAGCAGGGCTCTCCTCCCCTCTCCAGGCTGCTAGAGCTCCATGGCCAGGAGGGGCAGAGACACTGCCGGGAGCCGCGGGTGGAGCAGGGCAGGAGCGGGGCTCTCGGGGTGCAAGGTGGCCCGGGGGGAGGTGGCGGGGGGTGGTCTGGGATTTCCGAGGAGGTGAGCAAGGGTCAGGAGAGGAGCGAGGGGTCGCAGGGGTCTGGATGCTGCCGATCCCAGATCTCAGCACGGGAGGGCGGCAAAGCCCGAGCGCCGCGCTCGGAGCGCGGAGCCGCCGCTGGCCGGGAAAGCTGCGGCCTGGGAGAGGATGGAGAGCGGGATGGGAGCAGGGATGGGGATGGGGTTGGGAGAGGGCGAGGAAGCTCAGCTGAGCGTCCTTCGGCCCTCTGGGGAGGCTTTGGCGATGATCCCAGAGCTCTTCCCAGAATGTGAAATGCTTCTGACGAGCACCCAGCGGCTTCATCAGCACTGCCGGCACTGCCGGCATTTCAGTGCCACCGGCACCACCAGCGCCCTTCTGCTGCTGGGGGGACGCTGACCCCACAGGGAAGGGAAATGACGAATGGTAGAAGCCCTTCGGGAGAGGGGAGGCGGATGGAGAACGGGACATTCTGCAGGGAAGGAGTGTTTCTAATCAGAAGGAAATGATGAGCCAATTGCAAAACTCTTTGCAGACTGTCTGGCAAAAGCCACTTCCTTATTGGACAAAACTCAAAAAAATCATTATAAATTACTGTGTAGGAGTGCAGGCGCACCCTGACATAGCCAAAGGTGCAATTTCCAATCCCCCTGTGATACCACCGAGCCTTGGGAAGCAGCACCAGTACAGGGCACAGAGAGGAGCCAGCAGGACTGGAGTGAGGAGCTCCTGGTGATCTGGGCACTTTCTCCTTCATGTCACTGACCTGGCAGGAGCCGCTTTAGGACGTGGATCCCAAAGGAGCAAGAGGTTCCAGGAAGCGCCGCTGATCTGCACAGACCCCTTTGCCTGCTGCTGCCCCACAGGGAACAGGTCAGTGGAATTTTTTCCTTCCTCCCTGCCCCACCTTCCTCTCCTCCAGCAGCTGCTCTGCTCCTGCCACCCTCTCCCAGTGACCACAGTCCCCTCCCCAGGCCCCCCCTCCTCTGCCCTGTGCTTCCCTTCTGTGTCTCCTGGTGAACAGCCCAACCCTCTCCCACCCCACTCTTCCACTGCCCTCCTCCTCTGCACATCTCACTTCTCTCCACTGAATCCTTCCCACTGCAGGGAGCTGCTGAGGTGCTGCATGGTTCGTTCCTGGATTTTCCAACCACTGACTCCCAATTTACTCTGACCACAGCCAGGGCCACATCCCACCGTCTGCCCAGCATCCATCCATGGAGGTGACCACCATGTCCCCGTCTCCTGCCTCACCCACTGAGGGAGATGATGTCTGTGAGACAGATGTCACCAGCATGGCCATAGACAGTGTGACACTGCTCATCTGCCTCTGTGGGCTGGCTGGGAACGGGGCTGTGCTCTGCCTTCTCCAAAGGAACACCACCACCTTTTACATCACCAACCTGGCTTTCGCCAACTTCTCCTTCCTCCACTTTGCGGTCCACTCCACCCTGCTCGACCTGCTGGATGAATTGTCCTGCTCCACAGTCGTTCCCCTGGTGTTCCTGAGGGCACTTTTCCTGCTCCTGCTGTTCTCCTACAACATGGGGCTGTGCCTGCTGACAGCCATCAGCATCGACGAGTGCACATCCACCCTCTACCCACTCTGGTACCGCTGCCGCCGTCCCCAGCGCCTGTCATGGGTGGTATGTGCCCTGCTCTGGGCCCTCTCAATTGCTGTCATTGTCACAGTGACTTCCCTGTGCCTGTCACAGGAGCACGAGCACTGCCAGGTATCTCTCACCACCATGTATACCCTCAACCTCTTCCTCTTTGCTCCAGCCATGGTCATTTCCAGCACAGTCCTCCTCATTAAGGTCAAGTGTGGCTCCCAGCAGCAGCAACCCAAGAGACTCAACATTGTTATTTTCCTTGTTGTGCTCTTCTTCCTCCTCTTTGCTCTCCCCCTCAGCCTCTGCAATTTCCTGCAGCAGCTCGGTTACATCACTGTGTCCTCCCAGGTTGTTATCCTGCTCGCCTGCATCCACAGCACCATCAACCCCTTCATCTACTTCTTGGTGGGGAGGTGCTGGAGGCCCTGCTCTGTGGGGTCCCTCCGGCTCTCCCTCAGGAGGGTGTTTGAGGAGCCAGAAGAAAACACTGCCCACAGTGATGATCCTGCAATGGATACAGCCTTCCCAGCCTGATGATCCCTTCCACTGCTCTGCTGAAGGACCTTAGTGCAGAGTCACCTGATTAATAAATACCCTCAGTATCACCTTCCCTGTGGTGCTGTATTCCTGCAGGAGAAGGGAGCAGAGGCCATGCCAAGGGCCATGTGTCAGGGATGTTCTGCAGGGAGCACATTCCTCCTCCCTCAGGGGTCCTAGAGCACTGTTCCCAAAATGCATCCTTCCCACCACTGTGACCCCAAAATTCCCCCTGGCACCTGGGTCCTTCATCCCACTGAGGTCTAATATCAACAAACAGCACCGTTAACCCTGAGCTGCCTTTGCCCGCTCTGCCAGCGCTTCCCGGCTTCCCCTGGCTCCTGCTGCCAGCCGGGAATGTGGCTGGAAGGAAGGGACACACCCATGGCTTGTGCTCTCTGGCACAACCATGATCTCCAGTGCCCAGAGCTGGGCTGGCACCGGCACAGCTGGCATGGACAGGATGGACCAGGAGCTCAACATTCCCTGTGAGTGCTTTGTGAGTGTCACAGCAAAGATCTCCCCAGAGATATTTCGTTTTTAATTTTGTGAGCCAGATGCAAAGGTCTCTCAGCCTTCAGAAATTCTTCCTCTCCACTGCCTTCAGCTGCCCCCTCAGCAGGCTCCGATGGTGCAGCAGCAAGGAGAGGAGAAGGTCGTGGTCCTCAGCACGGCCACCCCCTTCCAGGAGCAGGGTGGCACCTGTGTTTGTCACCATGGGCTCCATGGGGCATCACCCTGCTTCCTGTGGCTTTGCTGAGGTCACCAGCCCCACCACATCCCACATCTTTTCTCCAGCCCCACCACATCCCACATCTTTTCTCCAGCCCCACCACATCCCACACCTTCCCACCACATCTTCCCACCATCTCCATCATGTCCCACACCTCCCACACAACCTCCCATCCCACTCCCCATGCAACCCACGCACCTCCCATCCTTCCCATCTCTCCCAGCCCCATGCCTGAGGCTGCAGTCCCTCCCCACGGGCTGCTCACTCCAGACTGCCTCATACAGTTTTTGGGGACTGTTTCCCTGGGACGTTCCCCTCCAGAGCTTCACCCGCGGTGTCCCGCCCCCCAGCCTCCTTGGAGAGGGACGAGAGGCGACAGCGGGATGGATCCATCAGCTTTTATTGGGGAGAAGGAGCGCGGAATGGCCAGGAGTGGACACCCTGCCGGGGATCCCGGGCGGAGCGGGGCTGTCAGGGGCGAAGGCGGCCCTGGGTGGGGCGGTGGGGGGGAATTTGGGATGTCAGACGGGATCGGGAAGGGTCCGGATGCCGGCAATCCCAAACATTCCCACAGGAGGGCAGCAGAGCCCGACGGATCGCGCTCGGAGCGGACGGCAGCTGGGAAACCTGCGGGGCGGGACGGGACGGGACGGGACGGGACGGGACGGGACGGGACGGGACGGGACGGGAACAGTGAACAGGAAAGGGGAGCTGAGATGAGGATGGTTTGGGGATAAGACTGGGGTGGGAATGTGGATGGGATGTGGATGCAATGATAGCGATAGGGACAGGGAGAGGGTTAGGGATAGGGATAGACACAACAACACGGACCAGTGGGATGGGAAAAAGGGATGGAAAAGCTATGGGATGCATCCTGACTCACAGCTGCAGGAAGATGACCTGCAGGCCTGGCTGGGAGCAAGAGTGGACAGCTGAGCATGAAGACAGCATGGACAGCACAGCCGGTGGGACCACAGTGGCCTCTCATCTGGACGTTGTGGTGATCCCTGTCTCCTCAAAGACCCTCTGGAAGGCGACCTGGAGGGACACCATGGAGCAGTGCCTCCAGCAGCTCCCCACCAAGAAGTAGATGAAGGGGTTGATGCTGCTGTTGATGCAGGCAAGCAGGAAAACCACCTGGGAGGGCACACAGCTGGGGCTGAACTGTTGCAGGAAATTGCAGAGGCTGAGGGGCACTACAAAGAGGAGGAAGAAGAGCACCGTGAGGAAGATAACAATGTAGAGTCTCTTAGGCTGACGTCTCTTGGAGCCACACTGGACCTTGATGAAGAGGATCACATTGGAGATGACCATGGGTGAGACAAAGATGAGGAAGCTGAGGGAGTGCATGGAGATGAGAGCCACCCGGCAGTGCTCGTACTCCTGTGACATGCACAGGGAGATCACCACGACCATGACAACGATGCAGAGAGCCCAGAGCAGGGCACACACCACCCATGACAGGCACTGGGGACGGCGGCAGCGGTACCAGAGTGGGAAGAGGATTGAACCACACCTCTCGATGCTGATGGCTGTCAGCAGGTACAGCCCCATGTTGTAGGAGAACAGCGACAGCAGGAGAAGGGGCCTCAGGTACTTCAGGGGCACTACAGTGGAGCAGGACGCATCCTCCAGCAGGTAGAGCACGGAGGAGGGGATCATGGACAGGAGGAAGATGAAGTCGGCAATGGCCAGGTTGAGGATGTAGACAGTGATGGGGTTCCTGCGGATGTGGAATCCAAGGAGCCAGAGCACAACCCCGTTCCCAACCAGCCCACAGAGGCAGATGAGCAGAGTGACACCGTCTATGGCCACATCGGTGACATCGATCTCACAGGAGTCGTCCACTTCGGTGTCCGTCGCGGGAGATGAGGGAGGTGGGAAGGTCTGGTTCAGCTCCATGGTGGAAGGTGGGATGTGGTCCCCAGCTGTGGTCAGAGCAGAGGAGGGTTAGTGGGATGTGACAAAGAGGGGGATCCTGGTGAGGTGGCACAACAGGGCTGGGGACAGGGGGGCCTTGGGATGGATGGGTGTGAGGTGAGGGCAGAGGGAGGGTTGGATCAATCCAGTCATCCCAATTAAGGACAACCGTGGGAGTAGTGAGAGGGACTTTGGGGACATCCAGGGAGAAACAAGCAGTGCCCAGGGCTGGACTCTGGTCCCAGCCCCCTACCTTTCCTTGGGGCCAACCTGTTGGTGTGTCCAAGCAGGGCAAGCTCCCTCCCTCCGGTGCTCCTTGCCACGGTCTTCTCCAGTCAGGAAAACTGAGGTCTCCACGTCCTCAGAAGCTCCAAGCAGCCTATTTGTCCCCAAATAAAGCTGCTTTTTGGGGCGTTTCTGCACAATCACGGGTCAGCACTGAGAGCACTGGGCAGCTGCACACAGGCTGCCTCTTCTCCCATCAAAATTCTGTTTTGCGGGAAAGGAAATGTTTTTTCTGAGCAAATACCCAGAGGACGAACACTGCAGCAGTTACATCTCACTTTGAAAGAATCTTGATGCTTTTAGGATTCAACCTGAAATCTCATTAGACTGGTAATTGCCACCTTCCTAATTGTTTGATGTTGCTCCAGCCTCCTCTCCCCATGCTGCCCCGATGCTGGCATCCTTCTCAGATTGTTCATTACCGCATTTGTGCATTTTTCTCCCAGCCTCCCAGCATGAGAATCCCTCTCCTCTGATTCATCCTGCACCAGGCCTGGGGGAGAGTTTGGAATTTGTTGCCTGAGCCATCAGTTTGGATTCACACCAATTGGTCTGGGGGCTCCAGAGCCCTCCTGGACTGGCTGGTACCCACTGAGAGAGCCTGGAGAGGCTGGTGGCAGACGGGGGGATGGCAGGGGGCAGCACACACGACCCCACATCCCTCCCTGCAACCCCACACCAGAAGCACCCATTCAGCCCCACCAAAGTTTTGGGGTGGCAGAAGAGGTGAAAGGGTCTTGGGGACATCCCAACAGGGGCATGGGGGACATCACTGCTGGGATGGCACGTCCCAGAGCAAAGCGGGGTGTCACAGCCTGTCCCACCCGTGTTGGGATCCCTAGGAAAAGACAGGAGCTGGTGGGTGCCCCTCACACAGGTGCCAGGGACAGAGACTCCAGCATGGCACAGCACGGGTGTGACAGCAGGGGTGGCAGTGACAGCAGGGCCAGGGCAGTGAGTCACCCCCGGTGCCTCACTCCACCCCTGGACTTTGCCTCCTGCGATGCTCAGGGCAATAAATCCCAGGCTGGGAGGCGGGATTGGGGCGTCGGGAGGGCGCAGGGGTCCCGTCCCTGTGGGCTGCGCTGTGCAGGGGGATCTGCACGAGTGGGGTTGGGATGGGGAGTGGCGTCAGGAGTGGGATGGGGATGAGTGTGCCAGAGGCAGCGGGCAGCAGTGCGAGGGAGCGTCGCGCAGGCAGGCAGGACATGCAGGTGGCAGTGTGACGCTTCTGCACCGCGAGGCTCTGCCGGGAGAAGGTCACCTGTGTGCCAGGACACTGTACGTGTGTCCCGCCGCTGTCACCGCCGCGGCCCCAGCCCCGTGGCGGGCGGGCCCGGCGGGCGGGTGACAGCCGCACCCTGGAGCGGGCGGGCGCCTCCCGCCTCCCCGGCCCCATCCCTGTCCCCGCCGAGGCCACTCGGGCTCCGTGGCCTCAGCGGACACCCCCATGCAGCGGGAGCGTGGGGAGCAGAGCCCAGGAGCCCCCGAAACCGAGGTCAAGGCTGTCATCGTGGGGGATGGCGGCTGCGGGAAGACGTCCCTGCTGGTGGCCTTCGCCAAAGGGGACTTCCCCAAGGTACCGGGATGCCTGTCCCCTGGTGGGTGGGTGGCACTGTCCCTGTGCGGGAGTGGTGACGGGCAAAGGGCGGTGGGACGGACACGGTGGCGGCAGCGGGGCCGTTTGAAGTGGGACATGGGGACATGGGGGTGGCCCAGCCTGGGGCTGATGGGGGCCTGTGACACCTCTGCCTCTCTTGGGGGGTCACGGGGAGGAGCAGGGTTTGTCCCTCCATGAGGGCACATAAAGGACTCAGGGAGTGCAGGGAAGGGGGGCAGCCACAGAGGCCCCAGAACCCCTGTCCTGAATCCCCAGGTCCCCCTGGGGCATCCATGCGCCCTGGGATGGGGGACGAGGGTGGGTCCCATCCCACTGCCCCAGGGAGTAAGCACAATTCCCACTCCCTGCTTCCCTCCCTGTGCTCTGTTCTGGTCCCTCTGGGGTCCCCTCTGTCGCTGCCCCCCACAGCTGCCAGTGTGACCTGCATCCCTGTCCCCTGCCAGGTCTATGTCCCCACCGTGTTCGAGAAGTACACGGCGTCCCTCCAGGTTTCCGGCAAGCCCGTGAAGATCCACCTGTGGGACACAGCAGGTGGGACACGAGGGGACAGGGTGGGCAGTTGAGCCCCCCACTCTCCCACCCGGGTGTTTCAGGGTGTCCCACACTCGCAGTCATGCCTTGGTGGGGTGTCCCCTCCAAGGGGTCCCCATGACCGTGGGAGAGGGGGGTTAACCCACAGCCATCCCCACAGATGTCACTTTCACGGTCCCAGGCTGGCGTGTAATGGTTTCCTTCTCCGCCCGGCAGGACAGGAAGACTATGACAGGCTTCGCCCTCTGTCCTACTCAGACGCCAACGTTGTCCTCATGTGCTTTGATGTCACCGACTCCAACAGCTTGGACAACATCCTAACAAAGGTAACGCCACCCCGGGGTGCTGCCCGTCCCCTGTGCCCATCCCTGGGTGGCACGTGCCCATCCCGGGGTGACATGTCCCCCCACAGTGGTACCCGGAGGTGAACCACTTCTGCAAGGGGGTCCCGGTGCTGCTGGTGGGCTGCAAGACGGACCTGCGGCAGGACCAGGAGGTGCTGCAGAAGCTGAAGGACGGACGGATGGAGCCCGTCTCCCGCCAGCAGGTGGGTGCCACCTCCAGTGACACGGCACGGGACGGGACAGGGGTGGTCCCCAGCACGGGATAGTGGGACAGCAGGGTCCCCTGGGGGGGTCTGACTCTGTGTGTCCCCGCAGGGAGAGGCCATGGCCCGGCAGGTCCGCGCCGTGTCCTACATGGAATGCTCGGCCAGGTACCAGGATAACGTCGGGAACATCTTTGTGACAGCCTGCAATGCTGCCATCAGTGCCACCCGCCGCAGGCAGCGCAAGGCGGGACCCAGGAGGGTCTGCCTGATCCTCTGAGCCCCCCGGCAAGGCACAGCCCCCCAGGATCTCCTGCTGTCCCCGAGCTCCGACCGCACCACGGCTGCTGCCACACCTCTGCCTGCGCCACCACCGGGATGCCGCTGCCACCCTCCCGGCCCGGGGCTGGCACCGCTGGTCACCACGGGGGACAGCAGGAAAGCTTTCCTTGGCACAAACTGTCACGCCTGGATCCCAAAGACCTGTGCCACCACGGCTGCCAGCATGCCCTGCCAGCCGGGCTCTGGGGGCAGAGAACTGATTTGGGGCTCCCCTTCCCGCTGGCAGGCCAGCGCTGGAGGGTGACATGGGGTGACTGCAGGGCGATCTTCTGCCATTAAAGTGACACAAAACTCATCGGCGTGAAGGGTCCCTGGGGCAGGAGCAGCCCCTGCACAGCCTGGGGACATCGGGGACTCCGGGCGGGCGTCAGGGACATGGTGTGGGTGTTGGGGTCCCGCCATGGGCCCGGGGTGGATGAGAGACCACTGGGATGGGGTCACCTGCTGATTTTGGGCTGAGGTGTATGTGAGCATGTCCAGGTGTGTGCTGCACATACAGGTCTACAACCATATGTATAGTTATATATATATATATGTTTTTATATATATATTACCGTATAATGTATATCTAACTATATAGCTACTTCATAACCACCCATATCACTATATTTATTTTATATAGCACTGCATACATTTAGGTTATGACTATTTATATAACTATGTATAGTTTATAAAAACATTGTTAATGTCTGTAGTGTATAACTAAGGAGCTGTACGTAGTTACCCAGGTGGATGTAGGTACCTGCCGGTGTCTCTGCATTCAGACCCCCACACAGGCAGCCGCGAAGCCCGCGGGGACACCGAGGGGCCACGAGCCCCCCAAAATCCCACCGGGGCTCCCCCCCCTCCGCCCCCCCCGGCAGGGGCGTGGCCACGCGGCGGAGGGGGCGTGGTCACTCAGTGGGCGTGGCCTGTGCGCGAGTGGGCGTGGCCGGGCCCGAGCCGCGCGCGCGCAGGGCGGAGCGGGGCGGGGCCGGGCTGGGGAGCGCACGGCGCAGGCGCGGCGCGCGGGTTGCCGGGGGGGGGGGGAGGAGGGGGCGCCCGTGCGTGCGGCGCGTGCGCGCCGCGTCGGTGTGTATGTGAGGCTCTGACGGGTTCAAAATGGCGGCGGCGGCTCCTGTGTGAGGAGGGGGAACCGCGTCCCGGCCGGGGGGCGGCAGCGCCGGGGGGGCACCGCGCGGGCGGCGCGGGGCGGGCGGCGCCGGCGGAGCCCCGGCGCTCGGCGGCGGGGGGGGTGCGGTGGTGGTGGAGGCGGCGGCGGCGGCGGGGGGACGCGGGCCGCGGCGGCGGGGGGCGGCCGGCGGGGCTGTCAGCGCCTGATGCCCGCGCCGAGAGCGGCGGGGCCGGGGGCGCGGCGGGGCCGGGGCGCGATCGCTGCTGACCGGGGGGTTCCTCCTCCTCCTCCGTCTGTTCTGTTCCCCCCCCACCCCGTGCCGGCGGTAGAAGAGGACAAAGGCGCAGGAGAGACCTGGTGAGCACCGCGGGGGTCACCGGCGACCCCCGAGTTCTTGCGGGGTCCCGGAGCGCGGCCGAGCGGGCGCGGGTGCGGGCGGGTCTCCCCTTGCCGGGCCCCGGGAGGCCGCGTTGGGAAGTTGGGGAGGGGGCGGCGGGTGCCGGCTGACAGCTCCCCGGGGACCCTCCCTCCCTCCCGCCTCCCATCCCAGCGGGGCCGGGCTGGGGTGGCCCGGCGGGCCGGGGGTTGCCCCCTGCCCCGCGGCGGGGCCGGCGCGCTGAGCTCCGCTTGTCCGGTTGTTTATAAACAGTTCAGCAAGTGTGGGGAAACTGCCGCCCTCGGCCGAGGCGGGAGCCCTGGTGCCGTGGTTCCAAGGGAGGCAGGGGTGGGGAGGGTGCTGCCGGGACTGGGAATGATGTTCTGTCGAAGCCGGGGTCGGGGGGGAGCAGGATGGAGCGAGTTCTCTCTGCGTGGTCGTAGCGGTTCTGTAACACTACGAGAGAGGTGGCGGATCCCTTTCCTCGATCCCATTCTCCGATTCTCCTCGCCGAAGGTCCGACTTAGGCATAGTCCCGGGTATTAAGAGCCGTGCCATACCCAGGCTTTGGTTGGTTTCTGTCCCTTGAAAAAAAAAGTGTAGGTGCCATCTGACGCCCTGGGAGGTTTTCCCAGGTTGGTGCGTGGTGTCACAAGGTGACACATTTGGAGTGTTCAGCATTTAGGTCTCCTCCTGCCCGGAGTTAGGTCTCTTAATTGCTTCCCTGCTTGGGTGCTGTATGTAGGAGATCCCACATGCCTTCCTTGCTCGTGGGAGATGTCCTGTACCACTGTAGTTTCTCCCAGGTGCCACGGTGCAGGATATCCCGAGGAAAGTGATCGTGTTGTTTGGAGAAGTTGGCTCTCTAGTGTTTAATTTTGGAGAAGCTGGGGTTTTACAGCGCCTTCCCTGGTTTTTATCCCATTGTGGGCCAGTGGAGCTGCTGGTGGTAGTGTGGAGCCAAGGTGGGAGACCTGCAGCTCCTGTTGTGTTACGGAAGAGCTGGTGAAGTCATTTACCCTGACATTTATACTAAGTTAGAATAGGAGCCTTAAAAGTTGGGCTTGGCTCATCCACTGCATTCTCTCAGCCCCCAGAGCAGGGTGGGGTTGGCCCCAAAAGGAGAAGGGAAGTGAGGGGTGTGGGTGTCCCTGTGCCCTTTTTCACTGTTTGCCTCTGGCTTCCAAGGAGGAAGAGGACGACGACAGCAGTCCTGGCGTGTCCTTCTCGCTCTCTTCCGAGGAGTCAGAGATGGAGCCCGAGGAAGAACGGATCCGTTACAGCCAAAGACTGGTCAGTAGTGGCCTTAAAACAATCCTCTTCCAGTCTTGGTTCTGTTGCAGCTGGAGGAGGGAAAGGCTTTTCCTGGCACCAGGGCTGAACACGCTGAACACCCCCAACAGGCTGGTGGTGGATGGATGCAGCCTGCACAGAGGTGTGGGCTTGGCTTAGTGGCTTTGTGGGTCCGTTTGTGTCACCAGGTTTGTCCTAATGAAGGGAATTTGGCTGCTGAGCTCTGGAAAGGGGGGTTGGAGGCTGAAGCTGGGAAAGGAGCTTTGGGATAGGAACTAGAAACTGGTGTCAGTGTAGTTTCTCTGTCACAACAGAGTTTTTTCTGTGTGTCTGTGACAAGCAGAGGACCTGAAACACTGTGTGTTACCAATCTTGATTTGAGTAGTTGTGAAAGCTGAGGGAACCAGCTCCAACTTCAAGCCCTAGTTTACCTGTGCCTCTTCCCATGTTTTCTTCTGAAAGGAGCTGTTCCGGCATTCGGGTCCCAGTCAGGCCCTGTAAGGAGCTCTGGTGTTTGTGCTGGGACTGCATGAATCCAGTGGTCTGGAAATTCAGCTATAACTGGGAACAGCTTGGGAACTCTGCTCTTAGAGTCTGAGGTGATATTCCCAGAGATGCCAGGGAGGGAGGGAAGCTGCTGTGCCTCCCACGCTGTTTTGAGGCAGTTGCAAGCCCCCAGGGAGGGCAAGTGGCAGCTCTGTGGTGGAGTCCCTCTCTGAGTCACAGCAATTCCTGTATCCTCACCTTCAAGGTGCTGCCCATAAGGGTGAATCCTTATCCTTTAATTCTCTGGGAACATTTGGTGTGAGGCTCTGTGGTTCTTGGCATTAAGCTTTGTCCTCAAGATGAGCAGTGCTGGGGAGTTCCCAAGTGCTTTGGTGGATGTTTTAATTTGGCATCAGCAGCAGTCCCACCTCCTCCCTCATCCTGACACATTTATTCCCACAGCTGTGCAGGATGCAGCTCAAGGTGCTGAGTTGACTGGGGAGTGATCCAGTACTAACCCAAAACATCTGGCAGGTGAAGGGGGCTATCAGCCAGGAACTTGTCAGTTTAAAAATGCTTATCATCTCTCATATAAAAATCAGGAGGAGTTGGTGTCCTGGTGCGGGTGGGCTGGGCTCCAGCAGAATGTGCTAAGCTGGATAAATGCCTGCAGGCTGATGAGCTCCATGTGCTTAAGGGGTTTGGGAAGGCACATGGGCAGCAGAGTGAGGCTCACCTGGACTTGTGTGGCCTCTTGTGTGTGTGTTGTCTGTGCTGGCCTGAGGCCCAGGGAGGAGGCATGACCTCTGTGTGGTGGGTAAGGCTTAACTCCTACCTCCTGCCATGCTTTTCCTGGAAACTTCCAGCTCATTATGTGCTCCTGCTGTGTCAGTGACACTCTCTTGCTGAAGGACCCTTAAAAGATGATTATTTTTCTTCTGTAGAGCGTTATTTGACTTACTCGAATATCCCACATATGCCTTGGACTTGGGAGCTGGGTTAGTAGGCCTAAATGAGAAAATCCAAGTCGGGAAGTAGTGAGCTGGTGGTACAGTGTGTTTCTGCTGCTGTCAGCTGTGTGACTGGGGCTCAATTAGCAAAAAAAATAAACATATTAAAAAAAAAAACCAATCCAGGTGTGATAGTAGTTCTACCAGCCAAACAACCTGGACCAGAACAGTGTATGGTGGTGAAGGAGCTGAATTAATTGTGTGGTTTGATGGTACCAGCTGAAATGTCAGAGGCTGTTTGTTCTCTGGTGTGTCAGGTAATCACACTGACAGCATCTTTCTCCTGACCAGTTTCTATCAGGACATAGAGGAAATCTTGAGTGTTCTGTGTTACTTTGTTTAGTTGGCACTAATGTTGATTTCCCCTGCTTCAACAAAAATCCGATGTGTGTCTGTTTTGTGAATGAATTTATCAGTGTTGGTGAAAGATTTGGGTTTGGAGGAGAATTTCACCTCTGCTTCAGGTGTGGTCACGTTCCTGCAGGAATTCTCTGCGAGGTCACACATGCCTGTGTGGCACAATGCCACTTTGATAAGGTGGGTTGTAGTGCTCTAACTGTACATTCCTCCTAGTTCAGGCTCTGCATCCATGACTCCCAGGATAACACAGGCCTGGGTGAGTTGCTCTGGACTCAGGGATATCACTGTGAGGATGTCTTGGATGCACCCATCCAAGGCCACCTGTGAGAGAAGCTGTGTCCTGCTGAGCTCTGGGAGGCTCATACAGGCAGTGGGTGATGCCGAGTGTGGAGAGGACGCAGAGGAGCAAGTTATGGGATATCCATGCTCCTCACCCAGAGACTGGGAGCAGCAGAGGTGGGATTTGCAGGCACTGTGGAGTAGTTTTCTGCTAATTGTGCCTGAGTGTTCTGCCCAGCTCCATAAGGAGGCAGTTCTTGGGGCTTGGGCCGAGGTGCCAGCATTTCAAGCTGGAGTTGCGTGTTTTGCAGGCCCTTAATGGAGGAGCTGAAATGCTCTATTGTGTCCTGAGCCTGAGTGACAGTCCAGCCCTGGCACTAACAATGCCACAGTCCCTCTCTGAGACTTGGAAGTCTTTGCTGGCTGTCGCTGGGTGGTTGCACCCAGCCCATGTCACACCAGGCTGTTGGGCTCCCCATGAGGAGCCTGGACTCCTTAAAGGCTCTGGAGAGAAAGATCCATTAGCCTGCTGTTCACAGAGGCTGCCTGTCCTTCTGCAGAGCAGTCCTGCCATATTCCTGGGTGCTGGAAGTGTGAGGAAATCTCACCTGCCTGCTCCAGGGCTCATTTTGGCAGGCCTGTGCTGTGAACTGAGACTAGCAAGGCCCTGTGAATTGCAAGCTGGGATTAGCACATTACCACAGTGCTGCCATGTGCTTGCAGTGACAATGTTCAGGGTGAGAAATGAAGGGCAGCAACACTGGATCACTTCGGAATGACTTGGGAGCACAGCAGGAGAGTGCCATTATCCAAAGGACAAATCCCACTCATCACAGCCTTCCCAGCAATCTGTATCTCAGGGTGTGGTTCTCAGTTAGGATTGCCCCGGTGGCAGAGCTGGTTGAAGAGCTTTTCTCCCTCCCTCCCCCCCTCCCTCAATGAGTGCTCCGGGAGCTGATGGCCCTCAGGTGAACGCTGCCCCAGGCAATTGTGGATCATGCTCTGGATGAAGTTGGCAGGGGGGAGGCATCTAGTCCCAGCTGTTGTCTGTGCTGGGATAGTGAGCAAACCTGACAGGGCTGGAAGTCTGAGATGGGGAGACAGGGTGGGGTAGGAACCTCTTAAACTGGCTCTGCTGCTGGAGAGAGCCCAAGGAGGAGCCTCACCCTCCCTGGGGGCTCTGTGGGCTGAGCCACAGCTCCTGCTGGGGGTGCTGGGGTGTTGGGCCGGCGTGACCATCCATGGCTGGGTGCAGTGTCACCCTTATTTTGACTGTGGAAGAGTTATGACACCCATGAAGGGAAAATGGGCTCATGGAGCAGGAGACCTAAGTGCTGTGGGTGCTGGAGAATTAGAGGGGTGAAAGGGGAGCTGGGGAGTGCTCTGTCCCTTGGTCTGAGGCAGTCTGTGTCCTGCTTTAGCACTGCCCTGCCCTCTGGTCAGATCCTTGTGTGAAATTTGAGAGGAGGCTCTGCCTGTCCCTACCAGCCAGAAGCTGAAGGCTCTCCTGTAAACAGCAGTTACCAAACCTGCCCTTGCATGTTGGTGTGCATGCTATCCCCTGAGAGAGTTCAGATGGGCTTTGCAGCATGTGGAGCCATCAGCTGGGGGATGAAGCATGGGGGAGTGTGCAGGACAAGGCTTTTCTTACAGCCCTGCGTGCTGTGGAGTGATCCCAGCTCAGCCCATGCCTGAGGGATGGCACTGCTGGCTCTGCTCAGTGCCCAGTCTCCCAGCAGCTAGAATCTTGTGGTTTCCAGCTTATTTGTATCCTTTCTGCAGGATGGATGGGGTGATAGTTCAGGACACAAGTCGTGGGACCAGGAAGGCCCACACATGTTGACAGGACACTTGTGACAGGTTTTCTCACAGGCTAGGAATAAATTGAGAGATAAATGGCCTCAAAGCTGAGAGAGGGAGGTCAGGGGGAGCAGGCTGTGGGCTGCCTGGGTCAGGTAAGATAGGAACAAGGAAGATGCAGCTTCCTACCTTCCCTGTATTGCTCCATCTTGAGTGTTTCACAGTATCCCAACTTTGGGATGCAAGGAGCAATCCCATCGGGTTCAGCCCAAGTTCTGGTTTGTCCTGTAAAGCTGCTCACTGCCAAGTAATGATCCTTGGAGATTGCTGGTGTTTGTCACCCCCAGGTATTGGGGGTGACAGAGGCCAGTTCTACTGCATACTGGCTTTTCCCATACTGATTTGGGACTCATGGGTGTGCTGGGGTGACCCTGCCTGTGTTGCTCCCTGCAGACACTGAGCATGGGATGAGCCCCAGGCACTGGGTGAGAATTTGGGTGTTTTTACATCACCTGCTCCCTCTTCCCCACGTTTGAAATGTGACACTGGCAATTCCTGTCAAGCCAAGCTCCTTCCTGGAGTTCCTCTGTACCCTGTGTGAAACCCAGCTTGGCCAAATGTCCCTGGTCTGCTGGACACACCTCAACTGCCCAGTCTAGACAGGACCCAGGCAAGGGGGGTAATTAATCTCTCCCACATGCCTCAAACTGGAGGCACTACAAATGAGTCATTCCAAATGATCCAGGTGTAATAAATGAGCTCTAAATAATTCAGGGGCTGTTCAGATTTGGTCTGGGCAGGGCTTTGGTGGAAGCTAGCAGCAACTGAAGGCTATTCTTGGAAAGCTTTAGAAATCCCTGTGAGCATTTAGATCCTGCCAGATGCATGACTCTGCTGGTCCCTGGGAGAATACGTCCCTGAAACCAAGTGGATGCTGTTCCTTGTCAGGAGAGAGGGATACAGAAGGTAAATATCTGCTGGATTCTTACTGTCCCAACCCTGAGTGTGTCCTGAGTGTATCCTGGAAGCTGTAGTGCTGACTAAGCAAGGAGCCATACACCACAGAAGCACTTCAAGTTACCTGTGAGTTACCAAACAATCTCTGCAGGCTTCATTTCTGTTACTATAATAACCAGGAATAAGTTTTCCCAGGGTTATCCCAGCTGGAGGTGACACTGACAAGTCAGGAGAGCAGTCCCTGTGTCCCCGGTGCCTTTTTAGTTATGTCAGGAGCCACAGATTTACAGGTCACTGGCTGGGTTTGGGGGAGAAAGGGCACATGTGAGAAAGTGATGTTATGCTGAGAAGGTGGAGAAAAAAGCTGCTGCACTAATCTTGTCCTCTGAAAGTGTATAAAGGAAGCAATTCCCTTTAGGATGAGATCTCTGGTGCTGCTGCTGAGGGAAGAGTGTTGCTGTTTCCAGAGGAGGAAATGATGGCCAAGCCTTTAGGGGGCTGTGAGGAACTTTGGTGTTGTTCTTCCCTTTCCACAGGGGCCTGCATTCCCTGTGCTGCTGATGCTCCCTGTTTGCCTCTTTTCCCATATCTTGGCAACCAGGTGGGGAACATTTATAGCTGGTTGTGGGTGTTGCTTTCTGCCACTTGGGGTGGTTCAGGTGAACCTGGTGACAAAGTGTATCCTGGGAATCCATGATGTGGGGAGAGGAGATGGAGCTGTTGGACAGGAGTTCTGTCCTGTTCCTGTGTCCGTGCTTGTGCATCTCTGTTGCTGTAGCAACAGCACTGGGAGTAAACAGCAATGAGCTGGCTTTCCAGGGATTTTGAATCCCTCTGGAACTTCCAGGAACTTGAATCAGAGAAGTTTTTGGGCTGAGATCTGCTCAGGGTTGCAGGGTAGTGGATTTTCCGTATTTTAGCCATTGCTCAGTACACAAAAGAGTTTTACTAAAGGTGCCCCCCCCACCCCCCACCACCCTTTTAGGTCAAGGAGGAGGCTCGGTGAGCTTTGTTCATGCTGGTCCTCAGGGCTGGGAGCTGAGTGCACAATTCTGTTGTGTTTTAGCTGGTCCTGACAGAATTTGGGAGAAAATGCCACTTGAGAAAAGTCCTCCTTGTTCTTCCTCATACCCCTGGCTCCTGGGAGCTGTAATCTTGGGATAGAGCTGAGGCAGCTGGAAGTGGAAAGGAGAGGGCTGGCAGTGCATGCTCCTTTAAGGTCAAGCTGCCTCAGTGTCTTTAATTTGCTGTGCATAAATATTTCCATGTGTCACTGAGCCCCTTTGCCCCATTTGGAGTAAGGAAGGGACGAGTGCTGGGTTCCTTATGGAGGAGAGGGGGAGGGAGTGTGTGCAAGGATGGTGTAACAGCACAGAGTCCTGAGAAAATATCCTTCCTAGTAGCTGGATTCCCACATTGTCCATGTTCTTCCCAGTGGCCCTGGGTTGTTTTCCCTCTCCCTGAGCATCTTCAGCCCCATAGCCTGCAGTGCAGCCAGTCTGCTGCTGTTCCCTTTAAAAAACAGTGTCAGCTGAGCAGGAATTGCAGTGCAAACCTCAAAGCTTCCTGCGTTTTTGTTATTCCAGTACTCCTGTGGTACAGGGATGGGACAGAACTGGCAACAGATTTTGGCAGAGCTGGGTTGGGACACTGAGAAATTTGGAGAGTGAGCACTTCCCTGATAAAAAAATCCAAGCTAGTCCTGTGATTCCATATTGTGCTGGAGACAGAGAGGTCCCCAGCAAGGAATTAGGTTGCTCAGGACTGACCTGCTACTGCTGATCAGCTGCACCTCTGAGTTCATATGGTTCTGTCTGTGCCTCTTGGTCTGTGTGGGCTCAGTGGTGGGAATATGGATTAAATATGTATAATTTTCAAGCCAGCCTTTTCTGGAGCAGTTTGGTCTATTTTGTTCCATTTGGGGGGGATTCTGTTGCCTTCCTGCACAAAGCAAAAGGAGGAGCAGAGCTGGTACTGCTCATCTACCTCACTGCATAGGGCACATGCTGGGGACTCCTGACAGGGAAAGGGCTGCACATGGGGTTTTTTTCCTTGGATTTCTTCTGACTGGGAAGGGGTGGGATGTAATTCAAGGGGTTTTCTCAGTCCTTTCCAGAAATGAGAGGGGTGAATGTCAAAGGATGGCTTTTAGCACTGAGGGTCAGTGTTCAGCCTTGAAATGTTGTGGAGGGTTTGATGGTCCTTCAAGAGCTGCTCTAGGCTTGTGTGGAATCCAGGCAGGATTTGTCCAGATGCCATTGCTGGTGGTGGAAATGGGCAGCGTGGGGGTTAGCAGTGCCATCAAAGCCCCTTGGGACAGTGGCTGTGTGTGATAGAGGCTGCAGGTGACTGGAGTGAGGAGCCAGAGCCTTTCGTAGGAGCACGCTTCCTTTTTGGGACTGCTGCCAGAGCTGCCCATCTGTGATCTGATCTAGCATGTTCCTCTGCTTCATGGTTTTGCTGCTGTGCCTGGTCAGTGTGTGGTTTGGAAGCAGCTGTGGAGCTCTCCTTGGCCTCTCCGTGTTCCCTCCACACTTGCCTTCCCCAGTTCCCCAAATTACTCCTCGTGTACGTTCAATTTTGTAACCCAAAAGTGCAAACCAAAGCATTCTCCCTGGTCATTCTGAAATGCTGCCAGCCTTGCTCGTGATAGGAATCCCTCCTGGAGCTGGGAAGCCTGGAAGGGCTCCAGTTTTCTGTAGATCCTGTTTGCTCCTCAGCTTGGTGCTTTGAGTGTGTCTCTGTCCGGGGATGTGCCACCTGGGATACGCCCATCCTGCACTCCAGGTTTTGAGAGAAATGGGAGGTGGTGTGGGTCATTAAACATGAGTTAAGCTCAGTGGTTCCTCTTGTCCTGGGTCTCTCGAGGGGATTGTGACTGTTCTTTAGATCCTAAGTGGTGCCTCCCATAGCTCGGGGAGCAGGGAGTCCAGGATTGAAGGTGGGAGAGGCACAGAGGGCAGAACTTGCTGCCTCTGTGCTGTGCTTGTGCTCCAGAGCTTAGAGCCCAGCCCAGGAGCTGAAGTGGGAGGTGCCAGCTTGGAGGGGAGAGGGATTAGAAAGGAAAAGCTCTTGTGCTTAAGATAAGCAGTGACCTGGCAGGCTGCTGATTGGGTGTCATAATCTTGGTGTCTTGGTTCTTCACACTCTATCTGGAAACACTGGCAAGGGAGGATCTTCCCTGCATAGCCCGTTCTGGCAGTGGCACCTGCTGTGCCCTGGGTCTGTCTGATCACAGCCTGGCTGCTTCCCTGGTTGTCCATCCTCCTGTCAGGCTGCCTGGTGTCTTCCTGGAGAAATAAATGTTATTCTTCCCACTGCATAAATTGCTGGGGATTCTCAGCACAAGGTCTCAGAGGCAGAATTCTGGACTTGCCTCAGGTACTTGCCGGAGATCAGAACACCCATTGAGAGATTTTAATGTTGCAGGTCTGGATTTATCTAGGCAATAGCCACAGTTGTTTGCTGTAAAAATATGTGAGAAGTTAAATTCCTTGACTAAGGAGAGTTGAGCTGCTTGATTTATAATCAATTTGGGTGTATTTCAGCAGAGTAAACCTGCAAAGGGGTGGGGTGAGGACGAAATGCACTGGTAGGTCGCACTGTTCTATGGATACACTGGGAGCCAGGGAGAAGTTAAAACCTTGCAACAAGGGGAGTTTGGGATTGGAAATGGAGGTGAAACTTTCCTGCATTCTTCATGTCAAAGGTGTAGAAGAGGGTTGTGGAAGGCTTCACATGGGCAAGCTGCTCTGGAAAGATTAAAAGCAAGAGGGGTCCTCTGGTCTCCTGAGGGGGAAGGAGCTGTGACATAGCAGGAAGAGGTTCCTGGTGACTGGGAGATGGAGCTGAGGGAGGGGATGGCAGCAGACAGGACAGGAAGTGACTAAAATACTGTGGTGTGTGTTGGTTTTACTCTTTAAATACACGAGGCTCTTTCAGCGAAAGGGACAGCCTGTTCTTTTTTTCAAATGTGACCTTGTACTCGTTCTTCCCTCAAAAAAAACCTCACAGGAGAGGAGTTTTCTGGCTCTCTTCAGCTGACTGTCAGCTCCTTTGCTGTTGTAGGGAGCTGTACTCCATGGAGGCAGCGCTTGCTGTTGGAAAGAGGTTTCCAAGGAAGGGTTTTGGAGAGTGCCACTGTGCAGATTCATGAGGCATTTTCCCTGGAATCCTTGGGTGAAGGAGAATGCCCGTGAAAGAATCAGAATAGAAGGGGTAGCTGTCAGCAGGATTAATATTCATGCTTCCTATTTTCTCCATTAATTGAATGGTACGCAGGAGGGTCAGTAAGAAGTGGTGAGGGACAGCTATCTTAGGTGGGAATTGCTGGCTGTCTGGTCTTGGAGGATGAATAAAGTGCCTTCATCTTGACCCTGCCTGACACAGAGAGAAAAGGTTTGAACCACTTGTCAGTTCTTCCTTAGTAAAACTCTCAGCAGGATGAAAAATGCCTGAATCCTAGGAGAAAGCTGGGAAAACTAGGTGATATTTAAATATTGTTGATTAATACTGAATGCTGAGGTTGTCCTACAGATAATGTAATGTGCCTGACTCTGTGCACTTGCTTCACTGGAGCTGAACTTCACTCAGAACATTGTCACAGGTGGCAGTTTTGTGGACATCTGCTGATCTCATTTTGGGAAGCTGTTTGTCCCTGGCTGAACTGGTTGATACTGGAAGGTCTCCCAGTAGTGGAGTCACTCCCAGGAAGAAGCAATTCTAGTCTAAGCCCAGGACTGTGAGTTGCTGATGTTCTCTGGATGGGCTGTAAAAATGTGCCGGGAAGGGATACTCAGCCAGCCTCATCCCTAGCACAGGCTGTGGGACAAGGGTAGCCAGCTCTTCTTGGGAAGCAGTCAAACTGGCATTGTCAGAAGGACTGGCACAGCTCTGTGTGTGCAATAGTGGCAAGGTAAGATTGGCGTTAGCTTGTCATGGCTTTGCAGGTGTCACCTGTAGCCAGTTATTTATCCAGGCAGCAATTTCCTGTGTGGCACACCAGAGAAGAAAGGGGGTTTTGGAGCATCTACTGAGCACATCTGTCCTCGATACAGAGACCCAGTTTGGGGACATGGGGTCTGTGGTTTGTGTCACTGTGCTGTGAGGAAGCTGCAGACTCCAGGAGGGGAAAACTCCCGCAGATGCTGCCTCTCCTATAACGCATGCCTGGAAGCACAGAAGCCTTTCCTTCCTCCTGCCTGCTCTGGGGCCCTGAAATATTGTTTTTCCCCACCCTTCCAAGACAACAATGACTTGAAAGCAGTGTGGCCCTGGCCGGGTCCTAAGGGATGGGAGCTGTTTGCATTGTGCTTTTGGGTCCCCAGCCACGGCTGGGATCCTGCTCTCCTCATGCTGGGCCAATTAGGAGGCCAGACTCTTCCCTGCCCAAGGAGCAGGCAAAGCTGATCTGCCTGGGAGCTGGAGGGGGTTTGTGGTTGATGCTTTGCTGATGACAGTAGCAATAGACTTTGGAATTTGCTCCGCTGGAGGACACAATCCCCTTCCTTCTGTGTTTTGCATCCCAGTTTCCTTATTGCAAAGGGATTCAAGTTTAAGGTGTTCCTGCCTGTTTCCTGGTGTTTGCACATCTGTGGTGTGGCTGCCTTATCGTGGAGTGGTTTGGATTGAAGGTTCCAACCTGTTTGCTTTGGAGGCTGTGCTGTGAAGGAGATCTGGGAAAAGAGTCTGAACAGGGCCCTGATCCCACAGTGCATCTCCAGCATCCACCCGTGTCACCAAGAGGATCCGAATCGGGCCCAGCCACATGGTCACATTTCTGTTGAATGAGCTGCTCTACAAATCCAGAGCCTGGCTTGGTGCCACTTCCAGAAGGACAGATAATGCCTGGTCATCATGTCTGTGGCTGGAGCTGCATTCCAGCCTGGGTATCCTGAGGTTCATCCTCAAGTGGGACTCACCTGAGTTCCAACCCAGTGCAGTAACTGCTGCTCCTGGTTAAGTGTAGCCAAGGGAGTCAAGTATAATCTATTAAGGGACTGGTCTGGACATAGCCTCTTCTTGCCAGATTCTCCATGCCAAACCTTTTCCTCCCAAAAGGTGAGGTTTTGAATCCAGCAAAGTCAAAGGACTTTCCCCCTAAAATTGAGTGTCTGGAGAAAGGGAGAAGGTCAAAAAGCAATCTGGTCCAGCAGTGAGCAGGACCCACTTGATCCCAAACCAGGTGAGATCAGGGACTGCAGAATCCTCTTCATTGTGCACATCCTGCTCTGTCTCTGACAGAGAGCTGGCTGCTGGGATCTGTAGTCCTAGACTTGCCTCGGACTGGGAAGAGTAAAACGTTGGTCATGCTGGAAGGTGATTCACATCCTTGCCTGGCATAGGTGTGTCTTAAACTTCCCTGGTGTGGTTTAGTAAGGAATAAATGGGCCTTTCCCCAAAATGCTGGGCTCTTCAGGAAAAGCTGAGTTTGAGGTTTGCTCATTGTCCCTAAATCCTGCACAGGGCAGACCCCTCTCTGCTCTGTGCCCTCATTTTAAAGCTGAGTACTATGCAAGCTTCATGGATTCTATGATTTTTAAGGATAAGTGCTTTATGAGGTGGGCTAATCATCCATTATAACACAGTTATAACGCCTCTATGTCTTTTTACTCCAAGTTCTGATGCATCCCATTGGAAGGGCCAGTCTCGGTTTAAAGGCAGAGTGAACGTTTGGGAGTTCCAGTTTTTGGTGTGTGCAGCCCAGCTTTAGCAGTGCGAAATTCCAAGTGTTCCCAAGGAATGGGTCATTTCTGCTGGTGCCACTCCCATATGTCTGTGCTTTTAGAATGTATTTTCCTGCTTTTATAAAAGTGTCTCTGTAAAAACCCATAAGTGAGTTTCTTTGTTGTTAAAAACGGGGAGATCCCACTCATCTTTAGAGGATGGCTTAAGACAAAGGACAGCAGCCCTTTTCCAGATTGTTTAAACCTTGGGGCCATTGGACAGACCCTGGTTGAAGTGCCCCATTCTGGAGAAGCCAATTGTTCATGCCTGGCTGATGAGTGTTTGCAGTCCCTGTGCTCAGGTTTTTGGGAAGGGGGCTGGAAAGCTGAGCACCGTCAATGGGCTGTTAACAATGAGTGAGTGACTGTCTTGATGGCTGGGGAACTCCTCGTGCATCCATCAGCCTGCTTGAAACTGGGAGTTAAAATTAAATGTTGGAGGGGGTGGGGGGAAAAGCCTTTTTTTGTGTGTGTCCCTACATGCTCCTGCACTGGTTCATCTAATTATCTAAAAAAATTATTTAAAGCAGTACTTCTGTATGAGGGAGTCATTCCTCTTTCTCCAGTGAGGTTATCGCACGCTGGTTCTGGTGGTGTTGCTGGGGATGTGACATTGCCCCTCCTTACTGCAGGCAGGTGCCAGCAGCTGTGTCACCTCCTGCCCCATCCTGTCTGCTGGCCCGGCAGTTGGTGTGCATGCTTGATAATGGGAGCATCCCTAATTAGGGGAAGGCAGCTTGGCTAATTCAGAGCAGGTTTGCCTTTTATCTGATGGGATTTGGGAGCATTCCCACGGAAGGGCTCTGCTGTCTGGCCAGGTGGCCAGCAGCTGGGGACAGTAATTTCTTCCAGATCAGTAATGCCAGAAGAGGATGTCTGTCAGGGATCCCTGTACAGATGTGCTTACAAGACCCTCTAGGAAAAGTGTTCCTTCCACTCTGCTGTTCTTCCCCACACAAACAAGGGTTATAATAAACCAGCTTTTGTGTACAGGCACAGCGTCAAAGATGAAAACTTGAGAATCTTTTTTTTTTTAATCATTGGTGTTCTGGTAGAGATTTAAATTCACAAGTGCCTTTACCTCCAGTGCAGCAAAATACTGCTGCACCTGTAAAACTGGGGAACTGATTCTTTGCCTCTGTTATGCTAAACTCTCTTTCCTCCTCCCATACTTAAATTCATTAGGAGTGATTATCTGTCTCATATGGCCCAATTAGCACAAATCTGGATGGAGGAGGGGCAAAGCTGATGTTTCAGTGGCATGTTTTGGGTTCAGAACAGACCAGGGCTCCCCTAGAGGCCGTGGCTGAGCTGTGTTAGGTTGGGATGAGGCTCTGGTTGTTCCTCCTGTCCCATGGCCATAACTTCTGCCTTCCCGGTGTTCTCCCCTCAGCGTGGCACAATGAGGCGGCGTTATGAGGACGACGGCATTTCCGATGATGAGATTGAAGGGAAGAGGACGTTTGACCTCGAGGAAAAGCTGTCCACCAACAAGTTCAACTCCACTTTTGTGGTCTTTATGGAAGGCAAAGGTTTGTCTTGGGGCTGCTGGTCCCAGGGAGTGTGTGTGGGGAATGGCATGGAAGCTGCTTGTTCCGGAGAGCATGGAGCCAGTCTGCAGCTTGCTGGGACACGTGGCAGCCAGGAATGGGAGTGTTTGCCTGGGTCAGCACCTGTAATTGCAGCCACGTGTCTACCAGATCCTTAATTCAAGGACTGTGTGGGATGTCTCCCCTTCCTTTCAGCACGCACACAGCTCCGTGGGATGGCTTTTCATCGCACAGCCCCTCATGAGGATTTACTGGGAGGGAGGAGCATTTCTGCAAGGCATCTCTTGCTTGGCTCTGAGCTTCCTAGGGAAGCAAGCACCAAAATCCAGGCTGTTCACTTGTCAGGAGCAGCCTGTTGGAGCAAACCCTCCTTAGGGGCCCTGTCTGAGGCTTGTCAGTAGCACACACCCTGCTGCCTCTCAGAACTGCTGCAAAGGAGTTCCAGGATTTCTGAAGGAGTGTGGAAAAGTGAGGAGCACGGTTGGACTAGGGATCTCCGGAGATCCTTTTCAACCTGAGCATGTGTATAATACTCTGAAGGAGTTTCTCCTAAACCTTCCCTCTTCTTGTCTTCCCACACCAGACTTCACAGTTGAGTACATCCAGCGGGGTGGCCTGAGGGACCCACTCATCTTCAGGAGCTCGGACGGCCTGGGGATAAAGTAAGTGCTGAGAGACTCTGGCCCAATTTCTTCATCTCTCTTCACTGTGTGGGATCTGATCCTGGCTCTGCCAGGCTGGTTTGACTGTAATGTCCACGCTGTTTTTTATGTGCAGTGGGCAGAGAGAAATATCTTCCAGCTCAGTTATCCTGTTCTTCCTAGTCTGTTTGGATGAAAATGAAGGACTGAATTGGCTGTAGGTGATCAGAATTCCACCAAATGTCTGGGAAGTCCAACTGCTGCTCTGATGCAACATCTGGCTGGGTTTCTTTCCAGTAACATAGGCATCTATTGCCAGAGAGTCAAACAATTTGTAGTATTTCTGGCATTTTCTAGAATTCCAACCTGATTTTCCGAACTTCTAAACTGCTGTCTGCCTCTCTTGCTGCAGTACAGCCATTGAGGTTTGCAGCTCTAAGTGTAAACTGGGTCAGTGTTTTTGGGGTTGATTAGAGGAATAAATGACCCCTCACAAACTTTCAGAGCTAGTACCAGCAGCACTGCTCCAAAGTCCCTCAGCCATGAGGTTCTGTGGCTGTGAACAGATGGGTGACATCTCATCCAGTGCACGATGTTCTGTGCTGGGGTGAATTGGATAGGAAGTCGTGCCAGGCTCAGTTTAACTGCTGGGTGACTTGGGAGGATAGAGATTTAATACTGAGTATTACAGTGTGACTGAAACTGGATTTCTCCTGAGCTTTTGGATATTTCTCTGGGTCAAGAGCTGCTCGAATGGCTGCCAGCCTGCTCTGCCTGTGACAGCAGTGTTTGTACAGAGAAGGGTGCCAATACAAACATTGGAGTGGTTCTGCTGTGTCAGTGGAATATACTGTGTGTCCTGCTCCAGCCGTGCCTTTGGATTGGGATAACTCACACAAGCAGCCTTTAAAACGAGAGCTGGGATTGCTCAGCTCAAGGCCTCTCCTGGCTCCTTTGCTAGAAGTCACTGTAAAACAGCTCTGGAGATGATACATCCTATTTCCAACCCGGCTTCCTGAGCCAGAGGTTTGTCCTAGTGTTTCACCCCAGTCCTGTGCCCCCAGAGATCCTCTTCCATGGCCTTCTCCAACACCAAAGCAGCACAGATATACCTTCAGGGTGCCAGTTCCTGGGTCACAGGGTGTGCAGCCAGAAGCACTTGATGGTCTATGGTCTTTTTAGCCAGATGTTTGTCCCACAGGATGCCGGATCCGGACTTCAGTGTGAACGATGTGCGGCTGTGTGTGGGTAAGTGTCCGGAGCCACCCTGCACTCACTTATGTGCCTGAGGTCTTTGAGGATCTCACCTCCTGGAGTCTGTGGTGCACAGGGACGGTTCAGTGATGTGTCTGTTGTGGCAGGGAGCCGGCGGATAGTGGATGTGATGGATGTGAACACGCAGCGGGACATCGAGATGTCCATGGCACAGTGGGCACGCTACTACGAAACGCCAGAGGAGGAGCGGGAGAAACTCTACAACGTCATCAGCCTGGAGTTCAGCCACACCAAGCTGGAGAACCTGGTGCAGAGACCTGCTACGGTGAGTGAGGCTCTCCCTCCCACAGGGTTCTGCTTTCTCTGGAAATATGGGGGCGAGGTGCAGCCCAGCATTGGGATGTGGTAAAAGAGGGGCTGCTCAGAACACACATGGGCTCAGCAGGGATGTCAGCCTGAATGCTGCTGGAGCTGATCTCTTAGTCAGGCTGTGGTGACCATGGCTAAGTCCCTGGCATGTCACTCTCTGGAGAGATAGCCTGTTCATTGGCTGTCAGTAGTTAGAAACGTGGAAGTCTGAACTCTGCACAGTGTGGCAGGGAAGATTCCTGATGCAAAATGCTGAAATCTCTGAGGGCAGAGGAGGCCAAGACTGGAGGTATGCTGGAAGAGAGGCAGGAAGCTGTTTTG